>NC_135497.1:71313514-71624662 GCF_052857255.1 Amblyomma americanum | reverse complement strand
ATTTAACTGAAACTTGGAGGAATTTTAATTTAACAAGTTGAGAATTAAATGCGATAAGCAGGGTATGCGTGAAAATAGGCTGTCATGGCCCCTTTAAGCTAAATGACCGCAGCCGTGGCCAAGTGGCTAAGCATCCGCCTCGCATGTGGGAGGTGCGGGGTTCGATAGCCAGTGCCGCCGGGTACCCACTGGTGATAAAATGGGTACAAGCTTTCCCCTGGCCTGGTGCTGAGCTTATCTGGGGTGAAATGCTTGGAAAATTGGTCGCTGACCCCACCTTAATTAGCCGAAAATACCTTGTGCCATGGCTCTCTTTGGCCATAGATGCCCTTGCACCATAAAAATCCATAATAATCATCATCACTTAAGCCAAATATATTATTGTGGTCAGTTAAAAAATTATTTAGCGGTCGTAGGTGAACACCGCGTAGTGATCCATGTATTCTAATGTCTAATGCACCATTTTAAAAATTAAACATGCAATAAAATAAGGCATCAAACTGTGACAAATGCGTGTGTTTAATGTAAAATGAGTAAACGAGGAGCAAATCGGGGAGGTTTTCAGTGCGCCAGATTAGGGTAGAATGATTGTTATGTCTATGACCAAGAAGTTGGTTTTTGAGCAGATTTTTTAAGCATTTTTTTCTTTTTAAGTTAGGAAAATATAACCTAACCTTTGCTACCACAGCACTTCCAATGTGACTCGCTCTCACCGTTTTCTCATGCTGCAGTGCAGGTCTGAACACACTAATTGAAGAGTGAACACTAGATGGCCGTTTTTTTTAAAATACTGATTAAGCTGGGGCTGATGCTCCACCATAAATGGCATGGTGCTAAAATGGAACGGTCAAAACTGATCTACAACAAAAAACCAGAAATTATTCTACATTCCACAGTTTCATAGTCACGCTTTCTCATTCCATGAAATAGAAAAAGCACTATCGCTACTATGGCAGCTTGAGGGATCAGGAGTGAACACGTGCATCAAGCACACATGCATCGTGGACTCCTGAATATAACAATAAAACTTCGCACAATTCTTCACCCACAACCTTGCATAGGGCAGAAATCGCAGTAAAGATGGCTTGACGAAGCAGCACAAAGGTAAACGTGACCGACTCCTTTTGATGACAGTTTAAGGGCCTTCCTGAAATCTGAACAGCGTGTAAACAGCTTTCCGGAGCATCAGACCTTAAAAATTTACCATCTGCCAATGTGCACTGGTTAAGAGGGACATGACGGCTAAATATGCCGAAAAGGACTTCTTGAGCTGCCTCTCATGACCAGCTTCTGTGCTCTATTTTGGGGACCTTTTCTACTTTCCGAGAATATGAAAAAATTAAAGAAAGCTGCCACCGCCTGGAAGACGTTGAAGTAACGAGCGTTAGCTGTTTGGTTTACTAGATGAAGAAAGCGATGAAGAACGCAGCAGTCGTCTCGAGAAACGGCATGTAACACCCTTTGAAATGGGGTGGACTGCCACCATGCTCGGCTATACGTGCACGCACACCACCTAGCGGAACAATCGCCGCCTAGCGCCATCTATCAGAGAAATTGCGATGCACGTCTACCCATTGTCGAGTGGCATCCCCTCAAGATAAGTCCTAAATGGAATTTGCTTCGTTTGGGGGGGGGGGGGGGGGGGGGGGGGGGGGTCAAGGTGGGCCTAGAATTAGGCTTGCGATGCGATATGGTAACGCTTCAATTAGTAATTGCATGTGTACAATGCTTACCTATTATTTAATTGTGGTTTTATTTCTATACCACAACCCATAGGATTTTATTTGCCAACCAAATTCGGTATACAACTGTTTCTGGATGGGTGCCCGTTGTTGTCGGAGTATATATAGCGGAACGAATGTACACATTTATAAGGGTCCCGTAACGGGACAGTTTTCCTACCCATTTTAGGATATTTTTTGGTGAGGGGGGGAGAAAGGGATGAGAGGGCACAACCAATTTTAATGGCCGCCATCTCATCCCCTGACCGAAACTACGCCACCATTTCATCATACTCATAGTTCCACCTCTATCCACCATATTGGACTGTGACGTCATCATTGACACATGGCAGGTGGTTGTTTCTACAATGCTATTGCAGATGGCGTTACAAGTCTCAATGCGAGATGCACTGTTTTCTAGTTGCAGCCATAGATGGCGCTTTGATCTTGGGGATCTTTAAGCAGGAAATTGCCAAAGAAAATATCTATGATAATTGTAGGGGAAGCGCTTTGTTGTTTGAGGTCAGGACGAGAGTTTTGCGGACTAAGACATATAGAGTCAGGTACCACGAGATAGACACGTTGTGCGTTGCGTGCGGAGTGGAGGAAACGGCTGAACACTTGATACTTTTCTGTAAAGGGTTCCACCCTACAGTGGAAAGCAGCGGGGCTGATTTATCCAAGGCATTAAGGTTTAAGGACAGTGAAGGGAAGGTAGATTTTAAGCGGGTAGAAGTAACCAAACGAAGGTTATCTGATGAGTGGCTAAAATCAAGACGAGTAAAATTTCACAAGTCATGGCTAGGTGGCTTGAACCACCGCCCGATTTAAAGGGTTCAGACTTATCCATCCATCAATCCATCGGTAGGAGACCTCACGAAATCTCGAAATGTGGTGAGTAGTTGCTGCCACAGATGGCGCTGTGATCAAGGGCTGTAGCAGACCTCACGAAATCTCGAAACGTGATGAGTAAGAGCTAACGCTCTTAAAATCCAGGGTCCTCTGCTTCGCGCAGCTGCCGGACATGACTACTCTCAGGTGAACCCAACTGTCCCACAAATTCAGCATTGGCAATGCAAACTTGACATGCTTCTCGCACGTACGCCATGCACCGCGCCGATACAGCCACCGGCCGGAGTACCACAACTCCCAGTGTGCATCGCGACAGTGGTGGCGTAGCGCAGCTGCTGGTGAAATTGGCCTGCCTGGTGTCTGGTATTGCAAGCATCTAATATCTGATTTACTGCTGCAATAAAAATATTAAAATGGGTCCTGAAACACTATTTAAACGCAACAACCTTCTCAAGTCATTAGATCATGTGCTGAGCAACACTTAAGCAAATTACAACTGCTTTAGGTGCACGGAAGACACCCAATATTGCTCCACAAATTATTTTGTAATCCATGTGCTTTTTAAAATCCTCCGTAATTTTTTTTTGCAGTATGATCTCTTTTCTGCTGCTAATACATCCTGAAAAAGGAAAGCTCTCAGGTAGTAATTGAATTATGCATGTGAGAAAACAAAACAAAAAGTGCAGTCACCAGGCAAAGCATCTCGAGCACATCGCAGTGCCGGCAATTATGTAGTGCCTTCAGCACAGTGCAACTTGCAGGAGGAGAGGGAAAGCCTTGGAAGCACTGATGGGCTATTTCTGATCACTGACAATTCAGATGACAAAAACTGCATTTGAATAAGTCCTGCAGCAAGTGGTCATACAAAGGCTCACCTGTTATACTGCGCATATTTTGCACTTTTGATAAAATTTTAAAGTAGCCTATGATAAACAGAAATTGTTACCATACAACTAAGCACTGATGCCAATTTAGAAAGCAGTAGTTCCAATGCACATGGCAGCATGCCATAGTTTTAGTTAACTGTGTGTGACCAAGGTTCTGTGCACCACATGTTCAATGCTCTGGCCACAAGACGTTTTGTGCTAAGAACTTTTAGGATCTGTCATGCCTTTTGTGCTTTGATACTGAAATGTTCTAAATTTACAGTTAACGAGGTAGCACAAAAATTTGCACTGGCTGGGAAAGCTGTGGAAGGTTTTAGCAAAGCTGACAGCAGTCATTGTTTCTGGTTGGTCAAATCAGCTAAATGGGGAACTGTGATGATGTAACATCTTGCGATGGGCTTTTCTGTAATCTCTCGAAGATGTCAAACGACATGTGAGGCCAGTGGAACAAACAGTCAAGGACATACAAATGAGAGAAGACCCTCTGTCACCTACACAGTAAGCAGTTTGTCACAGGTGGAAACATAATTTTAACTTTGCTTCAGAGTTTTCCTACTGACATGACGTGCAAGAAGGCAACAGCTTTTTTTTATGCTAACCAGCATATCAGGCGGATGAGATAAATCCCATACAAGTGCAGCATGTATGACATTAGGCTTTGTTTTTTATGCAGCACAGACTGCTCAAAGAGAATAATCACCAAAAAACTTTAATTCTTGAGAGGTATGGTGTGCAAAGAAAAAGTATATAGGCCTCTCCTGGTAGATGAAACAGACTCTAGTGCACAAAGAGAAACACAAAGAGATGCCACTTTGCTATCTTTGAGCTTCACTACTGCAAGGCATATGAGCTGAAATTTCAAGTGCCTTGCCTAGAGCAGGGGTTCTCAATCTTTTTAGCTTCGAGAAACCCCAACAGCTTTCAAAACATGCGGAGGAACTGCCCGTGTCTTGGTTTCTATCCCTTCCAGCCTGACATATATGCCAAAATGGAGCATGCAGATACACGGTACTACTAAAAATGCCCAATTAAATGACTGGCAGCCCAATGAAACAGTCTGCAATCAACAGTTACACTGTGATTAGTTCGACAATAAAGTGGGTAAAAGAAAAATGGGAGTTGAGACATGCATGAATTTAGGTACCCGGGGAACCCCAAAAAACACTCGAAGTAATCTTGAGGTTCCGCAGAACCTTGTTTGCAAACCTCTGGCATACAGAGATCAAACTTTGAAGAATTAAGAGCCTTAACCCAGTGGTGTGATGAGATACAACCAGTGTTGTAGGCGTTACCAAAAAAAAGTAACTAAATATGTTACTCGTTGCGCTAAAAAAAAAAAGGAAAGCGTTACCGCTCTACGTTAGCTGCAAAAAAAGGTAACGCGTTACCGTTAACATTACCAAAAAAAAGTACCGCACGTTACTTTGCCGTTACTCCATGGCCATAAATTTTAATCAGTGCGTCTTCGCTGCAAGAACTCATGATTAAAACTTTATAAAGCTCACATTTCATATAAAACTTCTAGCCCAAACAATGATTTTACCCAAAATCCTGATTTAACGAAATACTTCGCACAAATGTGCAGGAGCGTAGCAATGCTACAGCAGCCTAAAGTTGCCTCTACAGTTACATGTGATGGCTTTTAACTCTCTGGCACATGGTGAAGTCATTTTCTGAATGTGACATTAAACACAAAATGACACTTCATCAATTCTAACTTCATAAAGAAAACATCGCAGAACTCTCAACAAATTTACAGTAATTGTGAAAAATGTGATGTTACAAAATGCTCGGCCTGCTTCACTCTTTAGAGAGTTGTGTGTGTGAGTGGTTTGGGAAGGGGAGGTAGGTGAACGCAAGTGTGTGGATGCGTGTTCGTGCACATGTTTCGTGCTTGATGGGTATTCTGTCCTTTTCTTTTAGTTGGTTGCGTCGTCAAAGGCAGGTGTTTTCTGGCATGCATGCGAGACTCAACAAGGGTCGTCGAGAGCACCTGTACATTATGTTTATTTGCAACATCAATTTAGGTGCTCTGCGATGTGTTCTTTTCTAAAAAAGGGGGCGGAGGGGGGGCCACTGGAACAAAAAGTAACTAGTAACGTGACATCTCACGTTACCGAAAAATGTTAACATAAGTGTGCCACCCGTTACACTTCCAAAATGGTAACGAGTACGCTAGTAAGTTACCGAAAAAAATAATGTGTTACCGCCACCACGGGACACAGCACACAAATGCTTTTATTCCTTCCTTCCATTGACATATTTAATGACATTAATAATAAATTGGCCTTAAGTTTCAGGAGGAAAGTGGGTCTGACAAAGTGTAGCTAGCACATGAAAATTAATGCCATTATAGTATAATGATCCTGAAACCAGTTCCATTCCATTTTTCAATTTTCCGCCCTTCGTGACTGGCTGAAGCGACGCCACGTCCGGTGTTCACTCTTTGTTATTGGCTCAAGCCTAGGGCATGACACTGCTTCAGCCAATCACAAAGAGCAGGAAACTGAAAAGATGAAAAACTGGGAAACAATTGCTATACTATACCCACCTAAGATAATTTCCCAATATAAAGGCAATGCCAGGATTGACGACGTTTTGAAACAATTGCGTTTTTCAACCTATCTGGTTGCTGGAAAATGCAGCACCACGGAAATCACAGCCAATGCAGTCCTGTATTGGATTTTGGAATTTTATGGCGCAAGGGCATCTATGGCGCAAGGGCATCTATGGCCAAAGAGCGCCATGGCACAAGGTATTTTTGACTTCTCAAGGTGGGGTCAAAGACCCATTTCACAAGCATTTCACCCTAAATAAGCCGAGCACCAGACCAGGGGAAAACTTGTACCCATTGTATCACTGGTGGGTACCCGGCGGCACTGGGGATCGAACCCCGCATCTCCCACATGCGAGGCGAATGCTCAACCACTTGGCCATCTCTGCGGTCGCCAATGCAGTCCTAATCCTGACAAAACATGAACATCATGAAGGCCTCCTGAAGCTTACCATCCCTTTTCCTCAAAAACCTTCACAGCATGGGAAAGAGAGTACCTAGACAAAAAAAAATGCAATATCTAAATCTAATTTAATGTGATAAGCTAATTACAGTTAAGTCACATTTTTACAGAACCTTCAGCACATCATCCCCATGTAATGTAGACAGCATGACATGAGGGTGTTTACTGCCCTTACGAAGCAATCTGATAAAAAATTTATTTTACGTTTTCTTCATCCAGAGATTAAATGGCAGAAACAAATGTACAAAGCAAAACAGGGAAAATCAGGCAAGCCTACAAGAGAGTTAATGACCATGACACCCCTATTTCATGCTCAGCAAAACAAAAATAAATAATATGCACATTCAACAATTCAACAATATTCAATATGATATAAGCATAATTATGTGTAAAACAAATATTTAGCCAAACACCAATGTGAAAAAACGTGTATTACCTTAAAAGGCTTTTCTTTTCTGGGAACATTGTTGAAGGACTGCATCCTCTCGAAGACACCCCGCACACGTGGGGCCACATCATGGGTTGCAATAATTTTAGAGAGAAGCTGAAAAGCAGAATTTGGCAATTTCATTTTTGCTGTGAATGAATGCTCATTGATCAATTCACCTGCACTGCATACCCTGAAGAATGCAAAGCAGTTGCAGAGCCTAATCATTAACAAATTTATAAAAAAGGTAAAGAAAAAGAGAGCTTCGGTGCTTTGTTATGCTTCCAAACGTCACCAAGATGCACTAGGCTAACAAGTAAATCCTCGTTGATACAGTGCCCCAGAAAGAATAAAAGAACTACCATAATTACAAAAAACACCTGTAATGCCATAGCCATAGCAAAAAAGAAAACAAGGGTATAACAAAAACATTGCGCAGTTCTCAGTGGTTCAATACTCCAGCAATTATCACTTTGTAGAAGAAATTCATTCATGAGAAGGCTACATACAATACATACAATTTGCCAAGTCAATAGTTTGTTCTTGTGAATAACAACAGTGATCATGAGAGCTTCACACTGATTAGCTTTATCGGTACAGCAGAACAAATTTTATAAAACTCGAGCTTACTTCAGTCCACTCCTGTTGCTTGACTTCACCTTTGAACACAGGTGGCTTGAAGTTTTTCCCTCCATATCGTTCTGCTTCAGTAACACATTTGATGTGTTCTTTGTATGCATCCCCCCTGTTTAAGCAAAGAAAGCAGGGCAATAGATTACAAGCTGCCAACACTGCGGCCCCTGAGCTGACACAAGCAAGCCTTGAAGGATAGCGTTGATGGGGGCAATAATGGTACTGAAAAGAAGTTTTTCAAATGGTAAATGGGTGTCATTCATGTAAAGTTAGCAGCACACAAGATTGCATTAAAAAATTTCAAGGCTAGCTCTGTGTACAAGGCAGTGCTTTATTTATCTACATTTGTACACTGTCTCCTTCAAAATAATCCCCTTGCATAGCAACACAACGCTCCCAACGTTTCTGCCACTATTGCTGTCATGAAGCATCGTTTTTCGCACACCACAGATCTGGTTGCTTTCACCAAATATTTTCCCTCAGACGCCTTAAAACCTGGCAGTAGAACTCACTATTGACGGTCTAGCCCCTGGGAACGAATTCTTAGTGCATAATGCCGCGAATTTCGAAAAAGACAATGAACATGCGCTTCATCTAGCTGTGGACCCGCCTTGCCTTTTTCTGTTGTGGAGATTGCGGGCTCTTCCACTATGAAGGCTGTTGCTTCGTCTCAGGGTCGTAGCCATAAATACAAGTTTCATAACCATTAATGATCCTCAAAATTATGAACAGGTCATCATCGGCATGCTGGCGGAGTTCTTGGCAGATTTCAATGCGGTGTTCCTTCTGTTCCTTGGTCAGTAGCTGGGGGAGCTGGGGACAAACTTGGCAGCAACACAGTGCATGTTCAAGTCGCGTGTGAGGATTGGCTGGACTGTTCCATACGTCAATTCGACAATGACAGCAATGTTGTGGATTGTTCTCCGATGATCCTCATGCACAAGTTGCTGAACGGTTTCAACATTTTGGAGGCTAAGCTCGTTGAAAGCCTTTCTGACCTCTCATCGTCTTCCAACAATGTTCTGCCACCCTTGAACCGCGTGTGCCACTCAAAACACCGTGTACGACCCATTGCAGCATCGCTGTAAACTTGCCAAATCATGCCAAACGTCTCTGTGGCAGATTTGCCCAGTTTCACCCAGACTTTCACGTTCGCGCTTTGTTCTGTTCATGATGAAATCACAGACATGGTAACGCACGTGTTCGGAATAGCAACAGTTGTATTGCTGCCGATGTACACAGGACAGTGTCTTGAAAAATTGATTTATGAAGGTCAGTGCTTCCTCTAACTGTGCGTGCAGCTTGTGCTGCCCTATGTTGGCGTGTTACAAAATTTGCCTCTAAACATTTTGATACCACCTCGTACATGGCTTGTACAGACGTCACAACGGCTGCCACGTTTGAAACCAGAAGCAAGTTGAAAGCCAACATGTTTTTCTGATCTGCTTAACGCCAACAGCACCAATCTGCACAGTAGAAGCTACGCACAGTGCTCCACATGGTTGATGCCTGTGACATCATGTGCAAGCCGCCTACAACCGTAAGCTGATGTTAGTCTGTAGTACTACGAATTACACCCACTAGAAGTCAGCGTACAACCATGAGCAGGTTTGTCTTAGAGCGCTCAAGCTGGGCTCTGTGCAGCAAACCGTGAAAATTTTCAAAGCAGATATTGAATTTCACAGATGATGCTTAAGCTCGAATGCATCTGCACAGACATACAAGCAGCACAAACACAAGCAACGTGCCCTTAACAGAGTAGCTGCACTATGATGCTTTATTTGCTGCATAGAATGCCACTACAGTTTTTCAGACAAACCTGCCGATGATAGTATTATCTTTGTCAAATGTAACCAAGCTGCTGCAAGGGCTTCGGAAGTGGCCTTGCGGCAAGCCAGCAACACTGAAGTTTACAGCTATCATCAGCTGCAAGGATAACCTGTGTGACATGAATCTGAGCAATTGCTATCCTCCTCTGGATGATAAGAAATCATCAGCTGCAAGGATAACCTGTGTGACATGAATCTGAGCAATTGCTATCCTCCTCTGGATGATAAGAAATCTCCTGATGGCATGAGAAGCAGTAAGGGCAGCCTAGTTACTTTGGGCAAAGACAGTACATAAAGCACATCACAGTATTCAGACTACGCCATATAATGGAGATGATACTGGATTGCTTCAATATCTCATCAGCTTAACAGGTGACTTGGCGCAACCAAGCCTATGATGGGGATGACGGGAGTCTCGTTACTTTGGTGAACACCTTCACACCAGCAACAAGATGACCACGCTCAGTATTCCCTTTCGACAACTTTTGCTGCTGAGAAAGTACTTTGAAATGATACAACTTTAAATGATCCAGGCACAAACAAGCACTCAAGGTTTACCCATACATCGAGAACACCGCCAGGACAATCCTGCCGACACATCTAGAGCCACCGCGCAAGACTGCAGCAGTAAAACGGGCTCCTTTCAGCTAAATTACGCATACTAATGCCTATAATCAATCACAGGGATTTTTTTAGATTGTGGTACAACGTAGGACACACTTTTTAAGTGAGCAATCATTAACAAGAACAATGGCAGCATGGCCAGCTTAAAAGCATCATTTGACGCAAATTATTCCAGGATACGACGCTGCTTCCACCACTTATTGCCATAAAACGATGAGACAATCTGACTTAAAACTTACCAAAAATCCTTGTTGCAATCGATGCACGTAAGCATATCGCAGCTCCGACATTTGGTATAGTAGTGCTTCTCTACTTGATTCTTCTTCAGCGAATCGCCGCATGCGTTGCACGTGAAAACGACCATGCTTAGCACGGGCTGTCTTTATTTAACGCCTTCACCTCAGCTAATATACCAAAAGAATGGTGAAAATGCGGTTAATCGGCTGAAGACCTGAGCAGGAACACGTGCTAAGAAGTCCACTCACCGATCTCGAATGATCGGCTCGCGAAAAAACAAGCCAAAGTTGGCGCTCAAGAATTAATGCCGTTTCAAAAGCGATCTTTTACCGCAAACCGAATGTGCACCGCCTACGGCTCCTGTTCGAACCTCAGCAGCTGCCGGCAAGGTAAGAACTACAACCACTACAACGTGTGAACTTCACGCAACGCTCAAACGCGTGGGAAAAGTAGCACATCATATAGAGATATGAATCTACAACATGGCTTCAAAGTAACGCCATCGCTAGCAACGCTAGCAACGCCAGGCTGCGTAGCGACGCGAGCCATGCGAAACTACAGACTACAGTGTCTTGTAGCGAAACGCAGCAAGCCGGCAACGCTGCGATGGCTGCGATACAGTGCCTAGAATATCCTAGAATATATCAAATATACTGTATTCAAGGCGCTGTAGCCAGATGTAGCTGCGATGCCATAATGCAGCGCTGGTGTTTTTAGCGCCCCTACTGGCATCACATGGCAAAAGGTGCATATTTTGCATGGAGAAACGAAAAATTATATTTTGCGTATTATGCGTACAATCCAAATAATTACAGATTGTCTTGTGGACAGAACTGTGCCCTATATTAAGGTTTGCGCATAGAAGTTCAAATTTTGATCGATACGGGTTAAGAACAAGAGAGGACGCAACAAACATTTCAACACTAAGCGCGTAAATTCAAACATGAAACCAGACGCTCTTCTTGTTCCTTCAAATAAACAAGAAAGAAAGAAAGAAAGAAAAGAAAGCCAACCGTTTAATTTAAGATTGCATGAAAATAGCAAAAAAAATAGGAGTTTATGTTCAGAGATCTAATTACTGGCAATCGCGTTGCTGCAGACCCTAGTGGAGATCAGTGGCGCAGACCCTCTCCCCTGTCGTCTTGATCGGGAGGAGGAGGTGTCCGTGTGACGGGTTTGGGCAGGGCCGGCTCTGACCCCTTCAATACATCATCGGACATCGGTGGCTTGACAAACACCTGCCAGCGAATGACAAGTGCCCTCACTGTGACGCTCCATCGGACCTGTGCGATGTGCGACACTTGTGGACGTGCCCAGCCACGACTTTTGTGCGAAAACGCTTCCTTGGAGAGGTGGGCCTGAGTGGAACCGCGAATATGACTACGAAAAGGTGTAATTGAATGTAGGAGAAAGATGAGCGAGTCAAGAGCAGTTTCGCTCAGATAGCCCCAAGGTTGCCGGTGTAGCGACTGTATAATATAATTGGTTTTTGGAGTGAAAGGAAATGGCGCAGTATCTGTCTCATATATCGTTGGACACCTGAACCGCGCCGTAAGGGAAGGGTAAAGGAGGGAGTGAAAGAAGAAAGGAAGAGAGAGGTGCCGTAGTGGAGGGCACCGGAATAATTTCGACCACCTGGGGATCTTTAACGTGCACTGACATCGCAAAGCACACGGGCGCCTTAGCGTTTTTCCTCCATAAAAACGCAGCCGCCGCGGTCGGGTTCGAACCCGGGAACTCCGGATCAGTAGTCGAGCGCCCTAACCCCTGAGCCACCGCGGCGGGGCTGTAGCGACTGTCCCTTTCCACTTTCGAAAATGAAAATGTGTTTTGGGGGAAAGGAAATGGCGCAGTATCTGTCTCACATATCGGCTAAATCCTGAACCGCGCCGTAAAGGAAGGGATAAAGGAGGGAGGGGAAGAAGAAATGAAGAAAGAGGTGACGTATACAGTGGGCGACTCAAAAAATAATTTCGACCACTTGGGGATCGGGGATCTTTAACGTGCGCTGACATCGCACAGTACACGGGTGTACTGTGCGATGTCAGCGCACGTTAAGATTCCCAGGTGGTCGAAATTATTCCGGAGTCGCCAACTACGACACTTCTTGATCCACCTTGCGACTAAGGCAGCCCTAAACCTACCTCGTAGCACTATAGCACAGCCAAACTCCTTGCATTAGGGATGCATAACACCATTCAGGAACCGGTTGACGCGCGCCTTCAGGCACAGTACCCCTAACTCACCACCTTCCCTCGGGCTCTACGCCATAGGAGGCAGAGGAGACCGCCATCGCCCTAGCCCTTGCACATTCGGCCGCCCAATACATATTCAGCGACTCCAAAACGGCTCTGCAGAACTTTGCCAGAGGCAGGATTCACACCCCTGCCTGGCAATTGTAGAACACCCTTACCCAAAATTTACCGCGCAGAGTAGAGGTCTAGTGGGTGCAGGCTCACTCTGGGAACCCAGGAAACGAGGCTGCCGATAAATTGGCCCGAGGTTTGATTTCCCGGGCTCAGGACAGTCTCGATCCAGGATCCTCGAGGGAGCTGGCGCACACCTTTGCAAAGCTCACGCAAATACCCCATTTGGAGCGTCGGACTTACCCCACTCCCCACCCCTCTCTTACGCACCCCCAACAGATCCTCTTCAGACGCCTCCAGACCCGCTCTCTGTCATCCCTTCAGCTGTTATCCCACTATTGTGGCACATCACCTGCATGCTCCCAATGCAGTGACCCTCACGCCACACTCTCCCACATCCTTTTCGGCTGTCCTACTGACCCTCCCCCGCAGGGACAGCACGCCATATCGAGCTGGGAGGACTGGGAGGTCCTGCTATCGTCTGCACACCCGACATCGCAGCTTGCTGCGGTGACTCGGGCTGCCGACGTCATGTCCCGACATGACCTACATCATGCAGTGCGGTAGCGCGCAATGGCCCAGGGACCTAGCAGGGTCTAAAACTAACTTGCAGAAATAAAGTTTTTCTGTCTGTCTTTCTGTCACCCGGTGGTCGAAATTATTCCGGTGCCCTCCACTACGGCACCTCTTTCTGCCTTTCTTCTTTCACTCCCTCCTTTATCAATTCCCGGGGTGGTGGTAGGTGGTAGTGGTTTTATTAAAAATAATAGTAAAAAGGAAGGAAAAGATTTTTGCTAGCCCCGGCATCTGCCATCGATACTGAAGCACCTGAGCTGGGGCAGCGGAAATAAAGGATAGTAGGCAGAATGGAGAAATTAAATGAAAGAGGTGAGGGGACAGGAAGAGAGGATAGGGGGAGAAGTAATATGTACAAACTATTTACACAATAAGAAATGTGTCCAGGTTGTGCGCGTGATTAGTTCATTTTAGAGGAATTAAATCACACACGCGCACAGCACTGTGTTGGGTACAACTGGAGTGGGGCGTCCAGTTATTAATCGTTCAAGGTAGAACTCGCGGAGCGTTCGGTCACTGCGTGTAACTACCTGATGGAGAACAGACGGGACGTCAAGCCCGTCTGTCAATTCCCGGGGCGGTTCAAGTTTCAGCCGATATGTGAGACATATACTGCGCCATTTCCTTTCCCCCAAAACCAATTTCAATTTCCAGAAGTGGACAAGGGACAGCAGCTATACAACGGCAACCTTTGCGGCTATCTGAGTGAAACTGGTCTTGACTCGCGCTTCTTTCTCCTGTATTCAATTACCCCTTTAAAATAAAACCATGTATTCTGGCACACTTCTAGATTTAAAAAAAAAGTGTTGGTTTGGGATTCAACCCATGCACCGTATACTAACGAATCATGCGGCTTTTCACTCTCATCTGCAGAAATAAACGATTTCGATTCCTTTTTTTCCTTTACTGCCTGGCTTTGGCCCATAACATTTAACCAAAAATACTGAACAAAAACACACAAAACGCTATGTGCATACGACACGGTCGTGATGAGCCAGCACCATTCCCGTTTCATCATATTAAAATTCACGTAACATACACAAAGGCTCTAGTCTTGAGAGCCACTCGGGAGGCACCGCAGCGGCTATCTGGATGGCAAGAAACCAGTCCATTCCCGAAAATAAATTTGGGTAGCTCCCGGGTTCAAACACGACCGCGGCGGCCGCGTTTCGGTGGAGGAGAAACGCAAAAGGCCCGTGTCCTGTGCGACGTCAATGCACGTTAAAGATCCCCAGGTGGTCAAAATTATTTCGGAGCCCTCCACTATACGGCATCTATTTCTTTCTTCTCTCAGTCCCTCCTTTATCCCTTCCAATATGGCGCGGTTCAGGTGTCCGCCGATATGTGAGACAGATACTGCGCCATTTCCTTTCCCCAAAAATCAACTTCAATTTTCAAAAGTGAACAAGGGACAATCGATACACTGGTAACCTTTGCGGCTATCTGAGCGAAACTGGCCTTGACTGGCTCTTCTTTCTCTTATATTCAATTACCCCTTTTAAAACCATGCATTATGTCACACTTCTAGATTTAAAAAAAGTGCTGGTTTGGGATTGAACCCGTGCACCGTCTACGAACGAATCTTGCGACTTTTCACTCTCATCTGCAGAAATAAACGATTGCGATTCCTTTTTTTCCTTTACTGCCTGGCTTTGGCACATAACATTTAACCAAAAACTCTCAACAAAAAACAAAAAACGCTATGTACGTACGACACTGTAGTGATCAGCCAACACGATTCTGATTTTGTGATATTAAAATTCACGTAAAAATTTAACGTAGATTAGCTCAGCTAATCCAGGATATACAAAGCGAAAGATGTCGGCGTTCACTGTGTTCGTTGGAATTGGCGTTTACAATGTTCCAGACGGCGATGGCTTTGGGGAAAGGAAGTACGCATAACTGGCTCCCTGGGTATGCGGACGCTTCATTCTTTCTTTGATACATGTGGCGGTGGTGAGACAGAGATGTGGCCATAATGCATTAACGCTGACAGCCTTGTGGCTGCCATGCGGCCCTGCAGCAATACCTAGGCCGCAGCGTTCATTTGGTGATCAATCTCTCGCGATCAACCGTTAAGTGCATGCCACCTCCCAGGGTGGCAGTGTGCGGAACGCAATCAAAGCAGGCTTTTGGAGTTGGACAGCAACGCCACGTACATGAAAGTGAGATTGGGGTCTCCAATGACCCACGGAGCCGGTTGTGCGCCTTTCCTTTCGTGAAAATGAACGGCTGTCGCACTTTTGCGTGCACTCCCAGACACCCTTACAGCGTGTAGGGGTAGCGGTCTCGGTCACAAAGGAGATGCCCTCGACTCAGCGTGGCAAGCTCAGCCGGAGGCCAGCTACCAAGTGTCAAGGGGGTTGGTGTTTGGTGCCCAGCTTTCGCCGGTAGCAAGCCAGAGAATGGGTCGGAGCCAAAGGTTCACAAAACAAAACAAAGTTTCTACAGCTGAGAGACGACACAGAGGTTTTCACAATCACTCGTACGAGCACATACAAGGTAAGGTAAGCAAACTTTATTGGATCTTTTAAGGAATTCGCGGCTGCAGGACCCGCGTCGTCCTCGTCTCAGGCGGTCCCGGGTCCTGTCCTCGCAAGGTCGGGCCCCTATTCCAGGGCTCCGCTGAGCCGCGCTGCCTCACAAGCGTGCTGCACCAGGGTCCTTTGGACTGTGAGCTCGCTGCTGACGAGCCGGCTCTCCCATTGCTCCGCACTCGGGTGTTCGTGTTGGTGGAATGTTCTGTTTCGCTCACACTCCCACGTGAAGTGGTAGAGTGTCGGCACCGCCCCGCACCAAGGGCATGTGGCTCTGTACTGTGTTGGAAACATCTTGTTCAGTAGGTGTAGGTTGGGAAAAACACCCGTCTGCAGCCTGCGCCACCCGGTCGCCTCCTCCTTTGTTAGCGCCCTGTGTGGCGGTGGGTACCTATATCTCATGCCCCTGTATAGGCCCAGGTGCTCCGCGTACCCCCCGTCGCAGGCCTGGGTGTAGAAGTCGTCCGGTTGCCCCGCTCGGAAACTCAACTCGCGAGCGAGGCCATCCGCCTTCTCATTCCCCTTAATGCCTGCGTGCCCGGTTATCCATATCAGGTTGTGTATGTGTTTTCTATCCAAGCATTTTACCTTTCTGAGTATGTTTAGAGCCACGCTACCTATTCTTCCTCTAATGTAGTTTCTGCATGTCTCCTTCGAGTCAGTAAGTATATTTAGGGATTTGTTTTCCCTGGACCCATTAGCTACCGCCAAGGCTATGGCGATCTCCTCAGCCTCTGTTGCGTCCGCAACCCCGGCTGCTGCGCATGTAACCAGCTCTCTCTTGTGATTGACCACCACCGCTGCGGCCGTGCGTTTCCTCCCGGTTAGGTACAAAAAGTATGGTGGGGCAGCCAGAAAAAGAATGTAAACCAATATGCCCCTGCCTGTGCCCGGTTAGGTACAGTGACGCATCCGTATAGACTGTGCTTTCCAGTTGGGCCAGTCCCCGTTCCACATACTCGGCTCTCGCTTTCCGTCTGCCCTCGTGCAGGTTCGGATCCATATTCCTAGGCAGGGGGGCTATCCTAAATATTCCCCTGATTCCGTCTGGGACGTCCTGGTACCTGTCCATGTGACGTTGTGTATCCACCCTTATCCTTTTCAGTAGCGCCCGGCCTGTTGGCGTGCCTCGGAGTCTCATACAAAGTGATTTACAAATACAATGCAACTCATGCAAAGTAACCACCGAGAGAGATTATCATACAACCAAATCTTTGCACCTTAAGTGCACTAACGCAGAGAGACAAACAAACAAAACACAATTTGTTCACCGGGCACTGCGACAGTCCGACGACCTGAGGAGCACGATGGGTCCGATCCGCAGGCTGGCGCACGTTGCCTCGCTGGTCCGTGGCTGGTCGAGTGGTGTTCTCCCGGGAGTCGAGCGGGCGCACTTCTCGGAAGCTTAAACGGCGGCTCGGGCTAACCGACAGTCTGTCTGTTGTTGCCAGGAAGAAAGAAAAGGAAAGTGCACAGGCCGGCTCACTGGCTCAAGCCGAGCCACAATCGCTACCACGTGCAGATAGTAGGAGAGTTGAAATATGGGATAGAAAGACAGGATAGTAAAGACGCGCTAAAGGCAAGGCCGATCCCGGAGGCAGTGCAATACCGGGCCAACCGGTTGCGGGAGTGAAGCATCCTTCAAACTCTCCGCCACATTTCCAAAAATAAGTCCAATTGGACCCGTAACAGATACTCTACGGGGTCCGGGCATTCGCCGTGCAATTTTCTAATCGACAGTGGTTGAAGCCCCCATTTATAGGCGCAGTCCGCGTCTGTTTGTTCTTCGCGCCAAGGCAGGCGCGCACATACACGCAGCTTCAACTGCACAAACTCCTCCTTCTCGCGCCGGGCGCGCGACCCCATTGGTCGAGCGCGGAAATCACCGTCGAGAAAAATCTAGGTCATTCTCGGAACGCTGAGTCATCGGCACAGGAGCGAAGTGGAGAGGGTATCACTTTGGCGCGGATAAGGTTATCCCCTTTCCGTCGACAACGAGCAACAACTTCTCCAACATTCGAGAAAAATCGACGCCGCGCGCGGCCATGCCTCCCTCGGCGCCGCGCCGGCGAGCTGAGGGGAAAGTTACGCAACCCCCGGGAGTTCCTTTCCCGCTGTTTTTTTTTTTGTTTTGTTTTACCGCGCGCGGGCGCGATTGCTTAGGCGCAGCGCCGGGTTTTTCGAAGATGCGCCGAATTTTTTTACACTGCCCCTTCCGTTAAGAATATTGTGCAACAGTATTCACAAAACACAAAATTCGCGCGCACATGCTTGCGCTCACCAACTCAATGGCGAATGCCAAAATACACATATTCAATCATGTTCTTTCATACATAGCACTTGACAATAGTCACAATGTACTTCAACACATACCGCAACTCGGCAACACATTCACACAACACAAACAGGGGGCACTCAAGTTCAAGGCGTGCTTGCGCCTATACTTCCAGATACACTTCCTATACTTGCGCTTCCGGAATGCGCGCGTGAGGACCTCCACAGTTCATAAGAGTCTCTTCGACACGCGGGACTTTTTATCGGTCAACCTGGGCTTCTGTTTCGCCCAATCTGAACCCTCCAGATAAATTTGCCGACTCGGAAAAGAATTGTACGGTTAGGTATATGCACACACAAACAAGGCAATCGATGGATTCCAGGGCACCTGCGTCAAAACACACGGGCACAGAATATTGACCGGTGTGAATGCACGCTTGGTCACATTCCAGAATTTCCCTGTGCGATCGAAATGCAGCTGAAGTATTGTGCACAACAGCACGATGAACATGTCCACAACCTGCGCTAAGCTGAGCCTAGCCGGAGTTTCAGACACCTTGTCCTCTTGGGCTGTATTTCTTTCGCGTTTCGCTGCTTCCATGTGACCATTCCGCGGCCTTTCTTTCGGCTTCGCCCAGTTTTCTGCTGCAGTGCCCGTTCTTCCTGCGGAAACCTTTTTTCTTCCTCGGAATGTTTCTCCGCGGGACTCCCGTTCTTCATGCTTGACTGTCTGCTTCGCTGCATGCTCCTTTGCTTGAGCTAGCACGCTCGCGCTTCCTTCGCTATTTCCTTTTCGCTTGGCGACCACTGCGCTGTTCCGATGAGCAGGATTCGGACTTCTCCGTCTCGTGGCTACTTTCTGGGCCCTTTGGAAATTTTGCCCCCTTTATGTTTCCCAATATGAGGTCGTATATGGGGCGCTCCATGCACAGTGCAGTTAGTTTCCCGCTGCAGTAGGGAGTCCACACATGTACTTCAGCTTCCGGCAAGCGCTGAAACGAGCCGTCCACTAGCCGCACGAGGCTCTTCGTTCCAGTGAGATCCTTATCTCTCACTAATTTTCGTTTTATTATTACAGCGCTGCTTCCCGTATCTCGCAACACTTTCATTGTTTTTTCTCGTACCTTCCCTTTCAGGATAGGCATTCTGGTCATTTCGGCTCCCGGTAGCGCGTTCACTACGGCGTTCACGACTGGTACCTTCTTGCCGTTCTTTAGTTCTACAAACCCATTTTCATCTTCTTCCTCCAGGTGGTGATCTGAGAAGGCCCGTACGCACGATACCTGGGGGATGGGCTTGCTTGGGTTCGGACAAACCGCGGCTCTGTGCCCCTTCTGGCCACGCTTAAAACAAGCTATTCGACTACTGTTCGTAGCGCTGTTGCGGCAATTAGGCGCGTAGTGGCCTGACTTGTTGCAGAGGTAGCACTTTGGTGGAGCCTTTGTGCTAAATCGGGCATCACGGCCGTCGGTTTTCCCCGCACTCTCAGAATTCGTATTCTTAATCTTGGCCAGATTCGCTCCTCCTTGAGCTTCAAGAAACTGGTCGGCAAGATCTAGCATTTCGGAGAGTGTCTTGGCTTTTCTTTCCTTCAGGTACAGCGACAAGCTCGGGTGACAACTACTCAGGAACTGTTCCTTGATCAGTAGCTCGCGAAGTTCACTGTATTCATGTGCAATCTCTGAAAGTTCTATCCGCCGATCAAAGTAGTGGCTTAATCTTGCCGCATACTGGGTTGCCGTTTCGCCATCTGTGGGTTTCCCTGTTCTTTATTTATCTCGGAATCCCTCGGTGGTGAGTCGGAATCGCTTAAGCGAGGCGGCCATTACCTTCATGTAGCTTGCAGCATCGTCCGGAGAAAGTCGCCCTAATACGCTTAGAGCTTCCCCGCTGAGACATGTGCTAAGAACGGTAGCACATTCACTGTCTGACCAATTATAACTTCCCGTGATCCCTTCGAATCGCCTGAGGAACGCGTCGAGATCGTCCCTTTTTTTCATAAAATCTGAGAAGTAATCTGCTGGCATCTATCCGCAGGCCGCTGCCTTCTTCTCTAGTGCTATGGACTTCCGCTGAGTGGTTCCCAACACGTTGGAGCTCAAGCTTCATGGCAAGCAGTTGTTTTTCGCGTTCGAATTCTCTCTCTTTCTTTCTCAACCCTCTGTCTCTCCTTTACGGCTTCTCGAGCCTTCTGTCTCTCCTTTTCAGCCTTCTCTGTCTCCTCGTTCACCCACTTCCGTAGTTCAGCACCGGACATCCCCAACTTTGTGCCAATCTCAACTAGCTCCTTCAAGCTCATTTTCGGATACTGAACTTCTCAAGGCAAAGGCCACCTCTACACTGTAAACCTCAATAACCGCTTCAGCGCGGCACCTCACAATATCGCTCTGCTGCTAAACACTCGTTTACGACCTCTTCGTAAACTCCTTCCGACTCTCTCTCCACAATGTCGTTGCGCTGGGGAGGGGGGGGGGGGGGGGGGTGTCAGCTGGGCACTTCAGTGTGGGCATGTGTGTCTTGAGTCTAAACGAGTGAGCTAGCCCAAATGCTTCATGAGTTGAGATCTGTAATTGAGCCCAAATGAGTCACAGTCGAAATTAGTGAAGGAGTCCAGTTGAGTCTAGAGTCGAGATGAGGGAGTGAGCCCAAACGAGTCGTGAGTCGAAACGAGTGAGTGATCCCAGATGGGTCGTGCGTCGTAACAAGTGGCGGATCCCGGATCAGTTGCGAGGCGGAGTGAATCCAAATGAGTTGTAAGCCTAAAAGAGTTTTCGCTCACGAGTTCGATTGAGCCGGGGTCTGTGTGAGTCTGAGTTTGAGCGAGCCCATGGGTTGAGCAAGCTTTTGTGAGTGAGCCCTCGTGATTTTTCCGAGTATCTATTTTCCGCTCTTTTGTAACTACTGATAATATCTACACAGACACGCACTCTCTGTGGCTTCGGCAGAGCAAATACACTTGTTCTTGGAGTTGAGCTACGAATCAAGTGGGAAGCGCCACCAGCGCGGACGGGCGATACCACTTTCAGAGTTTCCCACATTAATCGGAGTGATGTAAACGTTGTCGATTTTTGTCTATGAAATGTGCGGACAGCAGCCCGTTTGCGAGCAGCGTCACTAGCGCCTGGTACCTGTATTCAACCCGCCACATTTTTGTGGGCTCTTACATCCAGGCTACGTTCGGTCTAGCGAAAGACGTCAATGCACTTCTGCATCCGTTTCAGGATGTTTCTAAAATTTTGTAGAGCTTAGCTTACCGTCTTAGCGCACCAATTAGCGAAAACTAGTTGGCAAATGCATTCTTCCCACTCGATCTTTCTTCCGGCAGTAGATGTGGCCGCGCTCTCAACCAACGGCGTCTCGGTCGAGGCATTTCCATCTTCGCCACCCGCTACGGCACCATCGGCCATCGTCGCAGCAAAACTACCGTCAACATCACCGCTAGCGGCGCTGTCTTGCATGTTCAGCTCGTACATCACGACGCTTTCGACTTTCCCGTCGGAATGGAGAATATATTCACTTCCGCCGGCATGGCTAATCTACGAGCATCCCACGGCGCACACTTTTCGCGAACATCCGTCGTGGACTACTGCGCACCTCGTCAACGCGGCACTGAGCTGCGCGGCTGCATCTTTTGAGGAAAGTGCGCAGCAACTGTCTCATTAGCGGTTAGCCTCGCCGCTGCGGCTCAACAAATTTGGGCTCTTGATTGCGCAATTCGAAAACCGCGTGCCTGCAGAGAACGCAGAGTGACGACCACAAAAACAAAGTAGAGCTAAGCTTACCGGCTTGGCTTAGCGCATTGTTCAGAGAAAGCTTGTTTGAATTAGCGGGTTTCCGACCGGACAAGGTCGGTCTGGCGCATGCACGCAACGAGGACAGTAGCGCTGGCGCAAGCATATTTACTGACATTTTATCCACGCGACGAGCAAACCTGACGCGCAAATATCTACTTCGGCTTTGCCTTTCTAGTCCGCGCAAGTTCAGATACTTGGTTTCGACTCTTTTCAAGCATGTTTACCCACTTGGCTCTGGCCTGTTTGTTTCGAGTGCGTTTAGATATACTTGGCTGAGCCTCTCTGTTTCGAACTCATTTGGCCACCGGGCTTCGCCGCGCTTTATGGAGCCAGCACCACCGCTAGCGTCGCGGTCTTGCTCGTTCAGCTCGGATATCAACACGCGTTCGACTTCCCGTCGGAATGGAGAATATCCACTTCCGCCGGCATGGCGGATCTACGAGCATCGCACAGCGCACAATTCGTGAACATCCGTCGCGGACTCCTCTTCGCACCTCGTCAATGCGGCAGTTAACTGCGCAGCTGCGTCTTTTTAGGAAAGGAAATTGCGCGGCAACTGTCTCGCATCTTGGTGGACACCTTAACCGCAGCCACAGCTGGCACGGCAAGGAGGACAGGGAGGAAAGGAGAGACGCAGAACAGCATCGCAGCACGGGCAGTCTAACCGCGATTCTGTTGAACCGCTGTTTCCGAGCTTAATTGCGGATATCGCAAATCGTGGTTCGCCGTTGTTACACGGCGCGCCACCTTTCTCGGTTACGGCAACCGATGGCCTCTTGGGGGCAACAAACTAAGTGACGCGGTGATCGAAACCGAAGCTGCATTTGCAAATATCGCAATTATTGACAACGCAGTATCTAGAGTGCCATCCGACGGCGCCGTCCGGTGTTAGCATTGCTTCTACTACCGTGAAGCACCGCTCCTGCCGCGAGCCGTCCGCGCCAAGCCAACACATTCTCTACGGCGGACCCTTGCGTCAGGTTCGTGCCTCTCTTAAATAATAAGCTCTGGGACGTCAAAAATGAATCCTTCTTATGGATATATGACCTGTGCCGAGTTGCTGGTATAGCAGTGAGAACTGCGATACAAGCAAGCTTTGCTCACAGCCGCAAAGCATGCTGCCGCCGGTGCGGCGCGTGGCTCACCCGGCATCCTTGTGCGCTACCTCCGCTGCTATAAGGCATCGCTGAAATCAAACATATCTTTATTTTAGTATGAGACAGTGGGGCGGACGGTAAAACCGTGCCATGAGTAGAACATTTGAAATAGCGCTGGAAAGCTGCAAAGCGCTGTCTGCTTTAGCTTTGATGCGAAATAAACTAGGCCAAGGGACGACTATGGAGTAGCGCTCTGTGAGAGCGCCATCGTCCGCCGCGCTCGTGGGTGACACTATTGATATGAAAGCGCGGTCGGACGGCGCGTTGGACACTGCCTATTTTAATGTGTTCCTCTTAAAACATTATTTCGTGCGAAAAATGTGCGTTGTTGAAGCGGGCCAGTTCGTGCGCTTTTCGCATTCGGGCGCCGCCATTTTCTCGGTTAACGACTCAAACATAGGTCGCCAAGCTCGGTTCGCGATAACCGTGCTTAGCGGTGTAACCGCGGTTTTGTCCGCCGTGTGAACAGCTGTGGCCACAGTAACCGCAGCACCGGCGTGGTGCTTACACCGTATGCGGCAGTCGCTGCGCGAGCACAGGCGCCCTCCATTGCTAGCTGTAGCATCAGAGAAGGATGGGGGTGTTGCGGTAGGGTTGTGCGAGGAAGTTCAACAGTGGATGGTCGCCTGGCGAGTTCTCACACGCCACACTAGAGCCTGTAGAGCCTGCTTGCCTGCTGTCAGTCCCGGTGGAAGAAATTACATTCTTTAAGCACATTAGTGTGCTGGGGTTCCAACTTTGTTTCCTGTAAACGCAATGCAACAGGAGGCAATGAAGCAATAATGTCTGTTATACCACTTAACTTATTTAAAAGTCCACTGCAGTTCCGGTGTGCTATGAGTGCCATCCACTCTTATATGTGCGAAGTGGGAAACGTAGGTTGTTTTTTTCGGCCCCGTGATTAGAGGCTTCTCTTTTTTTGGACGATCCAAGGAGTTCGGCTGTCGGCCAGACGTCGACGGCACGAAACTACCTTCGCTGATATCCATCGCCTCTTCAGAGGTACTGGATGATCGTGCAGAAAACATGTGGACACTCGTGTCTGACCTAGCCCTGTAGGGAGAGGCCTTGAAGGCCTCCAAATCGTGGGGTGTGCAGTCTGTTTAGGAGGTGTGGTGCATCGCCTCTGCACTTCAAATCAGTGAAATTTGTTTTGGCGATGAAAGAAAAAGTAATTTGGCTGAGTGAGAAGCGTTTTAGTGCCTCTTTAAGTAAAATGTCTTTATTCCTTAATCTTCAAAGTGGAATTTTTTTTAGTCTTCCTTGATAGGCAAGTTCTCGAGTACGCGGGATGCTCTCCTTCGCGGTTTGCGCAGTGTGGAGCAGGTCACAGTTTTCAGAAGAGTGGTCTTTCGATTCTGATTTTGCACATGTTTGGCGGCCGCAGCAACTCTATCCCACTATTCACAAACCGACTTTTACCTTCCCTTTCGAGGTCTTTACCTTTGCGGCTCCTTTCCGGGTTTCAGAATCCAGCCTTACCCTTAAACTGCACCTTCGGCGCTTGAAACACCGAGGGGGTTCCTATATATGGACAGACGCGTGTTTTTTCGTATCCCACTTCAGTCGATCCTGGAAGTTGGCTGAAGGTGAAAGTTAGGACTGGATGTTTTTAGAGGTATTTTCTTACTGTCTTTTCGGATTTTTATTCGATGGGCATCAATGAAGTTCTGGCGACTGAGTCCTTCCAACATTTATTTTTCGGTGAGGTGGAGGAAATTATGTTAAGAAATTACGCCTCTGACTGTACTCAATGATTGGCGACCACTGAAGGAGACAGCGATTTTTCCAAGGTCACTATGTTTGGAAGTTAATAATATTGCACTTTATGACGATCTCAAGTAGTTGGTCGTAACCTTTTGTCGTCAGTTTTGTCGCCTTGTAGTCAGAGATTTAGAAACTATGAATGGAGAAATTATTCTTGCTAGCTTCTCTACTTCACATAGTGCCAGGCGGTATCTCGAGAAAACTTTTTTTTATAACCTGGGCAGTCACTTCGGCCCCTTAGTTTTTTTTTAGCGCGACCATTTTGGTAAAGGAGCCATAAAACAATTATGTTCGTCGGCCGAAGTGCCTGCCACTCACCCTGGTGCCCAACGTCCTGCCCAGGCCAACTGTACGCCTCCACTATAACCAATTATCGGGCAGTTCAGGGTAGTTACTCCACACAAGGGTAACCCTAGACGCCAGGAATAAAGAAAAAACCAAGGGAAGACGAGACTGTAAAGGAGCGAGGAAGAAGAAAGGAAAGTAAAAGATGGAGGGGAGGCCTGGAAAAGGCGACTGCCGATTCCCCCGGTAAGGTCAGGCCGGCGGTGCCGTCTATATACGGGAAGCGGCGGCCAAAGTGGTGTGTTGACTTCGCCAAAGGGCATTGAAGTTCCGAGCACTCTGCGTCGGCTCAGCCACCAGGATCTCCTTTTCGCCGCACACAGCCAAACGCCACGCATAGGTAGACGTTCAATTCTACGGGGGCAATTTGTTTTCAAGCTGTCCCACCACTTCCCTCGCCCTCACTCTCACTTTTGCCATCCCTCACCCACACGATCAGCACTTTTAACATTCAAGTTTTTTTTTCCTGAGTGCCGATAAATTCAGATGTTTCTGAATCGCTTTCGGCTGTGTCCAGCCGCGTGGATCTTTTAAAGTTAGCACTCCGACGTTTTTAGTTGCCAAAAATTGCCGCAATAAATAACAGATACCGCGCTCATGCTGTGGCTGATCACTGGCAAGAGGAGAGTCCGTCTGGCACGTGCCCCGGCAGCGGCTAAAATGAACTGCATTTGCCGGGAGAATCAGTCCCCGGAAAAAAACTGAAAACTTCTCAGGCGCCTAAGTAGCCAATCAGAGGCGAGTGCCATGATAATTTCAGCCAGGACATTCTCCCAGCTGCCAGTGCAAGACATTAATCGGGCCAACCTGCCCACCGATGCACACTTCATAAGTTTGGAAGGGTGGAGCGAAAAACTACCGCACCTCAGGCGCGGAAGAGGGAGATTTGGACCGCCAATTACCGAAGGCACGGAGCGCACACGGCGCATTGGACAACAAAGCACTGTACTCTGAATCACGTTGCAGGGAAACACTACCACGCACAGAGCTTATAAACCATGAGGGGACACTTACAAGCTCCGCATGCATGACGCCACAGCGTTAGTGGGTCCCTTCAGCAGCCTGGGGTACTCTTTGCGTGTCACTTCACAGACACGGACACTATATATTCTTTCTTTCACCATCACATAACGCTTAACCTACCCTTAAGAGTACAATGTGATAGCGTCGGAGATCCCTCCCACTCTGTCGCCTAGGTTCTGCCTACATGCCCATGTATGCTGAATTGGTCATTTTCTATTTACATTTATAGATCGCTGAAAGGCCTCATACCACTACTGGCGCAGTGGTGCAGCGGTTTTTAAGCAATGAGTCATAGCCTCGGCAGGTGGCTGTAATAAACACAGCCGCCTGTGGGGCTTGTGAGACCCGGGCTGCTCTTCCCGAGGTACCACTCGCAACCAATCATTAATTTAAATTCACCTGCCACGGCGGGCAGTTTACTCAGAATTTGATGGGCAGGTTGCCAACTGCCACGGTTGGCTGACTGTGATGCCACGGAAGGGTCACATGACATAGGTGGAAAGGTGGGCCACCTGCTTTCTCGCTCACGATGGTGGTGGTGGTGGTAGTGGTTTTATTAAAAATGATAGCAAAAAGGAAGGACAAGATTTTTTGCTAGCCCCGGCATCGACGGCGGATTTTCTTCAGAACGGGAACCTTAACGCTGTCGCGTTTATATTAATGTTAACATTCGTGAGCATATATACAGCTGAAGAAGCTATTTATTTATTTATTCGGTCATGCTGTTAACCCTCCAATGAGGGTCGTTCCAGGGAGGGAACAAAAACAAATACATTTCATAAGCACTTCAATGAGCAATCATGAATCAGAATTCAAAATTTATACACCATTTCTCAAAAACAGATCGACACCTCGCTCAAATTGTTGCACGTTCACACTCTCCACAGCATCACTTGGCAGTTTGTTCCATATTTCATGTTCCAGTAACAAAGTTATATACACAATGAGACAAAAGACGGGGTATGGGGAATGGACACGTGTATAATTCAGGCGTGTTGATCGAAAAAAATATGCATAAACGTGCACATTATTACTCGATTGAACGAAGCAGTGCAAATACAACTCGAGGCACTTTGCGAGACCCCGAAAGATCATAGGCGTAGAAAGGCAAGGACACCGACGACTGAGAAAGGGAAACAAAAACGCACACACAGAAGACCATAAGACAGGAGAAAGAAAAAAAAACCCATGTTCGGTGACCGTCCCCGTTAGCGAAAGGTACACCTTTTCTCTTTCAGTGCGGACGATCGAAAGGACGTTGACGCAGTAGTCTTAGGCGCTGTTAAGTGTTGAAGGCTTCTATAATTTTCCTTTTAAGTCGATAGCCGCTTTTCCTGATTATGGAGCAGCTTCCGAAGGGGTGCAGGTAGCCGGAATCCGTGGAGTGGGCACCGAGGTGCCCAGAAATCACTTTTTCGCGTTACGTTGGTATTCACGTAGGTATGGTATGTTGGCATTCACATTGACGCACCAGCCGGTTTGGCCAAAGTAGACCATGCCATAGCTTAATGGAATGGAGTAAACTCCTGCAGAGCACAGCACGAACTGCAATATCTGGTTTGTGGTACATGCTTCCCTCTCCCTCCCAGGTCTCTCGCTTAATTCCCTCTCAGTTCGGCAGACTTACAAGATTGCTGAGCCTGGACAGCTTGGTAGGAACGGAGATCACGTCCACGTTGGCGCGTTGCCCGATTCTTTTTAGGCGGTGGGATAATTTGTAAATGCAAGGAATTGTGGTGCACTTTCTTTTTTTCTTTCTCTTTTCTGGGCGGAGGAGCGCCCTGCGAGGGATCCTTGCAGACGATCTCGTTCTGTAACTGATTCCAGGTTCCCTGCAACGAATTTTAAGACAGGGAGGGAACCCGACGGCGATGAGTTGCTCAGCCTGTTGGCTGAAACTTGGCTCTATGGATCGTACACAGGACCTGCTGAGGGCATTCAAAAATCACATTCTTGACAATGCTTCGTTTCTCTAGTTTCGAGTTACCCAGCCGAATGATATACGATAGAACAGGTTTCGCCTCTCTTGATTCGTAGGCCCTGCAATCATGTGCACAATGAAAAACCAACTTTCGGTCAAGAAATTTTATAAAGCGTTTTACAGGGAAATCATGGACTCATGGACCACCTCGGGGGGGGGGGGGGGGCGCCACGGAAACCTCTTGAGCGTCAGATATGCTGTTCTGAGCAGGTTCACGGGTTTGAGCAGGGTTCTAAGAGCAGGAACCCTGCTCTTAGAGCAGGAAAGTTGGAACCATGTTCCTTAGATGCGAGAAACAGGCACTCAGAACAATGTCAATGCAGAACCAAATACGTATTCCATTTCTCTGAACCAATATGCCTCTTCCCAAACGGAGGCGGTACAACGGAGGTAAGAGTTTAGCCCCAACTCGATGGACGCATCCTACGCGTACCGGCTGAGTGCCTACGCGCACGGGCGTACGCTGGATCCTGTCTGCGCATGCGCAAAGCGAGACGCGCGCGCAGGCGCGCGCGTTTCTAGATATCTGTTTATGCCAGATATTTTCGGCCCTGGCGGCGCGCTGGCGCACGCGCCGGAAGTGGCTCGCTGGTTTGTGGCCAATGAGAGGGCACAGTTCCCGCAATATCCGGAATGAGCCTCTGTGGCGCGCCGACTGATTTTTTTTTGTCAACGAGCTGCGACAGCCCCCTGCGCAAACATGTCGTACCTAATAAGCAATGAAAAATTAATCGCTGCTGTTGAGAGGCGCCGCTCGCTGTGGCTTGCCAGCCACAAACACCACAAAAATAAGCTCGTTACGGCAGCGTCCTGGAAGGAGGTGGCGGCGGAAATAATGCCGGGAACACCATGTGAAGGTAAGCAGGCACATTGCTCATGACGAGCACTTCATGATTGTAATGTTCTTAAGATTCCTCATGTTTCAATCACGCAGAGAACGTTCACCACATTCAGAAGCGGTGGAAATCTCTCCGCAATAAGCACTGAAATGCGTGCCAGTTTGAATGAAAAGCTACTATTAAAACTGCAGTTAAGTTTATATATTACATAACTTGCCTTGCTACTTTCAAAATGTAAAGATTTCAAGTGGCAGTCTGTTTTGGCCAGTTCCAATCTATGAGGTCTAGCAAGAGCGTGCTAGTGCGCGCACGAGCGCGAGTCAGCGACAGGCTATAGAGGTGCACACCACTTGCGACGCCCGTCGCGACGCGGCACTGGGCGCACAGGCGCTCTGCGCGTACGCGTAGGATGTGCCCATCGAGTTGGGGCTTTTCGTATTCAAGGAATACATGGACCTAAACCCTGGCTTTGTTATGAAAAAACAGAACACCGTGGGCTTCGATGGCTTCTGGAATTCCAGAAGCAATTCTTCCTGAGGGACAGAGTAAACAAGTCCTTGACGTAAATCGCAAAGGCTGATAGGCGCTGGGTCTGATCCTCAAGAAAACATATCACCTCCGAGGAGCTCTTGATCAGAAATCAGTCAACCACTTCGAGGATACATAAGCTTTTTTTTTATTTCGCACACTTGCCATAAGGGCATAATTTGGGTTTGCTGTGTGCTAAAGGAAATCATGTAAGCTGTTTTCGTGCAAGAACCGGAGAAGGCTCCTGCTCATATTGTTGTCGGTCAGCCACTTGGAGAAATGGTTCTCCCTTGTCGCCGTTAGTCCCACCTCCTGTAAAATTTGTGTCTTTGAATTCCTTGACCGTACGCAAGTCCACAGCAGATGGCGAACATCAACCTCTGCAGCCAGTGTGGCAGAGTTGTTTCTAATGTATGCCATAAACGATTTCTACCATATCTTATTTTCAGGCACGGTAACCCGAGCGGACAATACAGTTTATCAATTTTAGCTGCCAAAATTTTTATTCTGGAGAAAACGCACCTATACACTGCTTCTGCGGGGCGATCGAGCTTACACTCGGTGCATAGCTCCTTTGCCCTCTGCTTGAATAAGACAAAGAGAACTGCTGAAGAAATGGGAGCCCCAAGTCACGAAACAGCCCTTGCACTCTTGGCGAAGGAACGTGACAGAAAGCCCCAGCCCTCTTGTGTGCAGCAGCAAGGTGCCAGGGGTTCGACACTAAGCTCCCAAGCACACTGTTCATTGAAGTAAGCCGTCGCCGTCACCATGCAGCTCCGTGTGTAGCCTCATTCGAACGATTGTGTAGCAGTGCAGCGGCCAGGCACCAGTGCGGGGATGGCCTCAGCGAGGGGGGGGGGGGGGGGGGCTTCGAAGAGCCTCTGGGGAACATCCTGCTACATAAGGAGGGCCGTCTATGGGGATGGGTAAAACAGAACGACCGTCCAGAAAAAGGCGTTTGTATCTTTGCCATTGGACTAGAACTCTTGTTTAGTTTTGATTTAGTCGTCACCCCTACGTCCACGCGTGTTCTGGAATCGGGTGTGCCCCGGACGGGAAACTTGAAACAGGATGGGCAAACTCTGTGACACACCCTAAACCCGTGCATTATTTCTTCCCTCACCCTCATCTCACCGCCTATGCCCTCCCTCACCCTCGCGCTCAGAAATTTTTGTGCGCTGATTTGTGACGAATTTCGTGATGCTGTCATGCACTGGCTACTTTTGCCTTGATTTAGCTGTTTGAAAGTCAGAAAAAAACTCGGTTTCTTGCTGTCGATGCTTCAGCAACAATTACATTACCGCTGTCTTTTAGGGCATACATCCAAAAGAGTAGAACTGCAGATAGGGCTAGTTGGTGTTGATTCATAATGGTGGTTTAACAGCGCAAACACACACAGACCAAAAAAGATACAAGACACTGGTTTAAGTGTCCGTCTCTTGCTTCGTCTGTGTGTGTTTGCGCTGTTGAACCACCATTATGAATCAAAAAGAGGTCAGGTTGGAGCAAAGTAGTGTAAATTCAAGATGGTTCTTTTCCTTTCTTCGGAGGGGGGGGGGGGGCACAGGCCTCTCCAAACCTGGTTATTCGGCGGTGTTGAAGGAGATGATGACTGATGATGCCAGATGATGAAGACGATGATTGCATTTACATGAATATACAAGGGCAAACTGTGAGTTATAGCTGAGTCTCACAGACAATCAAACGTACTATAACTGTTGGGAATTCTCACACGGAGAAAACACTCTGGCCCCGCCGCGGTGGCTCAGTTGTTAGGGCGCTCGACTACTGATCCGGAGTTCCGCGGCGGCTGCGTTTTTATGGAGGAAAAACGCTAAGGCGCCCGTGTGCTGTGCGATGTCAGTGCACGTTAAAGATCCCCAGGTCGTCGAAATTATTCCGGAGCCCTCCACTACGGCACCTCTTCTTCCTTTCTTCTTTCCCTCCCTCCTGTATATCTTCCCTTACGGCGCGGTTCAGGTGTCCAACGATATATGAGGCAGATACTGCGCCATTTCCTTTCCCCAAAAAACCAATTTAAAAAAACACTCTACATGAGCTTACTTGACCTACATGACCTTGCTTCTCGAGGCATGACGAGTTCTAGTTAACTGGCAGGACAACTAATTAGCTGGCTCGTCGTCGAAGTGTCAGATGGCGGTAGCAGGAAACGAGCCCCGCGACACTGCGGTACTGTCGAGAATGCCAGCAAACGAAAGGGCCCTTCCCGAAAACCAGGTTCGCATGTTTCCGCGAAAGTGGCATGGGGAGCCGCTGGCATGGAAACGGCAGGCCGGGTCCAGCTGTGCCTCATGCCCACCACTACCTTCTGTGTGCGCCACGCGTGCTTTCTTGGTGCGCTCGTAGATGCGCAATGCTAGGGGTCCTCGGCCGTCGCAGCGATGGTGCTGAACGGGCAGTAACTTCCGGGCTTTTGAGGATGTTTGCGGGGGACGCGCGGGTGTGGAGCTAGGGGCTTTACTGAGAACTCTCCGCGTAGACCGGAGGCGCGTGGTGGCCTCGAGCTAAAGTAATTAAAAATGTCGGCGTTAATGAAGCGCGGCCTTACAAGCAGTTTTATTTCGTAGTGGCCATTTCTGAAGCGCTCTACAAACGTAATCCTTCCGTTTGTCACGCAAGTCTCTTCCAGCAATTTTCTTGATGAGCTTTGATGACTCCACCAGTGACCTCTCACTCAAAGTCAGCCTGATAGGTAGCGTCTGTGACAGCGTCCTTTTTCTTCTTTCTCAGTGTGAGCTATCACGCAGCATGTGGATTTTTCCCAGTGGTCGTTGGTGCCGGCGCCACCATCACGGGCGTCATGGGGGCGTTTGTTTGAAACCTCGTTGCCTGCAGGCGGTGATGGGCATCACACAGGAATTAATGGTGATGATGGGCTGCCGTCGCGGCGCCCAGTGCCACAGGCGACAAGGCCAGTACGCAGTTCGATAGAGAAAGGTTAGGAATTTGTGGAGAGGTCGCCGTCGAAGTGGGGCCGGTAACCAAGGGCACTACCTCGGGCGGTGGTGTTGCGCCTCGGAAGAAGCACGCGTCGGAATTCGCTGTCGCCGGGGTCACCGTGCCGGCCACGGTAGCCGTCGAGGTTGTGCGCGTCAGCATGACGGTAGCGACCACGTCACCTCCGCATCCTCCGCAGAGGGCCAGGCAATGGCGTCCTCAGCCAGGGGTGGCGGCGTAACGAAAGTAGACGTGGGAGTAGTCGTGGTCGTGGTCTTCAGCACGACGGTCGCAACCACGACATCTCCGCATCCTTCGTCCAGGGCCAGGCCGCCATCGTCCTCAGCCAGCGATGACGACGTCACGGGTTTAGGCGGGGCGGTAGTCGAGGTCGTGGTCTGCAGCACGATGGTAATAACCACGTCACCTCCGCGTCCTTCCTCCAGGGTCAGGCCACCGTCTTCCGCAGCCAGTGATGGCGACGTCACGGCACTAGGCGGGGTGGTAGTTGCGGTCGTTGTCTTCAGCACGATGGTAGTAACCATGTCACCTCCGCATCCTTCCTCCAGGGTCAGGCCGCCTTCGTCCGCAGCCAGTGATGGCGACGTCACGGGAGTAAGTGGGGTGGTAGTCGAGATCGTGGACTTCAGCTCGACGGCAGCAACCACGCCATGTCCGCATCCTTCGTCTAGGGCCTGGCCGCCGTCTTCCTCAGCCTGTGATGACGACGTCACGGGATTAGGCGGGGCGGTCGTCGAGGTCGTGGTCTTCAGCACGATGGTAGTAACCACATCGCCTCCGCATCCTTCCTCCAGCGTCAGGGCACCGTCGTCCGCCGACAGTGATGGCGACGTCAAGGGAGTAGGAGTGGCAGTAATCGAGGTCGTGGTCTTCAGCACGACGGTAGCAACCACGACATCACCGCATCCTTCGTCTAGGGCCAGGCCGCCGGTGTCAATAAGGAATGACGGTGTCATAGGAGTCGGCGGGGTGGTAGTCGCCGAAGTCGTGGGCATCAGCATGGAGGTAGTGACAATGACCTGTCCACAATCTCCGTCCAGGGCCAGGCCACCGTCTTCCGCAGCCAGTGATGGCGACGTCACGGCACTAGGCGGGGTGGTAGTTGCGGTCGTTGTCTTCAGCACGATGGTAGTAACCATGTCACCTCCGCATCCTTCCTCCAGGGTCAGGCCGCCTTCGTCCGCAGCCAGTGATGGCGACGTCACGGGAGTAAGTGGGGTGGTAGTCGAGATCGTGGTCTTCAGCTCGACGGCAGCAACCACGCCATGTCCGCATCCTTCGTCTAGGGCCTGGCCGCCGTCTTCCTCAGCCTGTGATGACGACGTCACGGGATTAGGCGGGGCGGTCGTCGAGGTCGTGGTCTTCAGCACGATGGTAGTAACCACATCGCCTCCGCATCCTTCCTCCAGCGTCAGGGCACCGTCGTCCGCCGACAGTGATGGCGACGTCAAGGGAGTAGGAGTGGCAGTAATCGAGGTCGTGGTCTTCAGCACGACGGTAGCAACCACGACATCTCCGCATCCTTCGTCTAGGGCCAGGCCGCCGGTGTCAATAAGGAATGACGGTGTCATAGGAGTCGGCGGGGTGGTAGTCGCAGAAGTCGTGGGCATCAGCATGGAGGTAGTGACAATGACCTGTCCACAATCTCCGTCCAGGGCCAGGCCACTGGCGTCCTCAGCCAGGGGTGGCAACGTCACAGGAGTGGGAAAGGCGGTAGTCGTCGAGGTCATGGGCGTCAACGTGAAGGTAACGTCCACGACGCCTCCGCATCCTCTCTCCTGGGCCACGACGCCGGCGTCCTCAGTCGGGGATGACTGTGCTATGGCAGTCGGAGGGCCGGTAGTCTCCGAGGTTGTGGGCGTCAGCACGAAGGTAGTGACCGCGTCTTCTCCGTACTCGACCAGGCCACCAGCGTACTCAGTCGGGGATGGCGTCGTCAGGGGAGTCGGTCGGGTGGTAGTCGTCGAGGTCATGGGCGTCAACATGAAGGTAACGTCCACGACGCCTCCGCACCCTCTCTCCTGGGCCAGGGCGCCGGCGTCCTCAGACGGGGTTGACTGTGCTATGGCAGTCGGAGGGCCGGCAGTCTCCGAGGTTGTGGGTGTCAGCACGAAGGTAGTAACCGCGTCTTCTCCGTACTCGACAAGGCCACCAGCGTACTCAGTCGGGGATGGCGTCGTCAGGGAAGTCGGAGCGCCGGTAGTCGCCGAGGTCATGGTCACGAGCGGGACGGAAGCGAACATGTCGCCTCCACTTCCTCCTTCCATGAGCAGGAAACCGGGATCTCCAGCCGGGGATGTCATAGGAATCGACGGAGCTCCGTCGTAGGTGGGCCTGTGGGCTGAAGACATAAGAGACGCGAGAGCGGTGGTACTGGCCATGGTTTCTTCTTCGCCGGCCATCATTGGGTCACCTCGCTCAGCTGCACGACAAACATGCTGGAAAGGCCACTTGGCCAGGCCACTGGCATCCTCAGCAAGGAATGGAAACGTCGTGGGAGTGGGGAAGCCGGTAGTCGTTGAGGTCATGGGCGTCAACATGAAGGTACCGTCCACGACGCCTCCGCACCCTCTCTCCTGGGCCAGGGCGCCGGCGTCCTCAGACGGGGTTGACTGTGCTATGGCAGTCGGAGGGCCGGTAGTCTCCGAGGCTGTGGGTGTCAGCACGAAGGTAGTAACCGCGTCTTCTCCGTACTCGACCAGGCCACCAGCGTACTCAGTCGGGGATGGCGTCGTCAGGGAAGTCGGAGCGCCGGTAGTCGCCGAGGTCATGGTCACGAGCGGGACGGAAGCGAACATGTCGCCTCCACTTCCTCCTTCCATGAGCAGGAAACCGGGATCTCCAGCCGGGGATGTCATAGGAATCGACGGAGCTCCGTCGTAGGTGGGCCTGGGGGATGAAGACATACGAGACGCGAGAGCGGTGGTACTGGCCATGGTTTCTTCTTCGCCGGCCATCATTGGGTCACCTCGCTCTGCTGCACGACAAACATGCTGGAAAGGCCACTTGGCCAGGCCACTGGCATCCTCAGCAAGGAATGGAAACGTCGTGGGAGTGGGGAAGCCGGTAGCCGTTGAGGTCATGGGCGTCAACATGAAGGTACCGTCCACGACGCCTCCGCATCCTCTCTCCTGGGCCAGGGCGCCGGCGTCCTCAGACGGGGTTGACTGTGCTATGGCAGTCGGAGGGCCGGTAGTCTCCGAGGTTGTGGGTGTCAGCACGAAGGTAGTAACCGCGTCTTCTCCGTACTTGAACAGGCCACCAGCGTACTCAGTCGGGGATGGCGTCGTCAGGGAAGTCGGAGCGCCGGTAGTCGCTGAGGTCATGGGCACGAGCGGGACGGAAGCGAACACGTCGCCTCCACTTCCTCCTTCCATGAGCAGGAAACCGGGATTTCCAGCCGGGGATGACACAGGAATCGACGGAGCTCCGTCGTAGGTGGGCCTGTGGACTGCAGACATAAGAGACGCGAGAGCGGTGGTACTGGCCATGGTTTCTTCTTCGCCAGCCATCATTGGGTCACCTCGCTCTGCTGCACGACAAACGTGCTGGAAAGGCCACTTGGCCAGGCGACTGGCATCCTCAGCAAGGGATGGAAACGTCGTGGGAGTGGGGAAGGCGGTAGTCGTTGAGGTCATGGGCGTCAAAATGAAGGTACCGTCCACGACGCCTCCGCATCCTCTCCCCTGGGCCAGGGCGCCGGCGTCCTCAGACGGGGATGACTGTGCTATGGCAGTCGGAGGACCGGTAGTCTCCGAGGTTGTGGGTGTCAGCACGAAGGTAGTAACCGCGTCTTCTCCGTACTCGACCAGTCCACCAGCGTACTCAGTCGGGGATGGCGTCGTCAGGGAAGTCGGACCACCGGTAGTCGCCGAGGTCGTGGGCGTCAACATGAAGGTAACGTCCACGACGGCTCCGGATCCTCTGTCCAGGGCCAGGGCGCCGGTGTCCTCAGACGAGAATGACTGTGCCAGGGAAGTCGGAGGGCCGGTAGTCGTCGAGGTCATGGGCGTCAACATGAAGGTAACGTCCACGACGGCTCCGCATCCTCTGTCCAGGGTCAGGGCGCCGGCGTCCTCAGACGAGAATGACTGTGCCAGGGAAGTCGGAGGGCCGGTAGTCTCCGAGGTTGTGAACGTCAGCACGAAGGTAGTAACTGCGTCTTCTCCGTACTCGACCAGGCCACCAGCGTACTCAGTCGGGGATGGCGTCGTCAGGGGAGTCGGTCGAGTGGTAGTCGTCGAGGTCATGGGCGTCAACATAAAGGTACCGTCCACGACGCCTCCGCATCCTCTCTCCTGGGCCAGGGCGCCGGAGTCCTCAGACGGGGATGACTGTGCTATGGCAGTCGGAGGGCCGGTAGTCTCCGAGGTTGTGGGTGTCAGCACGAAGGTAGTGACCGCGTCTTCTCCGTACTCGACCAGGCCACCAGCGTACTCAGTCGGGGATGGCGTCGTCAGGGGAGTCGGTCGGGTGGTAGTCGTCGAGGTCATGGGCGTCAACATGAAGGTAACGTCCACGACGCCTCCGCACCCTCTCTCCTGGGCCAGGGCGCCGGCGTCCTCAGACGGGGTTGACTGTGCTATGGCAGTCGGAGGGCCGGTAGTCTCCGAGTTTGTGGGTGTCAGCACGAAGGTAGTAACCGCGTCTTCTCCGTACTCGACCAGGCCACCAGCGTACTCAGTCGGGGATGGCGTCGTCAGGGAAGTCGGAGCGCCGGTAGTCGCCGAGGTCATGGTCACGAGCGGGACGGAAGCGAACATGTCGCCTCCACTTCCTCCTTCCATGAGCAGGAAACCGGGATCTCCAGCCGGGGATGTCATAGGAATCGACGGAGCTCCGTCGTAGGTGGGCCTGTGGGCTGAAGACATAAGAGACGCGAGAGCTGTGGTACTGGCCATGGTTTCTTCTTCGCCGGCCATCATTGGGTCACCTCGCTCTGCTGCACGACAAACATGCTGGAAAGGCCACTTGGCCAGGCCACTGGCATCCTCAGCAAGGAATGGAAACGTCGTGGGAGTGGGGAAGCCGGTAGTCGTTGAGGTCATGGGCGTCAACATGAAGGTACCGTCCACGACGCCTCTGCACCCTCTCTCCTGGGCCAGGGCGCCGGCGTCCTCAGACGGGGTTGACTGTGCTATGGCAGTCGGAGGGCCGGTAGTCTCCGAGGCTGTGGGTGTCAGCACGAAGGTAGTAACCGCGTCTTCTCCGTACTCGACCAGGCCACCAGCGTACTCAGTCGGGGATGGCGTCGTCAGGGAAGTCGGAGCGCCGGTAGTCGCCGAGGTCATGGTCACGAGCGGGACGGAAGCGAACATGTCGCCTCCACTTCCTCCTTCCATGAGCAGGAAACCGGGATCTCCAGCCGGGGATGTCATAGGAATCGACGGAGCTCCGTCGTAGGTGGGCCTGTGGGCTGAAGACATAAGAGACGCGAGAGCGGTGGTACTGGCCATGGTTTCTTCTTCGCCGGCCATCATTGGGTCACCTCGCTCTGCTGCACGACAAACATGCTGGAAAGGCCACTTGGCCAGGCCACTGGCATCCTCAGCAAGGAATGGAAACGTCGTGGGAGTGGGGAAGCCGGTAGTCGTTGAGGTCATGGGCGTCAACATGAAGGTACCGTCCACGACGCCTCCGCATCCTCTCTCCTGGGCCAGGGCGCCGGCGTCCTCAGACGGGGTTGACTGTGCTATGGCAGTCGGAGGGCCGGTAGTCTCCGAGGTTGTGGGTGTCAGCACGAAGATAGTAACCGCGTCTTCTCCGTACTCGAACAGGCCACCAGCGTACTCAGTCGGGGATGGCGTCGTCAGGGAAGTCGGAGCGCCGGTAGTCGCTGAGGTCATGGGCACGAGCGGGACGGAAGCGAACACGTCGCCTCCACTTCCTCCTTCCATGAGCAGGAAACCGGGATTTCCAGCCGGGGATGACACAGGAATCGACGGAGCTCCGTCGTAGGTGGGCCTGTGGACTGCAGACATAAGAGACGCGAGAGCGGTGGTACTGGCCATGGTTTCTTCTTCGCCAGCCATCATTGGGTCACCTCGCTCTGCTGCACGACAAACGTGCTGGAAAGGCCACTTGGCCAGGCGACTGGCATCCTCAGCAAGGGATGGAAACGTCGTGGGAGTGGGGAAGGCGGTAGTCGTTGAGGTCATGGGCGTCAACATGAAGGTACCGTCCACGACGCCTCCGCATCCTCTCCGCTGGGCCAGGGCGCCGGCGTCCTCAGACGGGGATGACTGTGCTATGGCAGTCGGAGGACCGGTAGTCTCCGAGGTTGTGGGTGTCAGCACGAAGGTAGTAACCGCGTCTTCTCCGTACTCGACCAGTCCAACAGCGTACTCAGTCGGGGATGGCGTCGTCAGGGAAGTCGGACCGCCGGTAGTCGCCGAGGTCGTGGGCGTCAACATGAAGGTAACGTCCACGACGGCTCCGGATCCTCTGTCCAGGGCCAGGGCGCCGGTGTCCTCAGACGAGAATGACTGTGCCAGGGAAGTCGGAGGGCCGGTAGTCGTCGAGGTCATGGGCGTCAACATGAAGGTAACGTCCACGACGGCTCCGCATCCTCTGTCCAGGGTCAGGGCGCCGGCGTCCTCAGACGAGAATGAATGTGCCAGGGAAGTCGGAGGGCCGGTAGTCTCCGAGGTTGTGAACGTCAGCACGAAGGTAGTAACTGCGTCTTCTCCGTACTCGACCAGGCCACCAGCGTACTCAGTCGGGGATGGCGTCGTCAGGAGAGTCGGTCGAGTGGTAGTCGTCGAGATAATGGGCGTCAACATAAAGGTACCGTCCACGACGCCTCCGCATCCTCTCTCCTGGGCCAGGGCGCCGGAGTCCTCAGACGGGGATGACTGTGCTATGGCAGTCGGAGGGCCGGTAGTCTCCGAGGTTGTGGGTGTCAGCACGAAGGTAGTAACCGCGTCTTCTCCGTACTCGACCAAGCCACTAGCGTACTCAGTCGGGGATGGCGTCGTCAGTGGAGTCGGTCTGGTGGTAGTCGTCGAAGTCATGGGCGTCAACATGAAGGTAACGTCCACGACGCCTCCGCAACCTCTGTCCAGGGCCAGGGCGCCGGCGTCCTCAGACGAGAATGACTGTGCCAGGGAAGTCGGAGCGCCGGTAGTCGCCGAGGCCGTGGGCGTCAACATGAAGGTAACGTCCACGACGGCTCCGCATCCTCTGTCCAGGGCCAGGGCGCCGGTGTCCTCAGACGAGATTGAGTGTGCCAGGGAAGTCGGAGGGCCGGTAGTCGTCGAGGTCATGGGCGTCAACATGAAGGTAACGTCCACGACGGCTCCGCATCCTCTGTCCAGGGTCAGGGCGCCGGCGTCCTCAGACGAGAATGACTGTGCCAGGGAAGTCGGAGGGCCGGTAGTCGCCGAGGTTGTGGGCGTCAGCCCGAAGGTAGTGACCGCGTCTTCTCTGTCCTCGACCAGGCCACCAGCGTACTCAGTCGGGGACGGCGTCGTCAGGGAAGTCGGAGCGCCGGTAGTCGCCGAGGTCATGGGCACGAGCGGAACGGAAGCGACCACTTCTCCTCCGCTACCTCCTTCCATGACCAGGAAACCGGGATTTTCAGCCGGGGAAGGCACAGGAGTCAACGGAGCTCCGTCGTAGGTCAGCCTGTAGGCTTCAGCCATAAGAGACGTGAGAGCGGCGGTAGTGGCCATGGTTTCTTCCCCGCCGGCCATCGCTGGGTCACCTGGCTCTGCTGCACGACAAACGTGCTGGTCAGGCGGAAGGTATGCGTCAAGATGGCGGCTGGCGCTTCTGCCGCTGCCAGCACGGCAGTGGTAGTGCTGTAGATGGGTCGGCTGCGTGTGCTGCGCTCGTTCTTCTTCTTCTTCGTCCTCTTATAACATGGCACGCAGCCTTCATCGTCTTCTACTGCTGCATGCAGATGGTGGTTTTAGTATTAGTCTTGTATGCAGGAGGTATAGGGTTGAATCCCCAGTACCGCTGCGTCCGATCGGCCTTCCGCTAGGTACAAGCTTTCCCCTGGCCTGTTGTTCGTCTTCTTGTTTAAAGAAGATAGGATCTTTGGGGCGTATTCATCATCAAGAAGTTCGGGAAAAACGAAGAGGGGACTAAAGCGACAAAAGCACTTATTCGTCACCAATTCGTTGCCAATCCCCCTCGTGGGTACGCGCCAGGTCTGAAGAGGCCAACAAACAGAAAAGCGCTTACTCACAACTTAAGATTTAATCAGAAATTATCCCAAAATTATACACAATTGTGCAAAAAGTCTCCAGGGTGTTTTGGGTGTGAAAAGGGGGATGGAAGTGTGCGTTGTATGAGACGCTGGTTTTCTAGGAGGTCAACATATGCGAGAGGTATACGTGTGATAAGGGGCTGGGGCTTCGGGGAAGCAGATAGTGGGCGCGTCGGTGCGCGCCAAGATTGCTGTGGCCCGACTGATGTACTGGTACACAGATCAGACAAAGAGATGGGGGTGGGGTGCGGGTTAGAACTGAAAGACCGGGCTGGCGTAGAGTGACTTGTCATTCTATGCTCGCCTACGCTGCCTATAAGTCCGATAGTACCATGGAAGGTGGCAGGTGGAGGCAGCTAGCGGTATTGAGTTTTGAGTTTACTTACACAAAAAAGGAAATACAATGGTTGTGGGGGATACAAGGCAGTTTCTTCAGCCGCCTTGGAGTCGGAGGTACGAATAGAGCCGCTGGTAAGGAGGGAGCCTTGGGATCCTTGAGGACTGGAAACAACTGTTGTGAAAGAGCCTTGGATGAGACCTGCGGCGTCTATGTAGACTGTGTAAAGGTGTGAGTTTCAAGTGCGGGAGAGGCGGTCACTCGGGCTTGTCGTTCTTGGTGAAATTCCAGGTGCATATGCCAGTGGAGAGGTTGTACATGACTGGGACTGAGGGGACATGTCCCCCTTCGTTGTGCCGGGTAGGGCTGGGAAAGACCGAGTGTAGTGAGCAGGTTAATTGCGTCCCTGCCGTGGTGGAGGAAGAGAGCCGCCTGGGTTGGGACAGCCGCTGCGCTTCATGCAGTTCATGAAGTGTGTTGTGGATGTCCAGAGACATAGAGGGGAAGGCCCAAGGCTGCTTTCTATGCTTCGTGGGGTATAAGCCCCAGGCGTTGGAAATCTTGTTGCTTGAGGTGGAGTAAGGGTGTGCCGTAAGTAATACGGCTTTAGTAAGGATTTCTGACGGGCTAGTTGGTATGAACCAACTCAACATGAACTTCAACAACATGAAGTTTGTGCGGTAAATAGACGTTCACATGGAAAAAGAGTAGAGACGACAGGATAGAAGCGTAGCTTTTAACTTTAATAAAGCCAGGCGCGCTTATATAGCCGGTGATGTCCAGAGACAGGCTGCATGAGAGAGCGTGAACCTAACAAACAAACAAGAGGAAGAGCATTAGGGCACATATAAGTAAGACTAGAAAAAAACTAAAAACCAAATAGGGGAACATATCAACACGTGCCGAGGTATGATAGAAGCTTGGTAAAAAGAAAGAGCATTCACATGGCCTGACAACAATGCATAACAACATGAAAATACGCAGCTGCATGAAATATAACAGTCAAAAGAAACAAGTGCATAGCAACATGAAAATGTGCATAGCAATATGAAAAAATATGACAGTGATAAGCAACAAGAGAAGACCATCCCTTTTGATGATCCTTTCCAGATTAAGAGCTCGGTAGATGTCATAGGGTTTCTGGAAGGCCAGAATCACAAAAACTTGCAAGCATGTTCTATAGATATTAAGGACTTGTATTACTCTCTTCCGCAGAAGGAGTTACTTTCATACCTTGAAAATAGCGTCGACAAATTTGGCTCTGTAGCTTTCCAGAATGCAGTTGGGATGAGTGTCAAGTCATTTTTAGAAATGCTTACTTTCTACCTTGGATCCACTTACGTAACTTGGAATAACGAAATATATTTGCAAAAACAAGGTGTATGCATAGGTTCTTGCTTGGCACCCATCCTCAGTGACATTTTTTTAGGCCATCTTGACAACATGTTGATGTGTCACCTGGCAGAGTTCAACGCCGTAAAAGTGTTTAGATATGTAGATGATTATTTAATTCTTTTTGATGATAGCAATGATTCTTTCCAGGCAGATGTAACGCAAGCATTGTTAGTCTTTCAGAGATTGTTCGAACCACTCGTGTTAACGCATGAGCTGCCGACTAACGACACCATCCGGTTCCTAGATTTAAGTATCACGTGTACGAGAGATCATATCTGCTGGACATACGATCCACGAGGCAAAAAAAGTGTCCTACCGTTCAACTCGGCACATTCTAAACTAGTAAAACGTTCCATTATTAACCTGTGTTTGACAAATGCTTTGCAAAAATCCTGTCCACATACCATGGAGCGCAGTTTTTATCAACAGACTGCAAGGTTGAAAGAAAGTGGTTATCCGGAGCAGATCATCATCTCGGTGGCTGAAAGAATCTATAGGGAAGTGAAGAGTAAAAGCAAAGGAAGTATGAAAGCTTCGGCTGAGAGTCAACAAAAACGAAACCTGGTTGTAGTACCCTATTTGCACAGCATCTCCCACAATTTGAAACGAATAGGCAAAAAAGTGAAGTTGAGAGTATTGTTTTCAGCCCCGGAAAAGCTGTAAAAGCTTTGTAAGCTTACTCAGACGTGTGGTACACCACGTGTGCAGTGCTCCAAAAAACACCGGTCTCCGTTTGTACCTTGTACCAAGGGTGTGGTGTATCAGATTCCGTTAAGCTGCGGGAAAGTCTATATAGGACAATCGGGCCGATGCCTTAACGACCGACTCCGAGAACACAACAATAATTATGACAATCTGCGCAAGAGAAACATACGGGAAGGAAATCTCGCTGTACACTGCAGCGAATGCAATAAGTGCATACCACGGTTCCAGGACACTACGATTTTAGGTAGAAGCAGCGATCAGACCACGAGGGAGATTATCGAGGCAAAAGCCATCCAACAGAAAGGGGACATGTGCGTCAGCGCTGTGTCCTTAGTACTCCTGGATAAAGAACTTGGATTCTTGCAGGCCGCAGGCGCGCACCTGTAAATTTCAACACTCTTTAAATAATGGGTCTTATACTGTTTTAGTTAATGTGTTTTATACCGTTTCAGCCCTGTTTTTGTCAATGTATTTTCTTTTATCTTTTATTTTTTTGTGACAACGGGAGCCCATATACAGCTTCACCCTGCTTTTGCATTTTGGTATCATAGTTTTTTGGTAGTTTTTTCGAATGTTGTTCCTTCACCGTTATTGATCATGACACCCTTTAGGTGGTTTAGGCGGCACGTGTCTTTCAGTGTTTTCCATTCGTGTTTTTTCAGGGTTTTGATCTAGAGTATCAGTGATTTTAGATGGCACATATAGTAGGACGTTTTGACATCTTCTGAGTCACATGTTAAAAATTTTTGTATAAAAGTCGCTTATTTTTCCAATAAAGCTCAGTTGAAAGTCAGCGCTGTGTTTCGTTCCCTTTTCTGTCCGTCCGTGTTTCGTGTGCGCTGCAAACACCTACAACAAGAGAGGTGGGAATAAAAACCCTGTAAAGGCCGGCAAAGCAATAAAAAGCACATTAACCATTCTAAAAGCAAACTAAAATTCGGAGCAGCGAACGGGTTAAGAGGCTTGATGTAACCATTCCAAAAAGGATAGTTCATTTTTAGAAAGGTGAATGGAAGGCGCGGCTAACGCACTTGTCTTTGCTTAGGTCTGTGAAAAAGGCCTCAATTACTTCTCTCTCGTCCGGAGCCTCAGCTAGAAACTTAGTTTCATGAAACTCGGGATGGCAATTTTAGCAACTGCTGCTGTGTAACGGAAAGTTGCCTCCAGATTCGCTCTCCAGGTTCACGTTGTGCTTGCGAGGGCGCTCATTGAATCATTTTCCTTTTTCCCCATATACACTTTGTCGCGCGTGAAGAGAAATTCATACACAGCATTGACAGTGCATTTTGAGTACACGGTTTGGTGCTTGATGTTACAGGCCTTTTTAACACGCTTTTTGGCACCATCGGACATAATTTGGCCAGTTTACGGGGAGACAGAAAAACCAGCTTAACCCCGTGTCTAGACGCAACTTTCTTCAAATTGTATGAAAGACCGTGCAGGTAACACATTACCTGCACAGGTTCCTGCTCCGTCTCGCGCTTACCATGTTCCGATTTTTAATTTTTTTTTTTTGCAAAAGGTTTTCAGACGTGCTGGTAACCACATAGGCTGGGTAACCTGAAGATAAAATTCGTTAATCTGGCACGGGAAACTTTCACTTCTCTTGTGGGCGCATGACTTTTCTAATGCTAATTTCATGCAAAGAGTTACTATGCCACGCTTTACCGGCTTAGAGTGGGCACTTTAAAAGGACAAAAGTGGCTTCTTTAAGCGCGGCTGATAAACACACATGCGCATTTGAAAACAATGATCTGTAGGTCAAGAAACTGGAGTCGATCATGATCTTCTCTCTCATGCGTGAACTTCAGATTGGCGGCTTTTTCACGCAATATATATACATATATATATATATATATATATATATATATATATATATATATATATATATATATATATATATATATATATATATATATATATATATATATATATGATATTACACGGCGAATTAGGGACTTGGATCCAAGAATAGGTCACTGCTATGTCACAGTAAAAAGTGCGTTCCGGTACCGCAGTCGCCTCAGGTAAAAGTCGCGCGTGCGCAGTTGTGTCCCCGGCACTCCGGTAACGCTAACGGTAACAAGGTACATGGTATGCTAAAGGTCTCTATTACTGGGACTCAGGTAGCGTTGTCGGGTCGGAAGCAGGATTGACGAAGCCTTCGGTGTGGTCCGGCTGCCACGTGACGGCGTCCTTCGGTTTAGCAAAGACAACGTGTCGTCTGAATTGTCCACACTTCCTTGCTAGACCCACAAAGTTTCTCAGCATTTTCTAGGGGGAACGCTGGCACCACCGTCTATGAGAGATTTAGAAAAGCACTTCATCCACAGGGGGGATGCCGGGAAGACGTTGTACTTAACGCGGCTAGTGTTGGGCGGAAAAACGAGTATTGTGCCTCCGAACCTCGAGCTGCGCAGCGATGCCCTCTGTGTGGTTTCAATAGCGCATTTTTTCCTTCTTCAATGAACTTAACGCCAGTGAAAGTTCGGTGTTTGGCCGGTGTGGAAACTTTCACAGCATTTATTGGAGGTTTGCCTTCAGAAGGGTCGCATACTGTTACGGCCGAATCCACGTTTCGTGCCCAACAATAGCCAAGGCCCGCCGCCGCGGTGGCTCAGTGGTTACGGCACTCGGCTGCTGACCCGAAAGACGCGGGCTCGATCCCGGCCGCGGCGGTCCAATTTCGATGGAGGCGAAATTCTAGAGGCCCGTGTGCTGTGAGATGTCAGTGCACGTTAAAGAACCCCTGGTGGTCGAAATTTCCGGAGCCCTTCACTACGGCGTCTCTCACAGCCTGAGTTGCTTTGGGACGTTAAACCCCTATAAACCATAAACAATAGCCAAGCCAAATACGAACCCTCACCTTTCCGGCAATTCTGCGCTATTCCATGGTGGATGAAGTGCAGCGCCGCCAGCTTTCCCACATATCATGTAATTATCGCAAGTTACCGCCACGTAGTGGTAATGGAATCATTTGATGTTGGCTGTTACCTTCCTTCAGTGTAATGCCCTCGTTCGCGGCATTTATGTTTTATTTAAGATAGGGGAATTTTCAGTCCGAGCTCGAACATGTACCCGACGTGAAACTGCGAAGTCGGGCTGCTGTCCCGCAAATCAAACTAGAAAAGGTGGAATCGCTTTCGAAAAATCTCAAATGCCATTATAATCTACGCTGCACTTCAAATCGCAGCTTGGCAGTGCCATTCTGTTCATAATTAATGAAGTCGAGCTGTATTTTCCTTCACTTTAGACAGTGTAGTTACTGCTGCATTTGACCCGAAACCAAACTGGCTTCTGAGTGCTGAAGGCACAGGTGTTCACCCCTAACGCCGCATGATCCTGAAGAATGCGTGCCACATATGTCGTTGCAGGCACATAAAAGCTGCGTGACATGAGCTTCATTATTGGCTAAAGAATTTCAGATAAATTGGTTTGGATTCAAATTCTAGTTAGTTCTATATAAACCACTAAACGTCCCAAACTTGGCTGCAGCCAAGCAAAGAGTGACATCGTATTATTAACCTCGCTTAAGGCGCCGCGATGGCTCAGTGGTTGCGGTGCTCGGCAGCTCACCCGAAAGACGCGGGTGCGGTCCCGGCCGCGGCGGTCGCATTTCGATGGAGGCGAAATGTTACCGGCCCGTTGTCTGCGATGTCAGCGCACGTTAAACAACCCAGGGTGGTCGAAATAATCCGGAACCCTATCCCTCATAGCAGGAGTCGCTTCGGGACGTTAAACCCCATAAAACCAAACCAAACCTAGCCTCACTTAAACTTGTTCAAAACGATAGGATAGGATAGGATAGAATAGGATAGGATAGGATACACTTTATTGATCTAACAAGGTCTTTCTGTCAGACAGAGGTCTTCATCTTCAAGCAGATGTCTCCCTCCGTCTTGCAGAGGTCGGCGCCCCTATTCCAGGGCACCGCTGAGTTTGGCCGCTCGCTGGGCATGGATGGCCAATCCTCTTTGTTGGAGGATTGGGTTGCCGCTGGAGAGCACACTCTCCCACCCTTCTCGACCCTTCTCGCTTTATAATTTTAACTAATTTTGTTCTTGCATCATTCGCACCTCTCGCCGACAGGTTTATCATTTAACCTTATTTTGTACGCTGTATCATTCCGCATTGCACAATGAGAATTCGATCGAAGACCGCATTACATATCGCATCGCGTCCATCATCGTCACAAAGTTGGCATCCCGTTATTTGAAACGCTTTTTTTGTAATTTCTAGCGTCGTACATCCGAATAATAGAATTATCTTCCCCAATTAAGTGAAAAAAAAGTGGAAGGTGGTGGGGTATCTATTTCCGATAACTATGGTTCCTGCGAAATTTTAGCTAACGTTGTGCAAGCAGGAACAATCCTCATATACTAATGGATTCTGCATGTCCATATTCCTGTGAAACTTAAGCTAGCATTGTATGAATAGGAACAAGCTTATGCATGCTAATATCTTTCGCGTTTGTATACCTCATTAATTCTTTTCTTGTAACACCTGCCTCTGTAATGCCTGTTGGTAGCTAAGGGTAAAAAAGTAGTAAGCCGGGTGTTAGCCTACGAAAAAGCCCCCTGTTAACAATACACTGCACCGCAATTACATAAACAGGTTAGGTGACTCAATTTCTAACAAGTCTCCACTTCAACTTTCTCAAATTTAACGTATTGCACTGCGCCCACCTCGACAGCAAGACTTGTATCCGCATTGCCGCCCAGCCTTCAAGTTAAAGTCTAGCTCTAGTAGAAGTCCTCTTTCTCCTTCCTTATGCTCGCTTTTCACTTATTTCACTTGGACCCGCTTCTTTTATTTGCCCGTGACGGAACTTCACCCTCACCCTCGCTCTGTAATTTCTAAGAACAGAGATAAACTTTTGCGTACTTAAATATATTACAAATTGTGCAAAGTCTCTTTCGTATACTAACCGAAAACAAGAAATTCTCGTAGGGTTTGGGGGGGAGGCACTTGACGTTTCAATTGCATGCGTTATGAAACTCTATTCATAGAAAGTTAAATGAGGTTAGAGATCAGCGGCGTGACAACCGTTGAAAGGAACTAACTAGTTTTGTAAATTACCGCACCCTGAAATGGCAGTCGATGCGGCAGAACTCCACCTTCTCGCCGCGTCCAGAGAAAAAAAAAATATCCGCAACAAGCGCGACGGACGGCAATATATACGAGCGCGCCTCCCCGCAGAGGGTTTCACAATGATTATATGGCATTCGGCTGCTGAGCACGAGCTCTCGTGTTATATCGCCTCCACGTCGACTACGTTTACATGTGGCGCCCGACTGCAAACGATGAATTTGTACAGGAATTGTGGTGAACGTTGAAATACTCCGCGTAATTGGAATTACTTCTGAACACTTCGCTCTATAAGGTCTAGCTTTGGCGAGTAAATTTTCACCAGTTAATTTCTGGAACCTCCCCCGCTATGGTTTCTGAGGGTTCCGTACCGTATCCTCTGTCTTTCCCGGATGCAATATCGTCCACCGGCAGGCCTTCCCCTCCTAATGGGAAGATTGACGTCATTTCGGATTCCGGGGATTAGTGGCGGCACAGAGGTATTTATGCCGACCCTGTGCCCTTCATGGGTGCGCGCTTCTCCGATGTCTCGTGTTTTCCCGCTGAGGTTGTTCTTCTATAGGGATTGCTGCACAAGAGCGTATAGGTGGGCAGAAACCGAGCCAGTTTCCAAAGCCGTCGTTTCCGGGACTCTAAAATCGGCCGCTCAGTCCACCGCCGTCTCGTCTGAGTTAAAATGAACCGTAGCCACACCAGGCAGGTCGGATTCTCCACAGGCTTTAAATCCGCATCTTTTTTACATTTCGTACTTCGCCGACGTCTTTCCTGAGTTCTCCTCATGCTTGTGGTTTGCCTCTCAGATGGGGTGCCCTTTGTGCTTCTCGTTCTACGGCATATGATTATACAGCGTCGAAAAACTTTCACCACTTCTTTTCAGCTTTCTAAATATTGTGAAGGAAGACCCAGAAAAGCGACCTGGATTTCTTTCTTTTTAGCGTTAGAAGAAACATTAGTATGCTGACGTTTTCCGCTAGACGCACTTGCATACTGCCCGATGCATAAATTGGCACAGCGACGCGTAATTGGGGAGAGGTTTGCTAGAACAGTGATTTTTTGGTGTTTTCTGGCGTGAAAGAAGAACGTGTGTGCATCAAGTATAGCGCACATTGCTGGGCTAGTTGGTGGTTTGAAGAAATTTGCGCTTTCTTTTGAGAAAAGCAGCAACCAGAAACTGCTACAATGCTTCGAAGGCCTTCAAGAAAGACGTTCGGAGGCAGATGGGGTTGACGAATGGATTTGCTCGGTTTAAGCGTTACATATGTCGCTTGAATACGAACCGCTCTGTGGGCGTTCTTCAGCAAGCAAAACCCTGAAATACATCTAAAGATTTCGTTATTCGATAATTTATATTTGTTGCCGATAATGTTTGATCGGCTGTCTCCATTAACAAGTCACGCTCTCAAGAAATTATTGCTGAAAAGTAACGCTACCAGTTACCACCAAAGAGTAAATTACTGCAGTTTTGTGGCTCTAATGCCACCACTGTCGTGCCGTGTTGGGACACGTACCAGTAAGCTTGTTCAAAAAAGATCATGTACCAACTTCCCTTCAGCAAGTCTTGTTCAGTAACGTTCCACAGAGCGGAAAATAGGCGAATAAAACGCCAGCACTACACTTGATGGAAGGAATTAATAGGGATCGGGGATCCTCGCGTAGCGCCCCAATTTTTCGAATTTACTGGGCTGGTGCAGAACGCCACTTTGAAATACCCAGTCAAGTTTGCATTAGAAATTAATGGACTGCATAAATTGAAATTATCCAGGGTTTTGAATTAACAGAGTTCAAAATATCGAGGTCTTACTGTACATTGTTTTCAATATAATAAAGGTGTTTGTCCATTGATCTTTTTCTGACCAATTTTATACTGAACAGATATGCAATCTTCGCGATATTCGAAGCCCATTTCTCGTCATGTTCGTATTCCAGTTATATTCGAAAAGTTCGATAATCGTGTGGTTCAAATCCATATGTCTGTATGGACAGATGACCACTGCATCATTTCTTTTGTATTTGATGTTCGGATGACAGTGCATAAGCAAGCCAAAACTAAAAGTTTATTCGGTTCAGTTATACAAACCTATTAAGAGTACAGCACTAAAGTACATTTCAAACACAAGTATTTTTTTCCAGAATCCTTCCCCCCATCTAATTCTTTGTGCCCACTCATTACTAATATCCTGGAATACCTTCTTTCAGCGCATCAGTAGCCAAAGAAGTTGTTGCGAGGGGGCAACGAAAGGGGCCTTTTCTCCTTAGTAGTGGTTTATCTCTTGCTTTTCGTATTTTTTGTAAATAACTCATCATTGAGGAAAACAGGCTCATTTCATTGGCATCATGCAGCAACATTAGGGAAATTCGTCAGGCATGATTCTAGGCAGATATGCCCTAAAGCTTACTTCTTTTTTTGCCTCTTGATGACAGCAGCGGGGATGACAGTTGCCCGTCGTGTTCACTCGTCCGTGTCGTCTGCACGCTTGTATACGTCGAACGTGGTTTTTGTAACTAACCCAGACCCATACCTTAGTGAGCGATATCTAGTGCATTTAAAGCGAAAGCTGGGCTAGATGGGGATCTTTAGATTCAAGCCACATGGTAACTAGAGCTAAAGACAAGAAAGGTGGTTTCTGTCTTCTGAAATGTGCGGCAATACTGAGCAGGATCCAGCCATCTGGCAGCACGTATTCTGCAGAAAATTCGTATCGAGGGATACCACGTGACCTCCTTGGCTCCTAAAGCCATGCAGACTCTGCGACATGCCAAGCAACACCAACCACGTCATTGCCTCGGTTACATGTGCTCTCATCCTTCCATGTGTGGTAACCCTCCCCTGCGGTCTTACCAGTGCAGAGGAGGTTGCACTTCGAAGCATGTGGTTCACGTCCTGCCTGCTGTGAAAGTTTCCGAAAGAAGTTCGATATTTAGTTAATGTCAATCGATCCACTCTCTGTTACAATCCTCTATCGCACGAGCCACTGGCCGCATTTGATTTTCAGTCCTGGACTACTTAATTGTTGACTCCAGCTCGGCATACGAATTTCCAGGGCAGCCGTAAGCAGGGGGGTGAAACCCGCAAGCAAGGCGCCAGGTGCACGGGCCCTTGGCAAACGCCTTCCTCCTCACTCTCACATAAACACTGACCAGACGACGACTCCAGTTGCAAGCGTCTCCTCTCCATCCGCTGCGCAGCAGACTCGTCGCTGTATTCCTAATAACCCCAACTTAATGAGGTAGCCGAAACAGAGATAAAATCTCAGTTACCCCTAGCGAAGAGAAGTCTTAAGTTTATTAACCTATCCTACAGTAAACATGCAGGCACGAAACAGCACAGATGAGGCTCTGGCCTCTCTCGAGACCCTGATTAATGACCGGCATAGTGCACTATAGTACAGTGCTACTGCAATATACTCATCCAGTTGGGTCCAATTAGTCGGGCGGCTAAAAAAAAAACACCTAGAACCAATCGGAAAATCCATTTCGAACCAATTGAAATATCAGTTGGTTCCAATTGAAATTTACCTTTTTTTTTTCACTGGCAAAGTTATTTCTTTACCCCTGCCAGCGCTTTCAGTCAATCGTAAACATGCAGTTCATTTCCGGGACTGCTGAACATTTCTTGTGTTTTCTGCATATTGATTTTTAGACCCACCGTTCTGCTCTGCCTGTTAAGTAATAATTATTAATTATGTTTTGCAGTACATATCCCCTTAGTGACTTAGCAAGGCAATGTCATCATCGAGTGCATATTAGTGCGATTTTCTCCAATGACTCTTATCCACAATTCCCAACATAGGTCTCTGAATACTGCCTGTTAGAGTGAACTCCGGTAAATAGGTGGTGAACAAGATCGTGTCACCCTGCCTGACATCCTTCCTTATTGAAATTTTAATGCTCGCAGAAATGGAAGCATGCAATGAAATCTTGATGTATTGCATACAAGAAATTTGCAGATGTCTGTGACTACTGTTATCCTTCATACATATATAATTGACCTCGATGAAGCAACGCTGTCTTAACTGCGTGATCGACGAAGGACCAAATACGAGACTCACGCACTTGGAAACCGGTGAGTTTAAATAGCGCGGCGTTGCAGAGGCTTGTTTGAATAACACGTGGAACAGTGATGCCAACTTAGGTCAACGTTTTATCCCTAAAATGAACACCCAAAAATATCTAGATTGAAGAAAAATCCCTAGCTTTTAGTTCTTTACTTGTTAATGGGGCGATTACAGTTTTAACAAAGTCTCAACGCAGTTCACGCTTTATTCCATGTCTTGTACATTTTATCAGAGATAAATAAATGTGTGTTAGCCGCAACTGTAGCTTTTTTTAAAATTTTTTGTAGAGTTACCATGCATAGAATGTCCACAGAAGGCACCACCAGATAAAGGGGGAGTCAGCAACGACGCTCTCCTGACTCCCCTTGTATCTGAAGTAAAATTCCAGCAAACGACTCCTGTTTCACCGCACCGCCTTTTGAGCTGCTCCTTCAGCAGGCTCATCTTTACGCGCAAAGAACCCTTGCAGCCCTTTGTAAATAGAATGGAGTTGAACCCAAGTTGAAAGAGCTTACATTGTTTGCTAAGCCCCCTTAACGCATCAAAGTATTTTGTTCAGACAACATTAACAGTCTGTTTAAGATGCAGACAGAAAGACGAACACGTTTGACTTCGTCAAAGTTCCCTTCTCGCCTCAAACAGAACACTCAGAAGCTGTGAAATGGCGTACCTGACCGCCCAGTACTTTATTTATCAACGTTTCAATCAAAGATCGTCAAACAGTAGTTGGAGCGACTAAGAAATGACATCACGAGAACTTGACATCCTCAAAAATCTAGTCCTGCTAGTTATATAGCAGTGATTCAGACGTAGAGTTGGTAATTACAAAATCAGAAAATGGTTCCTTAAAACTGAGAATATATATGTTGTTTTGGAATTGAGCAGCACGTTGAGACGAAGCGGTCTAGCAAACGTGAAGAATGCTTTTCTTTTTAAAAAAAAAAAGCTGCACACATCGAAGCACTTTCTTCAATAACATAAAAACACGCACGATGCAAATGATACTGTATTCAGAAATAACGTAAACGCGCGTGCAGTGTCGATGCTGACGCTTTAAGGTATATATTTCTTAACTCTCTAGATTTATTATATGGCGCACGAACAATTAAGGAATTAGACGCGCACACAATCTTAGTCTTAATCATCGTACATATCTTTGTTCATCCTCTTCAAATGAGAAGGAGTGATCCTGAACTTGTAACAGCAGCTGTCCATCAAGGCTCTTTTTGCACAATGCTTCTGTTGCACAACCGCACAACGCTTCTGTTGACAATCTGTTTCTCTGCTTTGTTTTCACCAAGTTGACTTGCGAAAACACGCGTTCGACAGCGGCGCTGGAATGTGGCAGGCACAAAAGGTTCTTCATAAAACTTGACAGCAGGGGGTACTCTTGTGAACCGTCTCCTTTTTTCATTTGAGACACTTTGTGCCAGAACTGGCTCGCAGTCAAGTCAGCGTAGTCGCTCAGCTCCATGTTGCGGAGAAGTCGCCATTCCCTGTCCAGTTCATTCACTTATTAGTTTTCTTTCACAATCAGAGGAAAGGAGACCGCAAGCGACGCGATTGATGGCACTGTCTTTCCCAGGACAACTTTCGTGTCTATGACTCGAAGGTTTTTCATCTGTTCACTTTTTAGGGGGAACCGCAGGTAGATCTGATGAGCTGCTTCAATAAAAAAAAACTCTAAACACCGCAGCCGAAAGTTGTGAACCTGATTATCGTTTAAGCCGTGCGTGTTACCGGCTACTGCGGCAGTTGGCTTTGCTCCGAGGTAAATTTCTTCCAATGGCAGGAACTTGGCTGGGTCTTTCTACCGCACATCGGACAACGCTGTGGCCTCCAAGTAGTCCCGCTTGATGTAGCATTCAAGTATGCATTTCAGCATGGCCGAAACTTTTTCATGGAGCAAGTGGATTCTGGTTTCTTCCGACTGCATTTCCTTATTTAGGTTAGTGAAAAAAGGCAGGACATACTCAAGGAACTCGAGGTAGAGTTTTGTTGACGGGTCAATCAGTTTTTCCAGAATGGCTTCTGCAGCAAGCAGGCGGTCGTCAGTGGCGGCTTTTTTGAAAAACAAAATCAGGGCAAGCATCTACTCAAGTAAGCGTGTCACAACAACTTGTAGGGACAGCCACCTTCTTTGGCTTCGGTGCAACAGCTTGTGTGGTTTCACCTCTGCAAGCTTCTGGAATTCTTGGAAGGCAGATGTCTGCTTCGGCGACAAAAAGTAGTTGAAAACATCGCATGCCAGATCCTCAACTCCTCTCGGAAGTGTTTTACATGCATACGAGGCGCACAGATGGAACGAATGACAAACGCACTTCAAAATGAAGAGGCCTGCATGGAATTTCTGCCTGTAGCAGCGACGCGACGGAATGATGTGCACCCATCATCACGTTCGCTCCGTCGGCCGCAAAACCAATCAAATTTTTGTCGTACGGAATTTCCGCAGCACTGAACACTGCCTTCAGGCTAGTGTATAGAGAGAGCTGGCAGTCGCATCACTGAGTGGTACTAAGTCCAAAAACGCATCTATTATGCCGCCGTCGACGCGTTCATTACTCGGGCGACTAGAAGGGAGAACTTTTGTTTGCGCAAAAGCTCACAGAGCTCTTCGCGACTCTCCTCTCCAAACACATTATGATGGCAGCGCACTTTGTCCGGCGGCAACTTAACTTCTTTGCAATCAGCGAGTCATCACACGACGCTTTGACATCAACTAAATGCCCCATGGCATTAAAGGGTAGATTGTGTTCCGTGATAAACGCCGCAAGTCTTATTTCAGCCTCTTTGACAGATTTGTCTACTTGAGTTTGCCCACTTATTGAAGGCATGGATGTCAGCGCGCGGGTCGATTGCAAGCTCGCAGCGCTTTTTTTGTGTTTGGAGCTCGCAAGGTGGCGGTCGATTTCGGATTTTCCCCCTTTGTAATCGGATCTGCATGCTTTGCAGGAAAAGAACAAGGGCCCGTTTTTACTGGCTGACAACCAGCATCTGTACTTTGAATCCGCCTCCCATTTTGTCAAATATTTTTGGTCGTATGCTTTCGCTTTCTTTTTGCTTGGCTCACCTTCCTCAAAGTATCCCGGTCCAGAAGTTGCCATCTGACATGCAGCACGTTTGAACGGATAAGGTACGCGGTGAGTGTAAACGTAGCGCGTTGATCCAAACAATACAAGTCAAAACTCAACTTTTTTCTTTCGTAGAGCAGCAGTCCCTCGTAGCGCCTGTGATGACACGCACGATTAAACAATTTGAAAGTCATATGGTTTCGTTTCTCCTCTCTGTGCAGCAGCCAATTATTTCGCGTTGCAGAACTGCTGTTGCCATCTATCGGCTTGGCACAACACCAGATAGAGGAGCAGTAACTAGGATTTTTCATAGTTTTTTTTTGTTCGAAAGGCAGTATTGGCTGCGTTCCAATACTCCCAAGTAGACGGCTACTTAGACGTCTAGCCGGACAGCCGCCATCTTGGGACGCGGCCTCAAAATCCCTAGATTTCACAAAAAGACGCTAAATCCCTAAAGCAAAGAAAAAATCTCTAAATCTAGGGATAAATCTTTAGGGTTGGCATCACTGACGTGGAATGACAGCACGACTAGCAGCGTAGGGCTAAACGGAGGAACCTGATCCTCATGTCACGTGGTTTTTAATGACGTCATTTCAAAATGGCGTTTATCTCGGTACTTTTCTGGGTACTTTTTGTCGCAAAATTAGGTAAAAATGGCGCTGAAAACTTTTGAAACGTCTCTAGCCACAGTTCCTAGGTCGCTGGCGTCTCCATGGTTGCCACGGTGACCATCGCTGCCATCGCCACGGTGGTTTGTTTACATGGTTGTTTAGCGCGCGGTGCATTGACGTGTGAAAGAAGTGGTGTCGTCAAAGGCATGGAAGGTTAGCGCAAGGGCGAGTGATATTGACCGCGCTAACGTCCGGACTTGTGCCCTAGTGCTGTCTTTATTATGTAAGCTTGCAGTGCGACCGGTTCCAGCTAGTGGTATGATATGGGAAGCTCGTAAAGACTACATTTTGCAAGGCGGTGCCTGCATTGAATGAGTGTGTCGAGAATTATGGTTTCCTTGTGTTCCGCGTAACTGATTCTGACCTGTACGTACTGATACGGCAACCTCGCATGCATAATGTCATCTCTATGCCCTGTGCGATGTCTGTATTCTGTCATCCCATTTGTCAGTTGTGGTATTTACCATGTTCCTATAGTCCTGCATATGTGCCCACCGGCGGCAAGCTATGCGCAAAAAAGGCACTTGTGTACCGAAGGAAGGCGGACAAGGAGTACTGCACTAGCCTGTGAAAGGACATATCTTCCGTCTTACATGTTTGATATGCCTGCAAAGTCTAACCACCAACTAGCCAAGCTGTAATGGATTACTTCGCATTGACGCCCATGTTGCGCAAAGCACATGGTAGGCCACAGCTGCTTTGCACGACGCCGCAGCGTTTCCCGCGGAGAGACCTCACGCAACGCGACGCATCGTGCCACATATGAGCTGTGGTCCCTACGCCGCTTTCTTCACTGATAGGCTTTTAGCGAATTTTGTAGTATGGTCACACCACCTAACCTTGTAATATCTGTGAAAGCTGTTGGTGAAGTGTTTTTATAACCTATAAGTAGAACTTGTGAAAGTAACATGGTTCTTGGTGTATTTTTTCTAACGTTCAGCATTGGAATGAAGCCAGACAAGGCTAAAACTTGTTTTGCTGGCTCTGTCATTCCTGTAGTGGTTTGTGATAATGTGGGAGGCATGACAGGCTTTCAGCATCTGCGTAGCCAGAGTCAGCACAATGTGGCCTTAGGGTTCGCTTGGAAACGTTGGGTTATTGCATGGTAAGTAAAACATAATACAGAGAGAAAAGTAAACACTCTGAATGAGCAGTCTCTTGCACCTTCTGTGTGTAACATTTTCTGAGCTTAAATTCCTAGACACCATGAATGCATTCCAAATTTCACAGCTGTTGTTTCTGCTGCTGCAGTTAGTAAAAACGCAGACTGATAGGCTAGTTAGTATGGCATAATAAGGATAAAACAGCACACCTGTACAAGGGCGAGACTGTGTCTTGTCTTATCTTCCTTTGTCCTTGTGGAGGTGCGCCGTTTTAGCCTTATTAGTAAAAGTATGCTGTACATATGGACGTTGGATGCCATGCATGCTGTAATCTGTTGCATGAACTTTGTGCTAGCATTTGTAGCTAGAAGGGTTTCTTTTTGACGTTAGCGCTGTATAAGTGAATATAATTTATGCACGTACGTGAACAACATGCTGGCTTGGCCTTATGTAGGTCAATGGATCATTACGAAGTGCATGAGGTGTCACATTAATTGCATGCCTGGTATTACAGCATGTTGCCACTTTTGAGGGGAAAATCTGTTTTTTTTGGAATGGGTACTCAGAAGTGACTAGGCAAGCTACCTTTAACTTCAAATGAGCTTGCACCTTAGATGGCAGCTCTATGTGGCAATGGACGCTAAAAAAAAGAGTAGCCATGATCTTTTAATATAAAGTGAAGAACCAGCATAAACCAATATCAACACATCATACATGTGACATGCTTCTGTGCATATAGTGAAGAGCTTAAAAATGCATGAAAATGTAAGCATGGCTTGTCTACTTATATTTGGTTATTCCTTGTAGAAGGAAGCGTGTTGACAAATTTTTCTATGGTTTAAGGCAAACGTCTAGACTGGAGTGCAATTTCAATAAGGAAACAGTTACAATTGGCCACATATGAGTATGAAGTCTTCAACTTGGAAGGTCTGAAAAAACTGTGTGCCTTTCCTTTCTATCTGCATTCTATTTTTACTTCCTCACTTGACATGCTGCTGAATGGATGGATCTGCTGGTTTCTGAATTACTGGTTCTGTAACATGCACAGTCAGAACATATGCAAACCACAAGTATGAGGCAACATGGTTAAAAGTGCAATGAGAAAAGAGCTTATCGATACATTTTTGAAGGTAGACAGCTCAGTTTGCTGATATGTTTAGGTGCGTTTTATATTGTTAAGGCCCAGTAGGTATTAAAGGAGCAGAGGCACCAAAATTTTAGTTGTTTTCTTTCAGTTAGAATGATTCGCAGTAGCTTGGAAAACCTAGACAACTGCATGGATTGCTCCAACAAGAGACAGTATATTTATAACTATTTTTCTCTCACACTGTTTAGCTTAAACAACCGAACGACGACTATGAAGTCAGCGGTGCGTTCAGGTCACGTGAGGCATGCAAAGACTGCAGTATTGTCACAACTTTGTTCGTTGTTATTTATATCAACTCGTACACAAACCTGCGAAGAGTTGGAATGACATAAAGTGAACTGGCAACGATTATATCTCAATTTTTTGCATGCCTCACAGGACCTGAACTGACGAAAAATTAAAAGGCTCAAGTGTGTAGCAAACCAAGAGCAATGGAAACCAAGGAGGGCTTTGGGCAATTGTAATAATTTAAACGAAGTGGGGAAATTGCCTTTTGTTAATTTTTACATTGCAGGTATAGTAAAAGTACACTATGCCACCACCGTCGTGCCGCCACAGTGGCAGCCGTGTTTCAGTGGAGGTGAAATGCAAAGCGCCTGTGTACTGAGTGATATCAGTGCACGATAAAGAGCCCCATGTGGTCAAAACTAATCCGTAACCCTGCACTATGGTATCCCTTATAACCCTGTTGCCTTGGGGCATTAAACCTCATATTCCATACCATACCATAACTTTGGTGTGTGTTCTGTGTGCTTGACCATTTAAGCTGCAGTAATTGCTAGCACTCTTGAATTTTGACGCCATCAGATGTGCGTACACGTACTCTCACCTCTCTTCTCACCAGATCGGCACCCATCAGGACCCTCTTTCTTCTCCTCCTCCCCTTCCTGAGTGCAGAGAAGCAGGCAAGATATCAATCTTTCTGGCCGACCTCTTTGCCCTCGTTTCATTAAATTTACCTATCTTAAATTTTCATGAGTATTTGTGTGTGCAAATGCACAATATGTGGTGTTGACGAGGTGCATATCAACTATTACATATGCATGCCACCCATGCTATGATTGGCATGCATGTGTGCATTCATGCCTGTCATGTAAATAAATGTAAGTAGCACAGGCTCCATACAGTGGCCAGAGAGCGCTGCGGAGCAGCACTGCTTTCAGCACTACCGTGGCAGGTATGACGATACTGGGAAGGCGAACACGCTGGCTGCACTACTTGCTCTCAAGTTTTTGCTGCGTTTTGTACATGACCGCCGGCCGTGTTCTTGCTGCATCATGCGCTGTGCTTTCCAATGTCGCAAGTGGCCTTTTCTGGTTTTAAGACTATTAAAGGCTTTTAACAATGCGTTGTTCCCACCGCTCTGAAGGGCTTAATTCAGTTGCGCTTTATTTTATTGCGGAAATTCACTCTTTGCCATCAGTGGAATGTAGGACTCCAATGAGTAGTGCATACCATGGTTGTTAAGGAACGATTATGGTGTATGAAACATGTCAGATACCTATCATCTCTTGAAGGTCTCTTGGTTGCATAGACTCGGCTAACTGTAGTAATTGGCATGCGTTCAAATTGCACTTTTTTGCATATTTTCACGAGGTGGTTAGTGTAGATGCTTGTTGACTAATTCGACACAAATTTGCAGCCATCGCTCTGAATATAAAATAAGATGAAATAAAGCGACAACAGCTAATTTGCACTATGGCGCGGTATGCGTAAGCCGCGCGACACAGGCAAACACTAAAGTTTATGGGACATACAGATTTAAAAAAAGCCCAATTGCTTGGCACTCGATCTAAGCATGCAGCCACAAACTGGAACATGTTCGTTACACTTCCCTGCACGAACTGCACAGTGCACCCCTCCTCCAGCAGGCGAGGAAATCCAGCTTTTTCGTGATTTCGATATTCAGAAAACTTGTGGGCGTCAGTACGTGCTATTGGCAGCAAAGGTTACAGGACGCAAGTTCTCGGATTTAAAAAGAAGTTGTAGCGCTACCTCTTACCCAGTCGCTAGGTAGTATTACCAGTGGAAGGAACGCCCCGTCATGCATTCGTACATTTCAGGTGATATGCTTGCGTGCTGAAATAATCCCACTGTGCTGAAATAATCCCACCCCCTCCTCGCATTACGTTAGCTTCTGATTCCGACAGCACGTACGTGTTTGATATGATCACAAACATCAAAGAAACTAAAGCACGGTGAGAAGCCACACAAACGCCGAAAGTGCGGTTAGATGCCCACAATTAGAAAGTAGCTCTAGCGCTATCAAAATTCTAAATGCATGTTGCAGGAGTTGTAACGTGTATGCAATTTGAAAATGTAGCTTTAAATGCGCGGCAGTATGACTGACGTTGAACTTGACAGAGGTTGTTGACTTGACTCTCCGTACTGCTACAGTCCACCTCTCGGTCGTGCAGCCTACCAGAAAACTTGCACATTTTGATGCCAAGCTTCCTGCCCGGCTGTAATAATTCTGGACGCAGCATAACCGGCAGTAGTGTATTTTGCTTCCTGAAATTTCTTAGGTCGTTTCCGCTAGTACTCGCAATAGTTGCAGTGCCGTGAAAGCATCTGAGAGAGTGCTGCAGCACACGGCGCTTCCGCTCCCCCGCCCCACAGTTTTGTGAAAGCTGCGCTAGTTGGCGCAGGGCTCGTGACCAAACTTGACTGTACGGAGCCTATAAGTAGTGAACTAGGCGTGGTGTCAAAATGTGTGTAAAGCAAAAAATTCTCGTGTTTACATGTGCTGATGAGTCATTTTCATTGTAATGGCAAGCATGATTATGTTGAAGATTGCAGCAATATATCAGCACACTATGATTTTGAATGGTCAAATCTTTTGACTTGCATCTGTTGCAGTGTAAAGTACACATTACTGCCAATTAACATGATTAGTGTGAGTGGTTTTATTGTACACTGTTGGGAGTGAGGCTTCCAGTCCATCCGAAGTGCTCTGATGAAAAGTACCTTTTATAATGGTACTTGTGGTTGCTTCATGTCATTGAAACTAAACTCGAATAACAAATAATGTGATTTTGAGCCGCATAAGTGAAAATTATGTGACCGCTTTGTTCATGACACTACATTTGGTTTGGTTCTATCCGCTACAATGATAGAAGACTGTGCTGCTTTGAAACAGCAAAGAGACATGCACTGAAGCCTTGGATGCGCAGCAAGAGACAAAGTGTGCATATTGTTGACCATGCAATGTTGACCCTTTTGTGTCGTAAGTTTCCAGCGCCTATTACAGTTTTTTCTTGCTTAATTTTCTTATGGGCCGATTTAGAAATCTGCTAAACATGGTCGCACGTCTCAGCTTTAGTCTAACCAGGCAGCTTTGGAGAAAGCGCACATATTTATAATGTTTTGGTTTTATTTTCGTGAATGACACTGCTGTATCAATTTTATTGGCGCTTCCTTTCAATGAGTGTGTTGATTATCGACAGCTGCATAAGTGACTATCTTATTTATAATGTAAATTCTAACTCATTGTTTTTTTTTTCTAGTTCATTCCCAATATAGGCTATTTTTATTTGCGCCTCTTTGAGGAAGATCGCGATGATGATGATGTTAGCGCTCTTAAAGCGCCCCCTACAGTCAGTGACTGAGCTAAGAAGAAAAAAAACAACATGGCGGTTGTTTACGTGTTTGGAATCGCGGTCGGCGGTCGTTGCGAGTGAAGAATTCGCCGGCGTCGCGTCTTTGTGGCCTGTGTAGATATTTAAATTTGCCCTTTTTGTTTGTGACCAGCAGACCGCCCGTAGAATGCGTGTTTACCTCCCTCCCATGCGCCCCTAAAGGTGAGTGAACAGGATGCAAGCGCGTGCCGTCCAGTATTGGCGTCCCAGATCTGGGTGTTTCAAGCTCATTGCGGAAAAGATCTGTACATATAGCTCTTGTTATAATCATCACGATGCAGTGTGTAGGCTGTGATACGTCATCTCATGGAGCAAGGGTTGGAGAACGTTGCAGCATGTCTTTTCTAGCCCGCCCTCTAACAGTCCAAGGCACTGATCTGGACACCAAATGGCGACAGTACCGATTGACGACTGTTGTGGGTGCTTGTGTGCGAAATTGCATTGATCTGCCAGATCGCAGAGTGAAGCAATTGTCGGCAGAACAATCGCAAGGCTTACCCGACTGTAGCTTGCAACCACCTCAGCGGTCCCAATGCTTGGGACAGAGCGAAGAAATAAAGCTGCACAGTGCGAACGCTGGATTATCGAAAACCGTGCTTACGTCTCGTATAGTAGCTATTGGAATTGAGTATTCTGGAATGCACTGGCAATGCGTACTTCTGCTCTTGGGGCCGAGTGACCCGTCTTCCTTCATGGCGCAGGCAGAGTGTACTGAACGCGTGTGCACACGCTGAGCGGCGCATCTGAAAAAGTGAAAAGTGTTTCCATGTTCACTGCACGCTTTCATCGACGTAGGAGTTCTAAGGTAATCCTGTGAGTTCACGTTCTGTTGGTATACAGTCATATTTGGTTTGTGCAATCAGTGACTGCCCACATACTGTTGAAAAGCGAGATTTTTATTGTCTGCCAAAGATGATGTGGTGGAATGTATAAATTAATATAGCATAGTAACAATGTGACACTGAACACTTTTGTTAAGATGTAATAGCAAGTAATTTCGATGTTTGTGTAAGCCAGTGTGTTTGCCTTCATTGCTAAAGAGACTGAAGCAAGTGTTTGGGTGTTTATGAGTGGGGACAGAGCTGGTGTATCAAGTAGGTGATAGACAGGTGCCCAGACCATGCATACTCTGATGCTATGTACAAGTGTCGCATTTTGTCAGACTTCAGCTGCGAGTGATTCTTCGTGTCCTGCATCTTTTTGTTCAATGTAAAGAAAGTTGGTAATAACAAAGCAGAGTAGCTCAGAATGGAATAGGCTTGGGCAGGTTGGTAATTCATTGTAACACAGTGAGCATAGCACGGGAAGAACGAGAGGGGACAAGCACTATTCTTGTCCTGTTTCCTCTTCGTCCTGCGTTCTTTCCGCGCTATGCTTACTGCGTTACAGAGCAGCTCAGTGCGGCCAGACTTCACGGGATACCAAGGAGGACACATTAGAGTTGGGTCATAGCGATGATAGGTTACGTCATTCTAATGAAAAGGGGCTGCTTTTGCTGAGGATGAAGCTTTTATAGGCTATAATAGGCCAAAAGGTGAAATGGAAGTGTCATCATCCTGGCCGTTTTTACAAGCAACCTGTGCCAAGTTTTTGAGCGCAGTGCACCAAAGCCAGACAACATTGCTATTCACTTTCTAACAGTAATCACGGAGCCCTTCTCTATGTTTATATCACGAGTTTGAATCGAGTGCTCGGAAAAATTTGTAAATCTGATTTTATTTTTGGTGAATGCAGCAAACATCAACATAACCAGAAGACCAGACGTTAGATGGAGTTGTGCTGGCATGGTCATACTTGCCAGCCTAATTTAGAAGACTGTCAAAAAATGGTCGCGCATCTTAGGGTTTAGTTGTAATCAAGCAGAGTAAGGAGGAAAAGAATCTGGAGTCGTTTTTGCTGTGAATTTCGTGACTAGAGGAAAGGGGAAAAGAGGGAAGGTAGTGCTGAAATTAACTAGTGTTCAGCGTTAGTAAGGCAAGTCAGGAGGCATGCTGGGTGCATTCCGGTAAGTTGCACGTTGTGAAGACAGCTGTGCCAGACTGCACCAAGCGCGCATCAACTCCACTGGCCGCACTGTGCTCTGCTGGTTTTGCACCGGTGGCTGAAGTGGCGGGCTGTGTGATTTTGAGCTTTGTTCGGAACTCCCTACTTGTCTGCAGATGGTATAGCTGTGAGCGAAGTTCTCAAGGAAGCCAGTGAAGTGCGAATGCATGTGAAGGCTGCTGGTGATGCGGTATGTTGTAACCACCTGCTGGGCAGTGGGACTCGTAAGAGCTTTTGCATGGCATGCATGCAAATTCGAGAGCCTATTGTAGCAAGTGCAGGAGGGCGGAATTATGGGAATTTTCGTGCTTTAGAAGAAAGTGTTATATAATGCCTAGCATTTGTGTTTTCAAACCTGTTATGAGCTCTGTGTGCTGTTGTAATGCTTTTGTTAATATTCTGTTATGCTTTTATTAATTGTGGTGTCATCTGGGCACGCCGTGCCCGAAATTTTAGGCAAATGGACCACGGAGTAGGCACTCCTGGGACTGTATGTAACCTAATTGGCTCTTGCATGGGTTTACACATGTGTAATACTAGGTGTTTGCATGAACCTGACAATGTCGGGTCAAGTTGGCCGTTCAGGCTTGTGTAAATGCTTAGTAATCGTTGGGTCGGGCTAAGTCAACCAAATTGCAAGCAGTTCGTTGCTCAGCCCCATCTTCTTGGCAATGTGCACACAAGCATCGTCAAGTCATAGAGTCAGATCATTCGGAAACTGTTTTGTACTGGCACTTCTGGGACAGAGGGAGCATGCCACAGTTGTGGGTGGCACTTTTGCATGTTCTGTCTTGCTTAACACTGGGCATTACTGTACCTACGCCGGTCCTTACTCACCAAGATTAAGTTCAGGAAAATTCGCCATCAAGTACAAGTGTTCTTGTTGAGGCCTTTTCCCGACTTACCTTGGGCTCCTGTAAACGAAGCTGTAGTAGTAGACTCCTGCCATACTTAGGCATATGCATCATTAGTGGAAACCACTGCTGTATGGTTCACTTGTGTCCCTTAAGGATACGTTTGTTGTTTACAAGCACATGATGTTAGCTTTATATTGGCTGCATCAACGAGATGTTGGCTCTGAATTTATCGTATGGAAGCTCATTTGCCATTTTGCTGGATAAATAATCATGTTCTTAAATGTGGCAGGTTTTGATTGCTGATATTAGCACCATTGCATTGCTGAGTGATAGTAACAAACTGGTAGTCGTGTTTGTGCAGTAACCTTTTCTGTGGCACTGCTGTGCCAGCAATAGCTCAGCAAGTCTAGTAGGCAAGTCTGATGCGTCTTGCAGAATGTTTTAGAAGTTTGCAGGCATCACAGAACACCTTTGTGTCATGCTGGTATGCAGAAGGGTTGAAATGCGGGCCAGTTGGTGCATTGTACCTTGAAAAAAAAAAAAACAGTCACAAAAGACAAGGGACAAGAGAAGGAGTGTTCACGCCACAACGACAGGACCAGTCGTTGGACCAGTCGTGAACACTCCTTCTCCTGTCCCTTGTCCTTTTGTGACTGGTTTTTTTTTCATGCTGGTAGTGTGAGGTGCTGTAACTTCGTACAAGTGAGCCAAATACGGTTTAGCATTGAAGTATTATTAGGATGGTTTTTGTTGGCTTTTCTCAGAAAGGAGCAGGAGGTATGTGCACACTTTTCATTTCTACACTTTTCACATCCATTTTAGAGCGCCACTCTTTGCCACCCGTTCTTGGATTCCACGTCGTAGTCGGCATTACACGCCACCTGCCACGGCAAGAGCGGATGAATGGAAAACTGGAAGGTGGCTGCCACGGGAAGATCCCGGAGGGCGGCTAGTAGTGTAACGCGCCACCTCCCAGCTGTGGCAGGTAGTAGCAAAGCGAAATGCCACCTATCACTGAATCTTGCCGTGGCAGGTGGCTCTCTTAAATTTTGTACCTTAGCATATTGCAAAACTAAAATACATAAACAGCTGCGCTTAAAATTCGCATTACCGACTATCGCAATTGGCTGTGTATACATACAACCTTTGTCCGTAAAGTTCCGAGACTTAGTCCATTAAAAAAAAATGCGTTGAAATCATTGAAATCATTTGTGCAGCACCCCTTCGAAATAATCTCCCTTGCAGTCTATACACAGCTTCCAACGCTTCTTGAGGTCTTGGAAACAGTTGGAAAACGCTTCTTTTGGCAGGGCTGCCAGCTCCTATGTCGTGGCGCCTTGAATGGCCTCCCCACTCCCCATCCAGCGACCTTTTAGGGCTCTCTTCACACGAGGAATCGGGAAAAAATCGCATGGGGTGAGGTCAGGCGAGCATGGCGGATGGGGAACTACAGTAATGCTGTGCTTGGCGAGAAATTTTGTCACGCTGAGAGTAGCGGGCGGCCTTGCGTTATCGTGGAGAAGGCTCCATTGTCCAGATGCCCATAAGTGAGGGCGACGGCGTCGCAGTGCATCACGCATGTGTTGGAGCACGCGGATATAAAACTCCTGATTCACCGTCTGCCCTTGTGGGACGAACTTGTGGTGTACGACACCTCAGGCATCGAAAAAAACTATCAGCATCGTCTTTGTTTTGGTCTTCTGTCGCTGCACCATTCTCGACGCCGGAGAGCTTGTGGACCGCCATTCGGCGTTCTGCCTCTTTGTTTTGAGGATCGTATTGAAAACACCATGTTTCGTCTTCAGCAATGATGGTGTCGACGAATGCCAGCATCCTTCTCTGCCTCAGAGAGTAAATCAGCGCTCACTGATGCCCGCGTGCGTGTCCTTCTGGTCCTGTGTGAAGGAGTGCGGCACAAGTCTGGCATTCAGCTTTTGTTTCCCCAAGTTCTCACATAGAATTTGGTGGCATGTTGTTCTTACTAATGTCGAGAGCATCTGATAGCATGCGGATTGTAATGGTGCGGTCTTGCTGTATGATTTTCCTGATCCGAGCCACGTTGTTTTCATTCTGTGAGGTTTAAGGGTGCCCCTGCCTTGTGTTGTCTTCCACAGACGTTCTCCCCGAAACGAACCTCTTGTGGAACTCGAAAACTTGTGCCCACGATAATGTCTCATTGCCGTAAGCGCCACGAAGGAGCTGCTACATCTGTGTGGCTGTCATGCCAAGCTTCACACAGAATTATAAGCTTACACGTCCATCTCTCCACATTCACTCACAGTAGAATGTGCAGACGACAAGTGACAACGTATTTACATGTAGTGCCATCTAGCGGCTCCCTCAGCAACTAACATAAATAGCTCAGGTTAGCCCGAAAAGATTGTGCTACACATACGCACCAACATTTGTTTTGGGGAATTATTTCTATAGAAGAAAATAAATCAGCCTCGAAACTTTACGGACAAAGGTATTTTTTGCCCGTGGTTTACTGCTGCTACAATAGCACACATGGCTCAGTCTGTGCACTCTACTGCGTGCTAGCGCATGGTATGCTTCAAAAGCAAGGGTTCGGGCAAGTTGTTTGGGTGCTAGCGCATGGTATGCTTCAAAAGCAAGGGTTCGGGCAAGTTGTTTGTTTTAGTTAAGGTTGGTCGCAGAACAAAAAGGGATGACACGGGAACCAGACGCATAGCACTGACCATCGAAGAGTTGAGTCAGTGCTGTGTGTTCGGTTCTCGTGTTTGTGCTGTCTTTATTCGTTGCAATGTGATCAACCTTAGCTTCAAAAGCAGTCTTCACACTCTGTACAGGGGGAGTGCACATGCAACTGCTGCACAGAAAAGGCCTTAATAAGGTAATAAACATTGTCCATTTCGCGCTCGTGTCTGTGTACAGCACCTGGTGCTAACTGCTCGCTACACTGCACATTTCAATTTAGGCGCCAAATGTACTTCCTTGTGATGCATGGTGTAGCGAGTACTTTTCTACTTGGCATGTAACAAACTGTAGCTGTGATTCAAAAATATCATTGTAATGCGTCAGCATCAGAACCCCCATGTTGGAATAATTCGTCTATCCATCCGTCTGAAGCCTCAGGTGGCAAAGTGGAGAGAGTGGAAAGAGAAGAGAGGGTAGGTGGAGATGGTTGGCAAGCGGTTGACAATCACAGTCGAGGGGTGGGGAGAGTGGATGTGTCACAGATAGCTGGATTTCATTAGGTGAGTGGAGTGGGCGTGTCACGTGGTGATTGATGGGACCCATTCGTAGTCTGAACCTGTCAGCAGCTGCTGCGCTCCGTCTGGCAGGAACATAATGCTGACGCATACTGTGCCGCATGAGTCACATTGATGGTCTGTGATTTATTTTTAGCCTTAATTGATCAGCATTTAACACATGTACCATTCGTGATTAAATTTTATCGGTTTTCATGCGGCACTGCAGGGACCAGCTTCGCGATATTCATGCGTATGCCATCTTCACGTTTGCTACAAGTAACAAGCTCATGCATTTTGTACTATATTTCATGATTAATTTCAAAAAAACCTAATTAATGTAACAGTCTTTATTTTGACATCACCTTATACTGACACCACAGGCTGATTGTGACCATTTAGATTGAACTAGCGAGAAACTATTTTCTGCAAAAGAAGTGAGATACTACTACACGTGAACAATATTGACAAAGGCTTTGACCCTACAGGCACGTTTTGTTCAAATGAAAGAAACTTTTCTAATCTTCAAGTATTCCCATCATTATTGTGTTCGGACAATAACTGGAAGTTGCAGCAAGAATGCTGTTAATGAACATGCATTGAACACCTTGTCAGTTGTGCCCATGTGATGTGGGTATTGCAATTAATAGACAAGTTGGTTGTTTGGTTTATAAGGTTTAACGCCCCAAAGCGAATCAGGCTACGAGGGGCGTCGTAGTCGAGGGCTCCGGTAATGTCGACCACCAGTGGTTTCGCACAGCACACGGACCTTTAGCATTTTGCCACCATCAAAATTAAATCACCGCAGCTGGGATCGAAGCGGCGTCTAATGGAATCTATTGAATTTCAACGTTACACACACAGATTAGTTTTTGCTATGTGCAAGTTGTATTTAATGTCTGTACTAGGAAGGGCAGCTTTCTAAAGCCACAGATGGGCTTGTAGGGCATCGTAAACATCCATTAGAATCAATGTTTTTGTACAGTGATCACACAATGGCAGCGTATCTATGACTGCAAATGTTTAAATCAAGCGTAGTATCTTGAAGCTTATTAAAAATAGATCATATGTAAAATTACCTTCCAACTTCTCAGAAGTACCACATTCGTGGAGAAATGCAATTGAAAATTGCCAAAATGCCTAGGAAAAGAAATTTTGGCAGCCAAGAAAGGAAAAGGAGCACTTTATGCGAGGACTGTGGAAGGATGAGTTGCACCCAATTGTGGAAAACGATGAACCCTAAGAAATGATATGTGAAGGTGTTGCAATTCACATTTCGTGCATACTGGGCTGCCTTGCATTACGACAACTTGTCCAGGTTGACTGCCACAAGTCAAGGAAAACCCCTGATACATACAACCGCAGCTTTCTGTTAGACATTTTATTTGCAACATTCGTTATCTAGCTGACAGGTTATCAATATCCCGAGGTGAATGTGAGGTGCAGGATGAAACGGGTGCCATGTCTGGATACTGGAGAAAATGTGGTGTGATGAGCCTTGGGAGCCTTCCTCTTCACGTGGCTCCAGGCAGTTTTGCGGCCACATATTACGGTTGACAGTGCTTCATTCTGTAACCTAATACCACAGTTACTTGCATAATGGATGCAGTCTGTGGGAAAAAATTTGAATGGTAATTTTGGTGCATTTATTACATGCTGTAAAACTTGGTGTGGTCAATTAAACTTCCCCAAATTTTGGCGACTGAAGTAGGCAAGGCATTTATTATGCAAGTGCATCCATTATGTAAGTAAATATGGTGTACGAAAGCCTGAAACAAAAATAGAAATAAGTATCTGCATGAGTGGAACAAATTCCTAGCAACTTTGCCACAGCACCATACCTATGATTGCCAAGCAAATTCATTTATGAAGTGCTTTACTATTGTGAGGGAAGGCCATTCTCAACTAGTTCTACCACGGCAATATAAGTCCGTGTGACAAATTGCACCAGCAATGTTCCGAAAAATGAGTAATACTGTTTGTCTGCTGCAGCAGTATTGTCTTTGTTAAATAAGATGAATGGTAGTTATGTGCTCCACGATAACTACATATTCTCAACTGTCCTCTAAAAGGGCAGTTCACTGTGACATCACGACATGACAAAGAGGTATGTATGCAGCATGGAGTGCCACTTGATACTGCTTTTCCTGAAGTGCACCACATGCAAACAAAAATGATAGTGAATGCAAGGCAGGTATGAACAAGCAACAGAGTGCACTAATTGCCTAAAGATGAGAAATGCTTGCTAATTGTCAAGAGGTTCTCTGTTGAGCAGCACCAGAGAAAATTTACTCACACATGCAGATTCTGAGTGGGGAATGAGGGGCCTGAAATATCTTATTTTTAAACTGTGGGGTTTATATTTGAGAGCGACACATGGGCTATGAGGGACACCATAATGGAGGTCTCCGGATTAATCTGCACCCCCTGGGGCTTTTTAACGTGCGCTGACTTTGCACAACATATTGGCATTCTTGTATTTTTCCTCCACTGAAATACAGCCGCCACGGCCAGGATCAAACCCTGGGGTAAGCAGTCTAAAGACGCCAGAGCCACTGAGGTGCCATAGCGGGATGAGTTCTCCATTCCTAGGAGGAAAATTTCGGGAAGAAAGAATGACTAGAAAGGAATTACTTGAGGCCTGTAGTGTACCCTTACTGGTGCTGCTTGACATGGGTGGGATATCAGTTCCCTTGTTATGACCATGCGGGCTTCACGAAAATTAGCAAATGGCACTCCTCTTCCCTGCTGTGTTTTGAGCTTGCTATGCTGAAGAACTTTGTCAAAGCAGCCCAGCAACTACCTCACAAAATAATCCTCACCTGAAATCTGCCATCTTCAGTTGGCAGGGTCTACAAACAGCCAGCACATTCAGGTGCTACTTTCTGCATTAAATATTTTCCCTCATCAAATCTGCAAAAAACAAACACAAGCAAGGCAAGCACACAACTTGTGAAAAAGCTACATTTTCTCTAGTCAAGGACAAGTGAGCACCTGTCCCTATGACCAGTGTGGTTCAGCCTAAAATTTGGATGGCTAGTCTGGTGTAAAAATTTAGTTCTCTATAAAAAAGTTTTGCAGCCCATTCTGCTCTGCACACAAAGATACAGCAAGCTTCCTGCAATGCAAGCATGACAAGGACTATGTATTGCTGGATTAAAGCAACAGCATGCATGTGCTTGCACATGTGCGCATGCATTGCATGGTCAACACATGTGCATGTGAACATGTTGTGGCAAGCCTCACACTGCTTGCAATGAAGCTCACAGCCACTGCATGATTTGCTAGTCCTTTGCACTGTGTGCTTGAAGTTCACCAAGCTTTGTGACTTTACATGCCACTGGCCATCTCCCACTCTCTCAGTACTGGTCTTACAAAGCTCAATCCCCACTTTATGCCTCCCAAATAGGACAGATTTGCGGTGGTCTGCTCCTCCTTTCATAAGTGCAATAGCCCTGTTGTAAAGCTTGTCAGACGTCAAATAAAAAAGTACTTTGATTAATTTATCCAGTCGCCCATTTATCTTGCCACCAAAGTGAGAGTACTTCAGTGTCTTGTGCATTGACTCCAAGTGATTATTTGTTGTTAATCCAATGTACTGCCGATAGCAGTAAGCCCACTGACATGCCCTCTTTGCGTATGTTTTTTCAAAATATCTGATGAAGCCATCCAGCTCTTCCAGCTCCTTTGGAGCAAGGCAATTAAGCTGCTGCTCTTTGGAATAAATGCTAAGAAACGCAGGGAGCAACTGTTGAAACTCTGTCTCATCTGTGCACTTCATCAGAGTGTGTAGCATGTCCCTTATTGTATCCCTGCAGTCCTTGTTCGGGACCGTATTCAGGCGTGCGCCCCAGTTGTGCAGCACGTGCCAGCTGCAAAGCAGTCGACTCTTCAGGGTACCCATCACCTGCTCCCATGCATTGCCATAAACAGGGGCATCATCAGACATAAATGCCTGACACTGTACTGTGTTTGTTTTTTCTTTGATGGCCTCGAAAAACCTCACCATGGTGCCCATGTTCACCCTTTTTGAAATCACATAGGCACACGGGATACCAGATCCGTCTTCAGAAATTGTGAGCAGGGTTGTCAGTTGAAATTTGTACTTATTTGTGCCATGGGTGGAGTCAATGCACAGTTTCTCTGTCCCCAATTTAGAAAGTAACTCTCGTTGTGGGAATGTCATTAACGCTAGCTCAAAGTCACCATCATGACTGTTGGGGTCACCCTTCTTCATGTAATACAACAGTGGTGACTCGTTTTCCGCCCTCATTTCTTCGACCCATAAGTCAACACTTTTAAAATCGTCTGGATCTCTCTGCTCTTCTTTGCCAATCCTAAACTTATCTGCAATGTTGCGGAGGTCCTTAGTGGTCACAAGTTGCATCCGTGGGCTTGATCCACTTGTGTCTGCTCGGATGTTGTGCACAACGGTTTTTGCGGGCACTCCTTCTGCTAACCGACCTGAAAATTGTACAGAAAAAAAAAACTGTTAGCATCTCTGGTACATTTGCTTACTGCCATGTAATAAAGTGACAGATACTTCTTGTCAGATTCCTTTGTCTTCAGCCTTGTTCCTTTTTTACAGATGACACAAATTACATCATAACATTAATTTCACTTTTGTGGCACTGCACAGCACACGACAAAATGCTTGTTTCACAGCCAGATGGTATTCATTTTATGTGCTTGAGTGTTTAAACATGCATAGAATGCAAAACAGGAAAGTTATATACAGCCTGTTATAAATGCAGGATATAAAAGCTCTGAAAATGTGGACAAGAAAAGAACAAGGACATCTGGTTCTCATTCAGTCCTGTTTCATTCTACATATTCAGAAAGTGCACCAATTGACCTGACTGCACCTTTAAAGGAGTAGACAAACCAAATTTCTGAATGCATTCTTCGTTTCTTTGGACTGGAGCACAATACTGTGCATGAGGCGCAATGTAAAATCCTGAATAATTTCTAAGTGAATATTTTTCTCAAGCTGTTTCGGCTTCAGCAACCGAATGACTGCTGCTAAGTAAGAGACTATTTAAGGGTGTGCAAGTTATGCATAAACTGCAATATAATCTGCTTGTTCTTTTTTTTGTGATTTGAACTCTTGTCCAGGCTTGTGTTTAGTGGTTTTTGAGGAATGGAAATGGCACTGTGGGCACCTGAACGTGCCATGAGGGAAGGCAGGAACGTGGGAGTGAACGAAGCAAGGGAAAGCCGTAGTGGAGGGCTCCGCAATAATTCCAACCATCTTGGAATCTTTGGGCACTGACAATGTGCAGCACATGGGCACCTCTTGCATTTCGCCTCCATCGAAACGCAGCTGTTGCGGCCGCGTTCGAACCCGGGTATTCCAGCTCAGTAGCATTCAAACCACTGAACCACTTCAGCGGGTTAGGCTTGCATAACAAATGCTGCGAATTAAAACGACGAAAGCAGTGACCATCAAATCATCTGTGACGTCACAGCCACCGTTCAGCTGTTGAAACCGTAACAGCATAAGAGAAAAACATTCAGTTATTGTCGCTTGTTGGTACAATTCACATGGTTGTCAATATCTTCTCATGTGCTGTGCATCGTTGCAAAGACTGAACGTACAGCTAAAATTTGGTATCTCTACTGCTTTAATGCAGCCTGTTATAAGTACTCTAAACGGCTTATTAACATGGGTTCACGAAACAAAAATTTTCTGCACGTAGTACAAAATTTGGAGAGGATAGAAATGCAGTTATGGTCACGCAAAGTAATACATGAAAAAACAAAACCTTTAACTGATACCATAATAACCTTTAACTATTTATGTGGCAACAGCGGACACTGGTGTCTCCCACCTGCACAACTTTACAATTTGTGTATAGCTTGTGAGATGGCCATTGCCACTCTAGGACCGAAAATTCCTCATATGAACACTGCACTGAACTATAAATGTATTATTTTTCTTTTGTGTCATGGTGAAAGCAATATCAGCAGTTAAACTTCGTGCTCATTTCTGACGAGTGATGTTTCCAGCTGGCATTTTTTGGAAGCGACACAATCTTTATCCGGGCTTCCAAGAACATTTTTGTTATATTTCGCATGTCAACAGGAATGTCGGGACCCTGTTTGTGAGTGGATTTCGTAACTGGATGCACACTACTCTGTTTTATGTTTGAAAGTGTGGGCGTCAGTGAGGAATCATTACGATTAGCAATGACTGTTCCAGGCATACATTTTTAATGCAACGAAACTCTGCAGCGGCGTTAACCAGCAGTGATCCCAAAAATCCTAGATGATGTCTCTGTGACATCAAATAAAAATAAAATTTCGAAGGTGCAGGGAATTGAGCCCAGGACTTCCAGATTGCAAAGCGAGCGGGGAACCCACAGGCCACAAAACCATGTTGCGTCTGGGCGAGCAGAGGTGAACCAAGTTTATGCGTTACCTTACAAATGTATGCTAATGAGTAGGTGTGTAAATAGAAAGAGAAAAATTTGAAATGAAAAGGAACTGAAATAAAAATGCTTTCACACTCATGTAAGTAGTTTAAGCGCCCTTAGTAATTTTTCTTGGTATTGCATTCACCTAGTGACCTAACAGGTTTTCATTGTTCATAGTTAAGGGGGATCCGATAACCGAGGAGACCTTAGAACTGTTCTTCAGCTTTCTAGACGATTAAAAGCAAGGCACTGAATGATTTGGGCAGTGGTTTTCGAGCACCCTCCACTTTGGTTCTCACGGAGACATTAGATTGTGCAAAGCCAACACCAAAGGAAGCTGCAGGATCTCTAAATGCATGCTCAACCAGTTGGCGATGGTAGGGAAAATGACAATGGGATGGGCTGCTGTAAAGCTTACTGACATTCCTGCGAGCATTAGTAATGAAGTGACAACACAGTGAAATAGTCCGAATTAATGAAAGTTCACTGCAGACGAACCTGTCTTGTGAGAAAAAAACATGCCCCTTATACAACCGTTAGCCTGGTAGCGTTGTTGCTCTTATCAGAACAAAATGCCTACGCTTTCGACAGGCGGCCAAAATGGGGGCTAGCATTTAATTTTTTATTTGGCTCTTGATGCTGCAATTGTCATTCAAGACGCATTTCATGGAGCTCAAGCCAAATTCTTGTGGCTGAAGTTTAATGTCAGCCGACTGAGAGACAAACCTAGGATAGTCAATGAAACCAGCAGAAAAAAATTGGCGGTGGTTTAGCTCTGGTTAAACCTGGTGTGACGCGATAGCTACAGCTGGCCGAGTGGAACTCGCTTAGTCGAATTGCAAAGTCAGTCTTTCGCCGCTCCGTTTTGCTGGGCGTTTCATCTTCACCTTCGTCCCACTTGACATGGCGCATGCGCACAAATGTTGCAGCTCGGTTTCGCCTGCTCTGCACCATGTGGCTGGTCAGGTGACGAACCACGTGGCCATGTTGCGGTGGCCATGGTCACGTGCCACCACCACGCTAAAGGCTCGAAATGCTACCGTAATGTAGCTATCGCTACAAAAGAAAACAGACACTGCAGTGGTTCAGTTCTAGACGGCATTCCTAATCATGTTCAATTCGAAAGACTGGACCACTTCCACAAAGCATCTCTAAACTAAACAGCATGAAGTTCGTACGCGCAATGCGCCTGCAATGTGCCATTGTGGATCAATTGTTTTTCACCCTTCCATGCGACCAAGCAAGCTCAAGTGTATTGCACTATAGTCAGATACAGCTCAAGAACAAAGTGGCGCATGGCCCTCAAAGAAGACCCTCCATTCAATGGTATCAGCTGATTTTCATGACCCAGCAGTTAAGCCGCAACTAATCCCCGTTCATCTGCCACCATCCTGCAATGCTACTCCTTAGGATTAACGTGACATCATAAGAATTGGTCGACACCACTGCCTAGAAGGCTTCCTTTGAGGGGCATTGGTCACTTGGTTCTTAAATTGTATCCTACTATAACTTATTCTGCCCCCTCGTTTTGTGGGACATACCTTTTCCCACTTTACAATAGGTGTTTTCATGTGTCGTACCACCTCTTTTGTGCCATGAGTGCATTGCAGGAGAATGAAAATTCATTGTAATGATCACTCTTCAGTTCAATGAACAAATTATTTCCCTAAATTTCTAGTAATGCACTTTTGTCTCACACCATATGAAGGGTTGATAGAGTGTAGCCTCTAAATGTTTTTACATTCTGGTACAGTGAACACTGCATGCACAAACGCTTTGTACAAGAGGAGTGGCTAACCTGCAAGCACTCTGGCCTCATCCTGGGACAGCCTCTGGTGGCAGACTTCATTGAAGTGTCCGTAGTGTTTCTTTTGAAACACTACATATACTTTGCTGTCTTTCTCCGTAACCTCTAGAGTTGCAGAGCAATGCTTGCCAATTCTGCAGCTTCCTTGCCCCTTTTTCTGCCTTTGGCGCTGTTCTATAGGAAGCTCTTTGTGCGTGCCGGAATGGTGGCAATGCAGGTAGCGTTTGAAAACGCTTGATGCGCTTTCTTTCCTTCCTGTTGAAGCTATGAAATGACAGCAAGTTCTGCTTTCTTCTCCATCTTTCCAGGTGCAAAATTCTGAAATGGAAAAATTATAAACATAACTAAGCACTCCACACAGTAGAAATTAATTATTGGTGCAAGAGCACTATTCTGATGCGTAAACACCCGAGCAAGATTTTGTGAAGTATGTGGGTCTGTGCCAAGAGCATAGCAACGGCAGCATAGCAACCACAGTGTCATAGCAGCATTACAGCATAGTTATGACGTGATCAAAGTCCATGACTAAAAAAGTAAAAGAAAAAACAGGCCTGAACATACATGTGCTTCATTTTGATAAAAATGTACACAATGACAGTGCATGAAAAACGGCATAAGGCAACATTAGAAAGCCAACAGTGAAGTAACAAGACAAGGCAACGTTCATGCAATTCTGCTTTTGCATGTTTATAGAATTTTGGCAAAAATTCTCTTTTTTTGTGCATCACACCACTTTCATTTTTTTGAAAGGCAAGTGCAAAGTGAAGTTTGCTCTTTTTACATAGACTAATGAAAAATGCAAGCACTATGGATTGGGAACACGGGCAATACTCCCGCGCTACTACTGGCGCTCTGCTTGTGCCAAGTGCACATGACAATCACGGATTTAGTTGACCATTTTTTGCCTTTTGCCAGTAGTGCAGAACTGCGTTTCCCAGCTTATTTTTACTATTAAAAAATTGATCAGTCATTCACTTATGGGTTTTTCATGCTACTGGTGCATGAGCAACAATTTCTGGAGAATATTGTTTAATATACTAGGTTAACTGATTACACGAACTGTTACATAGTCTACCTCTGCAAAGCTCATTCCTGCATGGCAACCTTTTACGTGGCCCTGTCCTTGGACCACAAATTCAGGGCAGCTTTGTTGACTTCCAGAGGCTAGAATAACACTGGGCATTCCTCCTGCACACTTCTGTGTGTTGCAACAGCGATGGCTACAGCACTGCCAAGCCAGTGCATGCCGCGACAATGTCGTGTGTCCTGTATGTGTGTACCTCTGTCACATTGCGGTTGTGATGGAGATATGAAGTGCAGTTCGGTCAAGACATCGCAGGTGCAACAGAGCATAAGCAAGGCCTGTAGCACCGAGTCTTGCTGCTAGGATAGGCTGCACGAGCAGTTTTTTTTTCCTGCAGTGGCTAATTTAAATATGAAAGAGAGCCCCTTATGGAGGACCTAGGATACCAAAAAAAAATCTGCAAACACACTTAAGCGAGAATGCGAAATCATTGAGTCACGGCTACGCAGCATGACTAAGCAAACTTTGTACAACCTCTGTACACATTGCATTACTTAAGTGCTGAGTCATGCTATGCTTCATAACCATTATGAGTCGCGGCTATGACTACGCATACTTTACGTCGCTTGTATGATGATTATCGATTTCTATGGCGCAAAGGCATCTATGGCCAAGGAGCGCCATGACACAAGGTATTTTTGACTTCTCAGGGTGGGGTCAAAGACCCCGTTTCCAAGCAGTTCACCTTAGATAAGGCGAGCACCAGGCCAGGGGAAAACTTGTACCCATTGTATCACCGGTGAGTGCCCGGCGGCACTGGGGATCGAGCCCCGCACCTCCCGCATGCGAGGCGGATGCTCAACCACTTGGCCACCGCGGCGGTCATTACGTCGCTTGTAAAGTGCCGAGTCATGATACATTGCAGAATGACTGACTACAATCATGACTTCCATAGGTCAAAGTACGCTGCGTTTCAAATTTGACTAAAACGCGCATGTCATCGCGAAGTTTTTATGCGCAAAACCACGTGCACGTTTCACCGGGTGAGTGTAAGCCCGTAAATAAAAATAAAAAACGAACGGGCTTTGTATTAACACACTTCAAAAGCGCGCACTCGAAAGGTCAGTAAACTGCAACTTTTAAAACAGTAATCGAAGCTATAACGAGCGTCCGACTGCCTCCCGCTCTGCCCCTTTGTTGTCGTGACCACTGCGTGCATGCATGCAATAGCATCGACTTCGTTTCTTACCTGTATTAGAGTCGAAGACTAGATTCTCCACTTCTTCCTCGAAGTTGTGTTCGTCCACATGGTGCCGCCGCAGGTCACGAAGAATGACAAAATGCTTCGACACAAGTCGCACGAGAACGACCGTACCTTCATCGTCAGCGCTTCCTCGTCTTTTACATGCTGCAAAGCTCCTTCCCCGTGAACGTTCTTTACGTGTTTTCTTAAATTACTAGTGTTGGAGAACGCCTTGTCGCAAAACTTGCACCACTTCCGTTCGGAATTTTTGCCGGTGGTCGCTGAAGCAGCACCAGCGCTCACGTCCGTCTGCATGCTTGAGGCGAAAGGAAATGGCGGGAGAGAGAGAGATGCACCTTGGGATATGGGCACCTATCGTACCAAGGAACGCGGCGCAAGCAAGGATTTTCGCAAAGAGTTGAAATTCTCCCTATCGGTTGAAGCACAATGCTCCCCAAAAGTCCCCACAGAGTGACGTAGCGCAGAGCAGTGACGTCTGTTTTCAGTTGGCCAATCGCAACGAGGATCATCTTCCTCTGAATAGCCGCTCCGCGACTAGCATGACACTGCCGAAACTCAACTGTAATTTTTTTTCAAATGATTAGAGGCAATAACATCAAAAACCTTATGCTTGTAGTTTTGGCATTGATTAAAAAAAATTGAAGTTTTGTTTCTACCAAAATTTACTGGTAGCGCTGCGTAGGCTTTGGTTTTTTTTTTTTTTTTCACTGTCGCGAGCCCAGCAGAGCTGCAGTGCGCTGAATGAAATGTGTTCTACGCCATGTTTGGCTTGCTATTGTTCCTGATTACTGTCCTTTTCGTGCTTCGCTGCGCCTGTCGTATGCTTTCTTTAGTTGCTTTCGATGCTACCGAACCATAAAATGGCTTTGTTCGACATATCGCTGCAGTGCCGACGAACTTTCCACGCAATGAGCATCATTTTGGTAAGTCCAGCTAGACTACTGGTAGTTTTGCGGAAAAAAAAGGTGGTGGGTGTTTAAAATGATTGATTTCTCGAATTTCAGCATACTTGAATGTCATGGCGGCAAGTTCGGTACCTGGGCTAGAAGGTACCATACAGCAGCCCGCATAAACACGAACGCTCGAGCGCGTGTCTTCGACTGACATTAGCGCGGCTGGGTCCGAGTCTCCGAGACAATACTAGGCCGTTGGCAGGGCACGAGCTGTCTCCAACCTACGCAAACACACCGTGCAGCATAGTCTCGGGCTCGATGCCCATCACTCAGGGGCTGTAATAACAGTGCAAGGCGCGCAATCGAGCGTTCGTGTTCAGCGTGCTGCCGACGGTACTTGCCGGTCGCGCTTCTTCCGCAAATCGTTTTGTGAAATAGGCGGGAACGTTTTGCTTCGTGAGGTTAAATTGCACGCAACTTAGTGGATTGCATATGAGCTTGTCTGTGCAGGACTTATGCCAGAAATTCTTTTACTTGAATTCGGCATGAGCGTGATGCACGCGGCTTTGACGGTTTTCGCATCATCGAAACCAACGTCGGCTTTACACTCGCAGCTGACATCGGACGCAACATTTTGAGCTCCTATTTCAAGTGCGCGTCTCAGTGCTTGATCAGCGTACGGTAGCAGCCTGCCGACTAATTGAAAATGTATACTTTAAATCTGCCGGCCACCTCTTTTCATTATTAAGTAGAATGCTAATTCACTTTCAAACAATAGTGCAACGCAGTGTAGGCTACGGAAATATTCCGAAAAAAAAAAATGTGTATCACTCCGCGCTGTTCTGTGGCCGTGTGCTCTAACTCGTCGGTTTGGAAAATCGACATGCAACTGGTGGTGCGTTGGTTCAAATCCCGCATGGTGAAACTTTTTTTTTCGCACATTTTTTTTTTCATGGCAAGTTACATTTCGCGACTTGAATGGGAAATCTCGTTTTGTCCAGAATCGCTTGATTATGCCGCGTTCTAAAATGAGCTGCATGCATCTGTTCATTTGATTCATACCGCAATAATAGAGAAAACGAAGCGACTTAAAAACCGAACGCGGGAAAAAGACCGGTGTGTTTCAAGTTCTTGGCGCAGCACTTCTGTATTTCCACGCCCCTCCACGTGTGGCACACATCTGGACCGACGGGCCAACGCTGCACGGTCATCACCGATAACCCTGATATCTACCTCGTCTGCTGGGTACCACGAGGGACTGTGACGTCACCGCTCGCCTATATAAACTCTGTGCTATCCCTGGACGCGCCATTTGGCAGCACCGACGACGCCTGAAGGCACCACTTTGACAGTTGCCTTGTCGACTACGCAGGTTCTTGGCGCAGCACTTCTGTATTTCCACGCCCCTCCACGTGTGGCACACATCTGGACCGACGGGCCAACGCTGCACGGTCATCACCGATAACCCTGATATCTACCTCGTCTGCTGGGTACCACGAGGGACTGTGACGTCACCGCTCGCCTATATAAACTCTGTGCTATCCCTGGACGCGCCATTTGGCAGCACCGACGACGCCTGAAGGCACCACTTTGACAGTTGCCTTGTCGACTACGCAGGTTAGTTGCAGTCTGTCTGTTTTTTTTTTTTTTAGTAAGGGCGTCGTTGCTGCTGCTGAAGTGTTGTTGCATTGCCGTTACATTTGACTTCTTTGAAATTGTTTGTAGATTCTTGTTGTGGTAGCTCTTCTATCAGGAGGACCTGTCTAGAATGGGAAAGGGCCCTAATTCATCTGAAAAGGGCGCCCGGAGCGACAGTCGGGAGGAGAGGGCTGAGATGAGAGAAATGGTCAAAAGTATGGAGTATATTAATAAGGATCTTGAGCAATTCAGAAAAGACTTGGGGGAGGTCCTTGCCGAAAATAAACAGCTTAAGAAGGAAAATGAGTGCCTTCGGAAGAAGTGTGAGGAAAATGAGAAACGCATAAAAGATCTTGAAAAAATGTTTGTTCACAACGACCAGTACTCTCGGAAATCCAACCTTGAGATCAAAGGTGTAATTCAAACAGAGGCGGAGGATGTTGTCGAGCTTGTTGGTAAAATTGGTACTGCTGTCGGCGAACCTGTCTCGCCTTTAGATATTGAGGCCTGCCATCGTGTGTCAGCGCGGAATGCTCGACAGAGCGTCATTGTTGAGCTGAGCGAAAATCAAGAAACAAAAAAGTTCACTGCGAGCAATATTGTTGTGCAGTTCAGAAGTCGCCGGAAACGTGACCAAGTTCTAGAAAAATCAAGGAAGAAGCGCATTACTAATGAAAGTCTAGGATTGTTTGACAGCAGTGCTGACGGTACAGATAGCTCTGCAAGCAGCCATCCAGTGTTCGTCAACGAACACTTGTGTCCAAGCCTAAAAAAGCTGCTGTCATCGGCCATTGCACGTAAGAAAGCATGTGAATGGCGGTTCGTGTGGACACGCAATGGCAAAATATTGGCACGGAAAACTGAGGGTAGCGATGTTGTTCACATTGAGTCTGTGGACGACCTTACTAAGATCTCCTGAATGGTTTTGTTAATGAAGCGGTGCGAATTGCAGCTACCATAAAATGTTCAGTCTTTCTGATGTCTTATACCAGCAGTTTGTTGAACCTAGAACAGCTAAACTGTGCTCATCTGCAAAATGCACAGTATCCTTTATTCACCTTAACATCCGTTCTCTGGCAAAAAAACACGATGAATTTGCTCTTTTCATTGATCAGTTTTCTTTCCGATTTAATGTTATCATGCTAACTGAAACTTGGTGCACAACGAGCAACTGTGCGCCTTTGTTACCCGGTTATAATAATTTTTTTATCAATCGAACCGACATGCGTGGTGGCGGCGTTGGCATGTACATTTCTGACAGTTTATCAAGTGAGAAGGTGTCCCAGTTTACCGATATCACCAAACATTATGAAGCACTTTGTTTGCAACAAGAGAGCACTCTTTTCGCTGTCGTATACCGACCTCCTTCAGGCGATGTTAAAAGATTCATGGACTTTGTGGATAACCTACTCGAATATGCATCCTTCGAACGATTGCGGCTAGTTCTTGGTGGAGATTTTAATATTCATGTTACTGCAGGTAATACCTCTTCTACTGAACTGAACAACAAACTTGCAGCCTGTGGGTTTCAAAACGTCATTAAAACACCAACGCGTGTCACATCAACAACTTCATCGGTTTTGGACCTATTGATTACGAACAGCAACACACCAGTAACCGCAGCCGGAACCGTCAATTGCAGCCTCAGTGATCATTGTCCTGTTTTTATGGCTTATTGAGACGTCGCTGTGCGTCGCAAACCTTCTCGTTCAAAGTTCATTTTTCAATCTATAAATGACACCAGTATCGATGATTTTAGGAATAAAATTATTAGCACTGACTGGTCTGAGGTTTTTGCAGAAAGTACTGCAGATAAAGCATACGACACTTTTATGACTATTTTTTCTGCCCATTACAAGGCATGCTTCAAACTTAAATCTGTTAGGCAGCGTCGATCGATAAGAAAACCTTGGATCGGCATCGAGCAGGTAAAAATGATTGAAGATAAAAATAAGCTTTTCGCCCTGTTCTTAAAAACGCGTAAGCCTTCCATATTAGCAGAGTTCAAGAAACTACGCAATCGAATCACATCAGAACTAAGGAAAGCCAAAGTGCAGTACTTTCAGCAGCTGATTCAGGATGCCTCGACATCTCGTCCTGATCGGATCTGGAAGATTGTGAACGACGCACTCGGCCTGCGTACAGCTGCGCCTAATCAGTTTCAGATGACTGTCCAAGGTCAACTGCTCACTGAGGGTGCTCTAGCAGAGCATTTCAACACCCACTACATAACTGCCATGACTAACAATGCTGCTCCTTCTGTAACGTCTTGCGTCCTTGACGACAACCTCTTGAACACTGTTTTTATGGTGCCAACTAATACAGCTGAGGTTTACAACATATTTACGTCACTAAAGAACAGTAAAAGCCTTGACATAGATAATATCCAGGTCCGACCGGTCAAATACGTCCTCGACGTCATCTGTCCAGCCCTCGTACACATTTATAACCTTGCTTTGGAGGCTGGTTTTTTTCCACTAAACATGAAACGCGCAAAAGTTTCAGTTATATATAAAGGCGGCGACAAAAATGATGCTGCCAACTACCGACCAGTGTCAGTTCTCCCAGTGTTTTCAAAAGGTCTTGAAAAAGTTATTCTGTCTCATCTCGACCCCTTTTTTACCAAGCATAAACTTCTTTCTGAATGTCAGCATGGGTTCAGAAAAGGGTGCTCTACCGAGTCCGCCCTTTTGATTCAAAAGGAATTGATACTCAAAAACATGGATGCGAATAAACTGACGCTTGGGGTGTTTGTAGATTATAGCAAAGCTTTCGACTGCCTCACCCATACTGTTCTCCTTAATAAACTGTATCACTATGGCATTCGGGGCGTACCCCACTCACTATTAAAGTCGTACCTTGCAACACGCATGCAATCTGTAGTTATCGATGGCAGTCTGTCGTCCTTTAAAGAAATACCATGCGGCGTCCCTCAAGGCAGCGTTTTGGGACCGTTTTTGTTCAATATCTATGTTAACGATGTGGTTCGTATTGATAAGCATGTCAAGTTTGTTTTGTACGCTGATGATACCAGCTTGTTTTTCACATCAGATAATAGTTCTCACCTACTGCATACCGCTAATGAAACTCTCTGCAAATTGCTTGATTGGTCGAGCAAAAACTTTTTAAGAATAAATCCTAAAAAATCAAAAGCCATTCTGTTTGCTTCAAAAAACCAACCAGTAAGTTTGATTGGCGAGCTCCGCTTGGGCAGCTCTACAATCGATATAGTCAAAGAGCACAAGGTTTTAGGAGTGGTACTATCGCACCGTATGACTTGGGATGCGCATATACAGCAACTGGTGAAAAAACTCTTCCGCTGTTGGCTTAATACGTCGATCTCGAGATATTTTTCCAACTAACATTAAACTTCAAAGTTTTTCACTCCGTCTTTCGGTCCCACATTAACTACTGCACGTTAATTTGGGCCACGACTACTAAAAAAAACATAACTATACTACATAGGCTCGAAAAGAAAGCTGTTCGTTGCATCGCTAATGTTTCATACTTTCACAACACTCATGACCTCATTACTCAGTTCAAGTTGGTCAGTATACAACAGATTTACGATTACCGTCTACTATACCTGCTGTACTTCTCTAGTGTATCTTACCAGCAGTTCCTGAAGGAGCTGTGTACTCTTACTTTGCAAACTCGCACATATCGAACCAGGTCGTCTGAGGAATGGTTTGTACCGCGGCCACGCACTAATTATCTTCTGCAAACATTAACGTACAACGTACCATTTCTATTAAACAAGATTAAAACGCAATTTTCTGGTTCCATTGCCCTAATGCACACCGCATTGCGCAGCATGTTTGTTTCTGGGCAATTTTCTAAGACTGTTTTATGATTTTGAGTGGTAATTGTGAAATTGGGCATACAGAGTGAGTGTGTGTGTGTGTTTGCCTTCTCATCGGGATCTCACATGTCAAACTCTTTATGGTACTAATTTTTATTCGTTTGTTGCGTAGTTTGATTGTAGTGCACATTGTTCTTTTGTGGCGTAGTTAAGTTGATGAATGAAGTCCGTGTATTCGATTACAATATTCACTTGCATTTTAACTATTGTACTCAGTAAGTAGGACAATGTATGTAGTCTGTTGCACATTTCATTTGTATTTGAATTATTGAAGTGCATATGAAGTCGCTGCTGCCAAAATGGTTCCCTGACCTAGTCAAGCTGTCCTCACAGCTCTTTGTCACGGAAGCCATCAACATTGTATCAATGTTGAAAATAAATTTTTTGATTTGATTTGATTTGATTAATGTGAGCTGTCTGAAATCCATTGTCAGTGAGTTCGCACCGGCTTTTGGTCAGCAGTGGCGGTTTTCCTCCCGATTCTGCAGCATTGTGACTATACTTTGCGAGATTTGTGTGAAAAGATGACGTTCATTCGTCAGGCTTAATTAGCGCAGTGATGAGTGCTCCGCCGTGCCCCGATTAACAAGTGGGCTTCTGCAACTTTCTATTTCGCTGTTGCCGAGGAACCCACTCCTTTGTGGGCCTCTCTTAAGGTACCTGATAAGTAGTGAATTGTTCCGTGCAACAGGTTAGCGACGGATCCAGTTTTCGCCAGAAGCGACTGGGACAGACTTTGGCCCAAACGACTTGGCGAGAGCAATTATTTTTTACTGATCGTAAAGTTCGGAAGGAAGATGTGTGTTAATTTAGAAAGCTGGTGTAGCATACATGAGCTCAGAAAACATATTCTAGAGCTCTTAATCGCCTATTTTCTGACATTATATATGCAACATTCTTGTGCATATCTGTAATTCTTTTGTTTTTGTTAAAATATTTTTCGCTCTTAAGCAAAGCACGTTTTTCTTTGTCATTGAAAAGAGAGCTCTATAACTGGGCTACAATATGTGGCAGAAGAGCAGTATATTTAAACTGATGGGTTAAATTACTTTGCACACGTCACCCAAATATGGCCTGTTTTCCCGTGTTAAGTGTTAAATTTAAAACATAATCTTGATTCACACTGTGACAGAAAATAGTACTGCTTCAAGAGTTGTTAAGATTTGTTGTCGTGCACCAATGTATTAAAATGCATTACAGAGGCAAGTCAGCTTGTCTCGATTTCCTTGCTCTCCTAGAAGAGCAGAAGCAACTCAGGCAGGATTTTCATGTAGCCAGGCAAAAAGAGTTTCGAGCTGTGGGAGCGCCAAGTAAGAATGCAGTAAAAGTTGTACAACACTGTGAAGAAATATTTCTAAAGATCAAACAATAAATGAGACAGGACTATAATGTTGGCCCCGCAGTGTTTGCAAGAAATGTTTTTTTTTGGAAACAGCTGGTGGCATGGATTCCAGTGCATACAAATTAAAGGACACGTGCAGTGGAGGTACACCAGCACATGGTCAGTCAAGTGCTCCAAAATTGAAAAAAAAAAACTACAGGCCATCGAACAACATAATTTCATGCAACGAGAACCTGACCAATATCTGGACAGGGTTCAAAAAGCAGTGCGTTTTCAGTCAACAAAATCAAATTCCTGGGACATGTACTAACAAAGACATGACTCGAAACACAAATTCACACTGAACCGAGCAAGAGCCAGCTTGAAATCATTTACAGCCCCCAAAATTAAGGACAAAACATACTGTACTGGCTACCTCAACACTGGCACCGCAGCATTGCATAACATGTCTAAACGACCAGGGATTGACAGTAACGCAAGGCAACACCAAACCAGGCCTCCCTTTTCAGGACATGAAGATCAGACACCCATACATACCATTCCCAACTCTTACACACAAAATGAGGCCCATTCTTAAGGGTGTGTGAATGTTCGAAATTTTTGGAAATGGAATAAATTTCTGTTCAATTAGTCAAATGAATCAAAGTACATTTCAAAATTATTTTAAACGAATCGAATTTGCTCTCAGATTTTCAGATATTTTCAAGTAATTGACACAACCCTTGATTAAGCTGCACTGTATTTTTCTGCAATGAATCTCTCAAGAACTGCACGCATTGACGACGTGTAACACTATTCATATTCTAATTGAAAAAAGTACTATTTGCACTCCCTTACAAATTTTACTTCTATACAGACACTATTAATACGACCACGCATGGCCACCAACACCACCACCTCCTCCTCCACTCCCAACTTCACGTCCTTCACATCCACCTCGACACCTGCACTACAAGTTACTGCCTGATACAATTTGATGCTAAGGAGCGTGTGCTTTTACACACATGCACACGCAAGAGTGATCACAGCATGCCGATGAGTCCTCTCTCTTTCCTCGGTAGACTTATCAACACAGACACCCACATGCACACACATTTTCTCCTTTCCACCCACACACGTACAAAGGTGATGACAGCATGCTGTTGAGTCATCTCTTCTCAGTAGCATGTGTATTACACATCCATTCGTCCAAACCCAGACTTGGTCTCCTGGCTTGTATTCCGCATTGCGTCTTCGTAGGTTGTAGCGTCTGGCGTCGGAGCGCTGCTGATCTTTGATCTGTAATCGGGCAAGCCTTCGAGCTGCTTCTGCACGCTGAAAGTAGGCGGCAATGTGGACGTTCTCTTCTGTAACGTTGGGCAGCATGGCGTCTAGCGTTGTTGTGGCCTCCCTGCCATGGATGAGCCTAAAAGGCGTCATCTGAGTGGTCTCCTGTACTGCGGTGTTGTAGGCGAAGACGACGTAAGGCATGATGACATCCCAGGTTTTGTGTTCGGCATCGACATACATGGCGAGCATATCGGCGGTGGTTTTGTTCAGGTGCTCGGTCAATCCGTTGCTCTGCGGATGGTATGCAGTTGTCCTCCGGTGGCTGGTTTGGCTGTAACGCAGGATAGCTTGCATTAGTCCGTGATGTCCTCTGTCCGTGATGAGCACATCGGGGGCGCCGTGTCGAAGAAGAATGCACTCCATGAAAAATTTGGCGACTTCTGCTGCTGTTCCATTCGGTAGGGCTTTCGCCTCGGTGTAGCGGGTCAGGTAGTCGGTCGCTATGATGATCCACTTATTTCCAGATGTTGACGTTGGAAAAGTGCCAAGCAAGTCCTTGCCGATCTGCTGAAAGTGCCTTGAGGGAGGTTCAATGGGGTTCAGAAATCCTGCTGGTCATGTGGGAGGGGTCTTTCGTCGCTGACAATCTCGGCAGGTTTTCACATAATGTGCGACATCGGCAGACAGTCGGTGCCAGTAATACTTGTCTTGAATGCTTCGGAGGGTGCGAGTAATCCCGAGATGTCCAGCGGTCGGCTCGTCGTGTGAAGTGTGTAGAACTTCTTCGCAAAGACAAGCAGGTACAACAATAAGGTAGGCTGTTTTGTTCGCTGCAAAGTTCTTCACAAGGATCTCATTCTGCACACAGAAGGAAGGCAGTCCTCGCTTGAATGAAGCGAAGGATGAAGAAACCTTGCCTTTCAGGTACTCAATGAGGCTTTTTAGATCGGGATCCGAGCGTTGCTGCTGAGCAGAAGAGCTGGGGCTGATGGGTCCCAGGAAGGCGTCTTCGTCGTCCGGCGGTGGTGTATCTACAGGGGCTCGTGAGAGGCAATCGGCGTCAGAGTGCTTGCGGCCGGGCTTGTAAACGACGGTGATGTCAAACTCCTGGAGACGCAGACTCCATCGAGCGAGTCGGCCAGAAGGGTCCTTCAAATTGGCAAGTCAGCACAGCGCCTGGTGATTGCTGACCACCTTGAACGGTCGTCCGTACAGGTAGGGGTGGAATTTTGACGTAGACCAGATGATGGCAAGGCGCTCCTTCTCAGTTGTCCAATTGTTATCCTTAGCCTTGGAAAGGGAACGGCTAGCGTATGCGATAACTTTCTCCAGCCCGTCGCTTTTTTGAACGAGAACGGCCCCTAGGCCCACGCTGCTTGCGTCGGTATGAACATCAGTATCGGCGTTTTCATCAAAATGTGCGAATAATGGTAGGAAATGTAAACGACGCTGAAGAGCCTTGAAGGCTTCTCCTTGCGGCGCTTCCCATTTAAACGGCACGTCTGCTTTCGTCAGTTGGGTCAGGGGCTCGGCGATGCGCGAGAAGTTTTTCACAAATCGTCGGTAATATGCGCACAGTCCGAGAAATCTGCGCACTGTTTTCTCATCAGCCGGCGGTGGAAACTGTTCAATAGCAGCTGTTTTCGGCGGGTTCGGGTGTACTCCCTCCTGGCTAACGATGTGGCCTAGAAACAGCAGCTCTTCGTAGGCAAAGTGGCACTTCTCTGCTTTCAAGGTTAGGCCAGACGACTTGATGGCGTCTAGTCCTGTTCGAAGTCTTTTGAGGTGCTCTTCAAAGTTCGAGGCGAAGACAACGACGTCGTCTAAATATACCAGACAAATTTTCCACTTCAGGCCTGCCAGCACTGTATTCATTCTTCGCTGAAACGTCGCTGGTGCGGAACAGAGACCAAATGGCATCACCTTGAATTCAAACAGCCCATCCGGAATGATAGATGCTGTCTTCTCGCGATCTCTTTCGTCCACCTCAATTTTGCAGTAGCCGCTCTTGGGGTCCATCGACGAGAAATATTTGGCATTGCAGAGGCGGTCCAGTGTGTCGTCGATGCCGGGGAGGGGGTAGACGTCCTTCTTTATTATGTTGTTCAAGCGGCGGTAATCAACGCAGAATCGAAGTGCGCCGTCTTTCTCACTAGAACAACTGGTGCCGCCCACATGCTGTTTGAAGGCTGGATGACGTCATCGCGAAGCATTTCTTCGACTTGGTCCCGGATGGCTTGTCGTTCTCACGGTGACACACGGTACGGGCTTTGACGGAGAGGTCGGACGTGTTGGTTCGTTATAATGCGATGCTTAGCAATTGGCGTTTGTCTGACCTTCGGCGATGTCGAAAAACACTCACTATGGCTTCGAAGCAGATTGCAGATCTGGTCTTGTCTGTTCCGGGGCAGGGCTGGGTTGATGTCGAAAGTGGGCGAGTTCTCTTGGTCAGGCGAATTTTCTGCGGAAGGGTCGGAGAGGGCGAAGGAGTCTGGTACATGGGATATTTCGTTGAAGAAACCAATCGTTGTTCCTCTGCTAATGTGCCGGTATTTTATGCTGAAATTAGTCAGCAGCACTTGGCCTGGCCATTGCGGAAACGTGCGATGACTCTTGTGATGCTAATTCCTCGGTCTAGAAGCAACTGCATGTTCCCCTCGATGATGGCTTCAGCGTGAATGGCTTTCGTTGCGCCTACGGTCACGATAACGCTTGAACGGGATGGGATGCTCTGTTCTTCCTCCAGGACAATAAGGGCAACGTGATTTTCCCGAGTTTTTATCGAAGCAATGGCTTCGTATGTCGAAAGTATGATCATCTTGGATCGAAGGTCGATGATCGCCTGATGCTCATTAAGGAAATTCATACCCAAGATCACTTTGCGGGAGCATTGCGGTAGCACAACAAAGGTCGCAGGATAGGTATGTCCTTTGATGGTCATTCGCACTGTGTATCGTCCTGATGGCATAATGAGGTGGCCCCCTGCGATGCGAATGTGTGGGCCGTCCCAAGCCGTTGTGACTTTTCTCGTATACGCAGCGAATGTTCCATTCATCACCGAGTAATCGGCTACTGTGTCGACTAGAGCGGTAACTTTCCGGCCGTCGATAGTCACTTCTAAGTCGGAGGTCCTGGCTCTTGCATTGCATGTCGCTCTCGGCGTCGGGTCACGGCTTCGTCGTGCATGAGAGTTGCGGGTGGGCCGTGTGGCCAAAGCTTTTCAGGTGTGGTGTCGTCGTTTTGAAGGCAGTTTGCGTCGTGGTCGGGGTTGTCATTTTGTGTGGCGTCGGTGCAGCGAGTGTCGGTTCTTCAAGCGGCGTCGCGGGTGCAGCGTCTTCATGGGGCGTGGTCGGTGGAGGATCTTCGGTGCTTCGCTCGGGAGCAACCTCACCTCCAGACGTTGCTGTCTTTAGTTTCCCCTACGGGGGCTGGGAGACCTTCCTCGTACCGCGGCTGCGTAGTTTCGGCGTGTTGACGCAAAGAGCGAGGTTGACGGTGATGGCGAGCACGAAAAGCGGATTGGTGTGTGCTCCTCTCGACACAGGTACTCGTCGATTTCGTGCGGACGTTGGCCGAAGTGTGGTCGTGGGGCGTTAACGGAAAATCTTCGAAGACCGATACATCGGTATGGGCAGTGACGAAGAATATGGCCGACCTCACCACAATGGAAGCACAACAGCCGGTTGTCAGAAGTCCTCCAGGCGTCGCATTTCCTAGGGCTTGAGCATCGATCGTAGGCTGGGCGGGCGGGGGCAGGGAGGTGGCATTCGGGAACAAGTTGTTCATGTCGGACAGGATGCAGGGGTTGTCGTTGGGGCTGAGAAGTCCTTACAGCAGCGGCATAGGTCATAGCCCGGGGTTCTGTGGCCGTCGGGGTACCAAGTGCCTGTTGCACTTCTTCCCGTACCACATCCATCAGAGTCGCTGCTTGTGTCTGTGGGGAGGATGGCAGTAATCGGCGTAGCCCCTCTCGGATGATTTCGCGGGCAACTTCCCGCAAGCTGTCGCTGGTGGTGGCCATCGTGTCCGAACGGATTGCACAGGCAGAGGAAGGGCGATTGTACTGCCGAGCTCGGACGTCGAGGGTCTTCTCAATCGTGCAGGCCCCTTGCATGAATCCCTCGACTGTTTTTGGCGGCTGGCAGACGAGGCTGCCAAAGAGTTGTTTTTTTACGCCGCGCATTAAAAACTGAACTTTCTTTTCCTTGGTCATCTCGGGGTCGGCGCGGCGAAATAGGCGCTTCATCTCCTCGACGTAACTGCGGACGGGCTCATTCGGAAGCTGGATCCTGGACTCGAGGAGTCGTTCGGCTCTTTCTTTTCTCACGACACTGGTGAATACCTTTAATAGTTCTCTCTTCAATAGCTCCCATGTCGTAAGGGACGACTCGTAGTTTTCGTGCCACGTGCGTGCGAAGCCCTCCAATGAAAAAAACACGTGTCCAATTTTAGCCGCATCATCCCACTTGTTGAATGACGCCACGCGGTCAAATTGGTCCAACCATTCTTTAAGGTCTTTGCCTAGGGATCCATTGAAAGTTGGCGGCACCTGCGGCTGCTGCAGTATGATCGGTGTTGATATCTTCGGCCAGGTTGCGGTGCTTGTAGCAGCGTCTTTTCGCTCTCTGGTGCAGTCCGGCAAGGTCCTGAATTCAGGCTCCTCTATCTGGAGACGTCGGCTGGTTCGCTGAGCTGCTGGCTCGTCATAGGGGGCGAAGCTCTGAGGGCTGGCTTCACGTCTTGAAAGGGGCGTCCGGAACATGGAAGGCTACCCAGCACCTCCACCAGATGTCACGTAGTGGTGACGGCAGTCGAAGCAGCGATGAAGACGGACAAAATGTCTTCTAAAAGAAAACTGTTTATTGGGCTGACTTGCACCCAAAATGGACTGAATCACTCGGCGGCGGCGAAGCGACAAGCATGCTCGGCGGTCGTCGAACAGAATGCCCGCCGCTGTCAGCTGTGCTCAATTTAAAGTTGATAGCGAACTTTCGAGATAAAGCGTGCAAAGTTAAAGAACATTCCGGAACAACGTAGAATCAGCTCTGCCTGGCTGCGATCAATCGAGATAAATCTAGTCGCATCTTGCGTCGCAAACAAAGCAATAAAGTTGTTTGGCAGCAGATTTGAAGAATGAACAAACACTGCAAATATTTGCGGAAATATCCGCATGCTCATATCCTTTTGAACTGTGTATCTCGTGCTCTTAATTTCTGATGACCGCATCCTAAATCGGGCACATCACAACCCTCCTGGGTAATTTGTGATAAGAACTCAAGGGGTCTTTATTTGCCAGCACCTGTATATGGGCTGCAGACTGTTTTGATGCCTACGTTTACGACTTTTTGTGCCATTTCAGTCCTGTTCATTGATATCGTATTTGGCTTTGTTGAGCTGCGTGGATTGAGAGTTTTTTTTTTACAGCAAAGATCATCCGCTGTGCCACAATATATAGGGGTCTCAAACTTACAGGGCTGAGAAAAGGAAATTGTTCCCATCATCCCCTGAATACCGAATCAGTTGCGTTTCTTGGGAGAATCGCAGCCCAATGATATTCTTGGGTGCTGCCAAAACAGACTGCTCTTTATTCTCACGTATATACATTTTCTTGGGATCCTAATCACATACCCAATGAAGGAGTGGAATAGCCACTATTACCCATGGCTGTTGAAGTTAACTAAGTGCCTCTTGAAATCAACACTGGGGTGCCAATTAATGTTTGTTGAATCTACAGAACACTTATGCACTTCCGCTTGCGGTAGTTGGGTTTTTTACTTACTTTTTCTGTCTTTCCTCTACTTGACTTTGCAGATCAGTGTCGGCCACAAAGTACAAGCTCCCAACATTGGACCTTTCAAACTGCTTCCAGCCCTTGCTTTCTAGGTGTCTTACTGTTGAGAGGCTGTAAATTCACATACTCTGTTGTAGCATCTGGTAATGCATACGCATTAAATGGGGGAGACGCCAAATTTTTGGTTGGCGTGTTATTTGTTTCAAACGTTGCGTATTGCCCCAGGACGCGTGACACGCTGCCTGATTCATATATGCACTGTAAATAATTTTTTATTGAATTATTTATACTGAGCGATTTCGGTTTCTGAGCTCCGGGGTGTGCTGCGATGTCACGATCAGGGAAAAGCAGCAAGCCGGGTCACATTGGCCCCAAAAATTGTGACGCACATATTGCTGTGTCGTCTGCTCTCATACACATGCTGTGCATAGCAGCGCCTTTCGAAATCATAAGCCGACAAACTTGGTCGGGACTGCGAATCTGCTTATGTTAAGAAAAACCAAGTGAGCGAGGAACGAAATCCTGAAACCAAGCGGCTCACTTCGGCCGATCTCAGTTGCCATAGCACGTATGCCAACGCGGTTTCAGCGTTCTATTTCGCTTTGCCACGCCGATGCTCGGCGGACATCTGTGTCAGTGGCCCATAGCTGACCCTGGTCACATTACAGTGATACGATGCCTCACTTTTCCTACCGAGCAATATACCCGTCTCTGTCTTCACTTCGCTCCGCCTGCGCAGCTGCACTGCGAGACTGCTCAGGGTCCCGTGGCTGCTGATCGATGTATCTGCTGCTTGTTTAGCAGACAGTCCATGTATTGGCTAAATGAATGCTTCCAGACAATTGTACAGGATTCAGCAGTTACCACACGGGTACGTAACTCCTCCAGGAATGCGACCATAACGACGACTGCATCTCTGCGCCACTTTTGTTTACATATCTGCATCTGTGTACAGGCAGCAATTGCGCGTTATTTCGGCAGGAATTGCAAGCTGCATTTCACTTAGGTTAAGCAAGCTCATCTCTTTTGCGCTGGCTGCGGGTTTACTTGTTTGCGCAGTGCGATAACTGCTAGAATCGCCGAAGAATGTGAAGCACCAGCCTAGGGAATGCTTCATAGCCAGGTTGTGCACAACGCGTAGCACCGGTGTTTCCGACTCGCTGTAGCGTTTTTGCTTTTTTCGATGTCCAGTAGTTGAATTTAAATTGGTTTATCTAGAGGTATGTTTGGCACTCATTTGAGATAAACAAAATGGCATAATTTGTTGCCTTCAAGTGAGGATGACGTATCTGCCGTGGTGGGCGCCTGCAGCATTGACCGACAGACTGAGCCACACCGCCTAGCAGCGGCACTTCACGTTTGATATATTTGCGTCCTAAGATGTAACCAATCCTCGATTTAAGGTCACTGTTGTCAAAAGCACACTTGATGACCATATGTATCCGCTAAAACTTGTCAACTTGCTCTCCACAATCGCCGACATCGCGCATATGAACCCGGCAGACTTGCTAGGACTATTCGTACTGCAGCCGAGCCGAAGGGTGAACATATGAAATGTAGTTGCTCGTTTCGCTCTTTTGTATTATGGAGAAGGTGCAAACAAGAGAGTCATCGTCTCATTGACGTGAAAGGTCCGCTTGGCCGCCGATATAAGGTACGGGCTGGTGTGTCAGCAACGACATATATGCTGATCAGCACACCGATCACTCAGTCGCCGAAGCAGCGCCTCGCTGATGTCGCGTGTCGCCGTTCAGAGTACGTCACGTTACTGTGTTGTGATGTCACGGCTATTTACTGATATCGTTCCCAGGACTCTACGTCACCATCTATAGCACTAGCGATGGGCATCCATCGAGAGAAAGAGCACTTAGGGACTCTTTGGAGCTCAATTAAAATATATTTTAAGTGTTTGTTGCATCCAACACTTCGCTATAGGTGACCTTACATACAGAGGAAGCCTATAACAAGCTTAATATAGCCTCAATATTTGATGTCCCAACCCCTTTAAGCTATGAACATAAAGAGATGCCTTTTTAGACACTTAAGTGCCTGCTCCATTATACGCGCTGAGTGCACAAAGCAAATATACAATGCTGTTGTGTGGAGAAATCTCATGCTGCGATGCTCTGTTTCGATTTGCAGGCATGAGGACCAGTATTATGAGAACAAAGCATACCTACATGTCTGAAGAACCTTTGAAAGCAACTTACTGCACCAAAATTGTGCAGGAGCTTACCTTCATTTATTTGCCTGTGCAAAGTTAGGTGCATAAGAATCCATCTGGCTCTGTCAGGAGAACTATTGAAGACAGCTGTGGCTAAAAGTATCACAATTGACATCGCATTTTAGCTGTTAGAGAACGTCAGTTTCAAAAGCTCGTTCTCATAATTTGACCCTGCAGAAGTAATAAAATGACGGAGTGTGCAGTCAGATGTGGTTTTTGGGAATTCTCACTTATGCTTTGTGCATTGTCATTTATACGAAAGCAGACTGGCACCGCTGCTCGTGGGATTTCTTTTGTAGTGACTCTTTTTCTTCATTATTTTCCAGGCCATTATTGAAAAGACAATGCATACAAGCTTCCACAGAAAAAACCTTGAATACCACACCTGGCTCTATTGCTTCATGCTCACAACCTAGAAAATTGCATGTGCAGTCATCCCAGTGCATTGTGTCTACGTACAAAGTTGGATAGAAATTGTTTTGATGTAGTTGCTTGATCTGAATGATAAGGAGAAGGGCACTGTCCTCAAAGCAGAAAATTTGTTTATTGAACTTGTTTCGTAAATATAAGTCCACAGGAATGACAACAGGTTTTGGAAAAGAGAGGGAATAATGGATCACTGCATAGTTGTGGCTTCAGGGGTTGCTGATGATAAGGGGGCACGAAGTACTTTTTTTCCTTTTGGCTCAAGAGTCTTGGAGCAGAAATCGTTGTACTTTGGGAGAACAGTTTTCATTGAGCTCTCAGGTTCCTATTTCAGTTGTGGTACATACAGAAGACCTGACATGCACAGCCGTCAAGCAGAGCTTCCGACCTGTGTATTCTTGTGATGTGCACTTAGTAGCAGTATTAGAAACACATTATTTGAACACTAAAAATCAAGCGCCAGAAATGAAGTCGGCCTGGTGCACAAATGTCAGGTGGTCTTCCAGCTATCCAAGGCATATCAGGCACTCCATGAAGAAAAAGGTCGAGAGGGGAGGCGAAGAGGTTTAATGGTTTGGTTGGGATTTACAGGTTTTAACGTCCAAAAGCAACTCAGGTTATGAGGGGACGCCGTAGTGAAGGGCTGCGGAAATTTCAACCACCTGGGGTTCTTTAACGTGCACAGACATCGCACAGTACACGGGCCTCTAGCCATGGGGAATTAGAGGTGGCAATGGGTGAAATTGGGATGTGTTTCAGGGCAGTTATAACTGTCAAAAGATGTCGCATACTGTTGGAAGAAAGTGTGCTGGTGTCAGAGTCGATTGTCAATTGACTTTGTTACGTGTAGAATAGATAAAAAATAGGCAGCTGGAGATCACACGTGTCTCAGTAGTATACGGATTGATTCTTTCAGTTATACTATATTATTTTCTGTTTTTCATTGGAAGATCAAATATCAAGGGTGAAAATTGAATGCGCTGAAATAATGGCATTTTTGGTGCATCAGTGTTTGGTGCATCAATTTTTATCTTTATTCTTGAGCTGTACAGCCTTGAATGGGCAAATTGTTGCCTACGTTATTCAGTGCGACTCCATCACCTTGCACTGTTGCTTTTTCTGCTGGTTGGGGCTTTGTGAAGAGAGTAGCTCTGCCAGTTTTGTGCTCTAGGCATTGTGTGGTGAATTCTACATGGTATGTTATTTGCTGCTGTTTACTGGCCTGGGAATTCTCTTTCCATTGCTAAAGAGTACTCTGTTATTGCTCTTGGTTGCTCATAAACGACTGACCTTCTTTCTTGAGGCGCATAGCATTACTGACTGTCAGAACAGTATTCATTCCTTTTTGCATTCAGTCCACACTCTGACATCTTGCATTTTGTTTTGAGCCGTTTTTAATAGGCGGCAATATATCTGTATGGAATGCACTGTGACAGTTTTTTGTTTTCTCGCGATAGTGAATGCTCTTCTGCGCCTCTGTATTTCATTATGTACGAATTTCAATTCATGGAGGTGGTATCCCACTGGGCATTGATACTCTGCTGGCTGTCCCATGGACATCCTTTGGATGTCCTAAATGTCTGCAAGGCGTCCAAAGCTGTTTTATTGCCCATTGGGATGGACATTCAATCAACTTCTTGTTGGAATTTTTTACTTACTCTGCGAAGCTGTTTGTAAAGAATTGCTTGCTAACTGTTTCTGTGTAACCCTTTACTTTATTGATGTTACACACTGTGGCACAAGGCAGCTCCAGTTTTGCAAGACTCACTTGCCTGCAGTGTTCTTTTTTAGTTTTGCCCGACTGGGGCTCTGACAAAAGTCAAGTCTTCATGAATTTTAAAATGCCTGTAAAAGTAATGTGTTGCTGCTGCGATTGTACTGAGAATAATGCAGCAGCTAGGAGGTGACAAATTGCAGTTTTATTCACTATATTTTCCACATTCACCCTCTCTGCAGTCAAGGCCTTGTCATATGAGCTGGATCCTCTGCAGGGTGTGCGGGTTCAAATCCCAGTGCCACTGAGCACCCACCAGTGATAATGTACAGTATAATACACTGTTAAAGGGAACAGGCATTCGCGTGAAGTTGACTTTCCACTAGGCGGTGCTGCAGAAAGCCGGAAAGAATGCCGAGCTGATAATGGTCCGGAATTTTTTGTATGTACATGTACTGTACGCATTGAGTGGCATGTGAACCAAGTCACTCACACGTGGATTATCTAGCCCGGAGAATATGTTGCTTATTTCGCACGAAACGCGACCACAGAATGGAAAAAGCCAATTCAGCAGCGAGAAGAAGTAATAGATGCGTTATGGGTGTGAAAAATGAAATCCATGCATGGGGACGGAATGCCGAAAAAAACTCCGGACCATAATCAGCTTGGCATTCTTTCCGGGTTTCCGCAGCAGCGCCTTGCGGGAAGTCAACTTCACGCGACCGCATGTTTCCTTTAACAGTGTTCCATACTGTACAGGCGCTTTCCCCCTGGCTTATACTGGATGTAATGCTTGGAAATGGGTCTTTCACCCCACCTTATATAGACGAAAGTGCCTCATGCTATGGTGCTCTTTGGCTAAAGCTGCCCTTGCACCTTTTGAATTTATTGTCATCATCAACTTCCACTCTCGTTGCTGTCCGTTGAGCTCCCCTCATCAGCATGTTGCCAGGGATTGGTCTTCTCTGTGCCATCCGTGGTTTTGAAAAAGCCTGTCAAACCCCTCCAGGCAGCGCACTGATTTACTGATTACCATAAAGTAGCACATTGAGAAACTTGGTCATGACAGTTTCTTTTCATCTCCCCAATTTCTCATCCCAGAATTATGGGCGGAGGTCTTACGTGAGTAAATATGGTATGCTATAACTGCACTTGAGACACAGTAGTGTCGATTCTCAGATGTGGTGCTTCTTACTTGGTTAATATCACTTTTGGAGACACTGCAGGGGGAAACATGTTAAGGAAAATTGGCAACATTCCTGGGCAGCTGTAATCGGCTTTTCTACCAGTAGCAATTGTCTGAAAGTTTTTTCCATGTGCAGTGGAAATAGTATAAGTTCAGTAAAGAAAAGAAGCGCTGTAGGAATGTGTTGTGTCATTATGCATAACTTACTCGCATGAGTTGATGAGCCTGCACAGGTAGACTTATGCTCTTACCCATGATGCCAGTAATTGTGCTCGTGAACAGGTCAGTAAAGTGGCCATTGACTTGAATCTAATGTCTTAATTTGTAGCCAATCATCAGTTTTTTGTGAGCGTAAGTGTGGTTCTCTGCAAGTAGAACAAGAAGTCTGGAATGTTTGATTTGGAATTCACTTTTTTTAATCTTGTCCTGAATTGACATGGCCTGCCACAGCTGTTAGATGAGAAATTGTTGTATACCCACCGTTTCATGCACGTAACATGAAATGAGCTGTGGCTTGTGTAGACTTGTCTCAGTGGATATGATCTGGCTTTCATGTGCAGGCTTGAGCTCCAGGGACTGCAAACATGGCGAACTTCCTGGGCAGAACTCAGCAGGTTAGAATCTGCAGTTTTTCTCCATTCCTGCTTTTCTGAAGGTTGTCTTTCAATAAATAGTGTGAAGGGCACAGAAGGTGCAGTTCAGTGAATCGTGGTGAATGACTGTGATAGTTGCCTTTAAAATATTTTGTGTGATATGTGAACTACTGATCGAACTGCCACCCATATGAGTTCTCTTCATTGATGCGATAACTTGTATAGGCGTCAAGGCCTCGTCAGACTTTTAGCCTTTAGCCTTTTTTTCCTCTTGTGCTCTCTCAGAAAATAAAGCAAGAAAACATGCTAAACATAGTTCTATCTGAGAAAATAAAGCAAAAAAAAACATGCTAAACATAGTTAACTGCCACTCGTTTAGTTATTAAGCTCACTTGGATGGACTTGAGGCAGTGACATGACGTCAGTAATGCAATTGCAAGGGTGAAAGGCAGTGACTTTGCATGCATTACAATGGCTGACCTATGTTGTTGGCAATGATGATATTTATAGCAGCCTAAATTTTCTCTTCAACTGCATGCAGAATTCACTGTAGAGACTTCTTGCTACTGATCTGAATTCTCCTTAAGGCTTATCTACTGATTAAAACTTTTGGTAACACCCACAGCTTTTGATGAGTGTGTCCTCCACATTCATCTAGCCATAGCTCCAAGTGAACAGTGGAGTGTTGGTTGTTTTATTTTACTGAAAGTATTCTACCTTTATGCAGGTCTGTGGTCATGCAAACCAGACACAGTGCATCTCCTGGCCAAGATTCTTCCCATCTCAGCCATTGCATGGAATCTGCTCCTCCTGGCATGGGTAACCACCAGGGCAAACCGGCAGGAAAGAACCTGCATGAATGTACCCACTGCAACAGGGGATTTAAACAAAAGGCCGATCTAGTGAAGCATCTCAGTGCATACCGGTGAAAGTCCTTTTCATTGTGACCAGTGTTGTAGCAGCTTTACACAAAAGGGCAACCTGGAAGCACATCTGCGCACTCACACTGGTCAACATCCTTATCATTGCAACCATTGTGGTAGCAGCTTTGCACTGAAAAACAGCCTGGTGTTATCCGTACCCACATGGGTGCTAAGCCATTTCAGTGCCATCTGTGCCCCATTTCCTTTCCAGATAGTTCAGGCCTTGAGGCATGTAAAATCCCATAACGGTGAAAAGCCCTTCCAATGTGACTTGAGCCAAAAGACACTGTAGGAGGGAAAATTTGAAGCACCACAAGGATGCAATGCACAAAGAATAGCAGTGGTCCATGATGCCTTTCATCAATATGTTTAGCTGGCTGCAGTTTTGTGTACAAGTTTATTATAAATTTGCTCATTAATATCACTGCCCCTATAGCTGACACACAGGAAAATCTGTGAAAATCTGTGTTTACTCAAGCAGTGTTAGTAGCAGCAACAAGTGGGGACATGTAGGTGTCCAGCATAAAATTGATACGTCTTGTTTTAGTTGCCAGGTTTATAGAGTTTTGTGTTGTCTGGAACAAAAACTAACAAAAAAAATCAACATCTGCATCTTTGTCAGAGCATTGCATCTGCTGGATATAGATTGCATAATGCTTGTGGAATATTAGGTCCACTCCATTTTAAATCTGTTTGGTTGCCAGAATATCAGCTGTTCAAGATCATTTCACTTTGATTCAGCTATATTTGATGTGTTAGTGCCCCTTGAAAAAGGCTAATCTATTCATGCAAGGTGTTCATGATAATAAGCTGCCATGGTCTATGGCTATTGAAAAATGAGATACTCTACATACTGCAGGTGAAAAATATTGTAATCTTGTAGTGTATTGTAAAGATTCTAATCTAGGTCAGTTGTGTGAAACTGCCTAGTGCACAATAGCATTTACTGTGATTTCCATTACAAAATGTTGAATGTGTTCTGGCTCTTTGTAAAACTTCCTTACTTGGCATATTGTCAGTTACAATTCAAAAAAGTTCACTTCTTTAGTTAGCCTGCTTCTTCAAAAAGGTGTTCTTTTTTTTACTATTATACGTCGAAATGCACAGACATCATTGTGCCTTGTATCTAGGACAAAATTCCTATTGCTCTCGTCAGCACTCGGTGCTGTTCCTCGCAACAAGGCTGTTCTGTCTGATGGCATTGGTTTATAGTGCAACGCCATCTTGTAGTAATAAAGGGGCAGTTACTCCTTGGCATCTACCCAAGTGGAGCGTTCAGCTGCAAAGGAAACCTATACAGCCTCTGCAGAAACCTTGCGGTTAAAGAAAAATTCGCCCTGGGCCAGGGTTCGAACCTGGGACCGCCACTTCTCCAGAGCGGTTGCTCGACCAACAAATTTTTCCTTAACTACGAGTGGGCACCGCGGTGGCTCTGTGGTTACAGTGCTCGGCTGCTGAACCGAAAGACGGTTCGATCCTGGCTGTGTCGATCGAATTTTGATGGAAGCGAAATTCTAGAGGCCCGTGTACTGTGCTTTGTCAGTGCACGCTAAAGAACCCCAGGTGATCGAAATTTCTGAAGCCTTTCACTACGGCATCCCTCATAGCCTGAGTCGCTTTCGGACGTTAAATCACCATAAACCAAGCTTAACTATGAAGCGTCTGTAAAAGCTGTACAGCTTTCCTTTGTAGCCATATGCCTGTGCTGGTGTCGATGCCAATGACTGATTACTTCCTTGTTACAATATACTTCATGTTTCAGGATTCCCATCAATCATTTGGCCATACTGCTGTTTTGCTTGTTGCTTTGGAGACAATTTTTTAACTTTTTGTACTCCCAGCAGCCGCTCTTTTACATAGACAACCCCTTGCATACATCACTAACAAACTATCATAACCTTCTCGGTAAATTAAAAAAGATGACACCATTTTTCTATTTTTTGCTCATTGTGCAGTCCTCGCAATGTTTAGCAATGTTATTCTTTGAAGCTCACAGTTTCCAATCAACAATACCTTATGCACAGATAAAACTTTCTGCTTCACAAGATATAGTTAATCTAGGTTCTCCATGAGGTCTTCAAAGTGTTTGTTTATTTAAACAGGCCCATGCTAACCATGCTCATAAACTATGATGACACAAGCTTGATCGACATTAGCAGAAAATCCTTGCATCACCGGTTCCAGTTGCACTGTGTGGTGCTTTACGTATTCCTTTTTGTGTGTTATTAGTCTGTGCGAAGAAGGCAACGCTTCGGAGGAAGAAATTCATGTGTCCACAGAGAATGGGGAATTGTGAGTGACTTGGGGAATATCACTATTGCATTGCGTGCCAGTAAAAATGTGGTTCGTCTTTGCACCACCGCCCAGTCAGGACAGATTCGGCCTTGTTCACGCGTTAACCTCTGAAGCTGGAAAAATGTATAGCTGCAATTGGAGACTAATTTCCTTAGCTGAAACTTGCCGGAATTATCTTTTAAGCCGGCTATTTTAACATGTGCATCTGTGTTCCAAGTAAACACTTTACAGGCTGAAAGGGTGGGACTGACATTAACCTATCTAAATTTATTGTGTGTGTGTCTTCAGCCATGACAATATCACTGACTCGGTCTCCACTGAGCTTTCCACACTTTATTTCTCTTGTAGCATGTTTTAGTAAAAGATGGCAGGTTCGTAGAGATTGCACCGTTTGCAGTTCTTCTGATATGTACATGATCTTCTGTGTCCTTAATTGCATAACAAAAGAAAGTTATTTCTCGAGTTGCCTTGGAAAGTGTAGTCCTTTATGATTTCTGCATCGGCATGCCTGAAAACAGTTCACGGTGCACTATAGTGACTTGTGGAAGCTGGTGAGCCATATCTTGATTACTGTAGCCAGCAGCTTGCGTCAAAAACTGGTACAAAAAGCCACTAGTTACTGTATAGCACTAAACATTTTTTTTATATGGAGGTCGTCCCCCTGTGCATGCTCGCATGACATACAACTCTAGAACCTCTTTTTCCGTGTCTTAAACCCACAAGCCAGGAATGAAAAATGTGTGCTACCCTTTGATTGCACTAAATGGTCTAGTTCAAAATGCAGGGCTACCTGCCATATTAAACAATGTTGATGTCTGTTATAAGCTAGCACCTATAATGGTCATTCCCAGCATTTAGCCATTGCGTGTTTGTCTGTATACTTGCCTGAACCCTGCTTTGTGCCAGACTGCTCAATGGTTGGTGCCACCTGCCCGCTGGGTTGTGGGGAACCTGCCCAGTTTGTGTGTGTGTGTGTGTGTGTGTGTGTGTGTGTGTGTGTGTGTGTGTGTGTGTGTGTGTGTGTGTGTGTGTGTGTGTGCACATACACCTAGCAACCTGCTGACAGTGACAGGTTCGCAAGAGGTTGTGTGGGGAGAGGCCCAAGCAAAACAAGTCGCACTGATGGTAGCACCTGCCATAGTAAGGCAGTGGTGCCTCGCTTAACAGCTCTGCCACTGCACGAGTAGTATGAGGACTTCTAGGGATCTATGAATGTAAACTTGAGAATGAGCAATTCCTCATATATGAGCATTAACCTTTTATAGCTATCCGAACAGCTGCCTCCAATGAACACCAGAAAAGTGAAAATTGAACTGGTAGAGCACTTGAATCCCATTTGCCTTACTGTGCTTAACGTAAAGTAGAGAACGACCAATTCCACATACTGACTCAGTAACCCTGTTGCCTCCTAGCTTTAATGTCGGGCTAAAGTGTCCCCTCCAGTTTCTTTTTCAGTAGGAATGCAATGAAAATTTTCTTTCAGCTTGTAGGCTTAGTTATGGGAGCACTTTTGTACATAACATGTGCAGGCAACGGCACTTTGCTGCTGGGGTACGAGCTGCATATTATGTTATGACTGCATATTATCGACTGTCTTTCCAAATTTGCCTCGGAGATGACATCCACAAGGATAGCTTTGCTTTGAAATGCATAGTGCATGTTGTGCTGATAAAATAGGCAACAGCTGCAACATGTATGATGTGCAATTTAGGTTTGACTCTGCTGGGTTGTGGCACTTCCTTGATGTGGTGGATCTGAGTTTTACCTTAGCCAGTTGTCTGCATCTAAAATCACATCAGCGTTCCCTAGATGCATCACACCACGGGCCTCGTGTGTATGGGAGTAGTCTTTCTGCTGACGTGGGTTTATCGCAAGATTAAATGTATTCTTGGATTTTGATGGCTGCTGCTGAGACATTAAGGGCCTATGGTGCCTATTGATCACGCTAAATATTCTCTTCCTTAACCATGCACAAGTGGCTGCTTTTTAAACCCTGGTTTGTGTAACTGACACTTTTTCTTGTGCACATTCTGCTTTTCTGTGTGTTATCTTGCAGGCAAATCAAAGAGGTTTGCCGGAGACAGTCTGCTAGATCATAGAGGAAAAACCTGCATGGACAACTGCTTCCAAACTGCGCAGATAATATCCTCAGGCTTATATCCTCTCACTGTGCATTGTTATGCTCTGAATTTCGGACTCTGTGCTCAGTTAGGCACAGCAGAACCCTTCTGGGTAATTCGTGACAATGACAGGTCTAGATTTGGCAGTGCCTATATAATGCTGCGGACCACTTCGGAGTTTACGGTTACGGTCTTTGGTTGGATTTGAGCTCAGTTCATTGCTTGTACTTTTGGCTGTGCTAGGTTGTATTTATTGCGAGTTCTTTTTTTCAGCCGAGATAATCTGCTGATCCTGCAATACACAGGTGTTGCAAAAATACAAGGCTAAGAACAGCAATTTATTCCCATACTACGTGTCCTGGGAGAATTTTGGCCCAATGATCTTCTCGGGTGCTGGCAAAACAGACTACGTTCATTTATTCTCTCATGAAGGCATTTTCATGGGATATTAATCACACACCTAATCATGGAGTGAGTTTGCTGCGGTTTTCAATACAGTCGGGCAGCTTTACTATGACAGGCATGAAAAGGCAATGCTATGTTATGTGCCACGCAATTCTATGTCCACTCTGGAGGTTTATAAAGCTTGGTAGCGGCATTTTAACAGGTTTTCAGGCATAGAAGTCCTCCCTTTCACCTGCGATCCTTTTCACACTATGATAAAATGTGTCCCTCCTCCAGTAAAAAAATCATTCCATTGTACCCAATGCATATCTCTTTATAAGCACTGCTGCTCCACAGATAACCATCATTACTCATGGTTTGAAGTTAACTAATCTGCTCTTGAAATCAACACCTAGATGGCAATTATGATTGTTAAATGTACAGAACATATAGGCACTTCCACCAGTTGCAGTTGGGTTTTTTCTTTCCTTTTTCTGTCTGCTCTACTTGACTTTCTAGGCCAACGTATGCCAGGGAATAGAATCTGCCAAGAATGAACCTTTCAAGCTGCTTCCCGCCCTTACTTTCTGGATGCCTAACGGTTGAAAGGCTGTAAATTCACATACCCAGTAGTAGTATCGGTTATTGCTCACTCATTAGGCCATAAACAGAATGTGGTGCCTTTCAAGCAATATACATGCTCAATACACACAGCATATAAACAGTGTTGTTCCTTTGGAGTCTCCTGCTTTGGCTATTGTGCTTTGTTTCAATTTGCAGGCATGGGAACCAGTGTTACGAAGACAGAGTGTATGCCTGAGGAAGAACCTTCGAATGCAACCGAGTGCTGCGAACTTGTGCAGAAACTTACCTTTATTTATTTGCATGTGTGAATTTAGGTGCATGAGAATCCATCTGTCTTTGCCAAAAGAACTATCCTGACCAGCTGTGCTAAAAATACCACAGTTGACATTGCATTTTAGCATGATAGAAAACATCAGTTTCAAAGCTCGTTCTCATATTTTGCTGCACAATGCCAGGTGCACTTCTTTTTCTTGTTCAGATCCTTTCACATTTGGTATCTGCAGAAGTAATAAAATGACAGAATGTGCAGACAGATGTGGTTTTTGTGAATTCTCACTGCTGCTTTGTGCATTGTCATTTATACGAAAGCAGACTGGCACCGCTGCTGGCGGGATTTTTTCTTTTTGTAGTGACTCTCGTTTGTTCTTCATTATTTTGCAGGCCACTATTGAAAAGCCAATGCATACATGGTTCCAGAGGAAGAAACCTTCAATACCGCACCGGCGAGCTTTCTATGACTCCATTGCTTCGTGCTCATAGTCTTGAAGATTGCATGTGCAGTGATCTCAGTGCATTGTGTATACAGTCAGAGTGGAATCAAAATGGTTTTCATGTAATTGTCTGAATCACAGGGATCTAAATCGTGCAATGAAATGGGCATCACCCTGAAAGCAGAAATCTTTTTTATTGAACTTGTTTCGTAAGCAATATAGTTCTTTCCACAGGAATGACAATAGGTTTTGAAAATGAGAGGGAATAACAGGAGTAATAGATGGCTGCACAGGGGTCTCTTCAGCTGTTTGTGGGGCTGGGGGGTACCTTGTTCTATATTTTTGGCTCGAGAGTCGTGGAATACAAGCCATTGGTGCACATTGGTTGAACAGTTTCCACTGAGCTCTCAGTCAGGTTCCCACGTCAGTCGTAGGAGATACTGAACACCTGACGTGCACAGCAGTCAAGGCGACCCTCCAACCTGTGCACTCTTTTGATGTGCACTTAGTAGTATTACTAGTATTAGAATCACATTATTTGGTCACTCAGTATCAAGCGCCAAGAAGGGAGTAGGCCTGGCGCATGAGGGCCAGCTGGTCTTGCAGTGATCGATGCAAGCCAAGCACTCCACGAGAATAAGGAGGAACAGGAGGCGAGTGGTCTGATTGGTTTGGAAGGGCATTCCAGAGGAGAATAGGTCATTTTGGCGTGTGTTTCAGGGCAGTCATAACTTTCAGGAAATGCTGCACATTGCTGCAAGAAAGTGCGCCGGTGTCAGTAGGACGTTCCATGTCACCGTCAGTTGACTTTGTGATTGGAGAATAGAAAAACCTAAGCAGCTGGAGCTCACCGTTTAGCAAAGGAAGCTCATTTGTTCCAAATCTTTATGTTGAATTAAAGTTACAAATGAGAGAATATGGCGGCTTTATTTTAGGTGCTAAATTTGGTGAATCGGACCCTATTGGGTGTTTCAAAGCAAGATCACTTGATCGCCATTGTGAAAGAACATGTGTCACATCATATATCAGAAAGTTCAAAATGCAGTTATGATGAAGAATGTTTGGTCGTTCTCTTAAGCCTGCAATTTGATTATTTCATTTATACCATGTTTCTGCCATGTTATGCTTCCTTTTGTTTTTTTCACTCAAAGCAGAATTATCAAAGGTAAAAAATTGCATGTGTTGGAATAATAACCCTTTTGGAGCATCTATGTTTGACATAACATCAATTATTGTCTTGATGATTGTGCTGTACAGCCATGAATCTGCAATTCTCTTACATCATTTTATGTGGCTCCACCACTTTTCACTCCTGCTTTGTCTGCTGGCTGGGGCTTTGTAAAGACTGCAGCTATGCAAAACCTGTGCTCTCAGTATTGTGTGCTGAATTCTATGTGTTATTTTGTTTGTAACTCGTCACTGGTTTCAAAGAATTGTTTTGGCAGTGCTGAAGAGAACACTGAAATGGCTTGTGGTTGATCACAAATGACTGACGTTCTTTCCTCATGCACATAGAATTACTGCACTGTGAAAACAGTATTTGTTGCTGTGTGCATTTATCCTCACTTTTGACATCTTTCATGCTATTTTGCAGCATTTTTAATAACAGACGATACTTGGCTGTATGAGGCATACTGTGTACAATCTTAGTTTTCTCAAGATACTGATTGCTTTGCTGAACATCTGTAATTCATTATGTATCGATTTCATTTCCTGATTTTACTGTGCCAGTGTGTTTTGTCATTAATTGCATAACTGATACTCATGAGTTCATAGCCTGATAAGGCACACTTGTACTGTCCTCATGAAGGCAGTAATTGTGCAACCAGACAAGGTCAGTAAAATGGCTGTTGCCAATATGCCTGAATATTTAGGCAATCATTAGTTTTTATGAGCATTACTATAGCTCTCTTGTGCACATAGAATTAGAAATAAAAAATCTGCTTTGGGACTCACTTTTTATAAGCTCACCCTACTGAATTTGCACAGCCTGACACAGCTATTGTAAGAGATTGTATTTTGTATTCGTTGTCCTATGTATGTATCACAAAATGAGCTGTGGCCTGTGTAGACTTGTATCTTAGTGTATATAATCTTTCACATTCAGGCTTTCATTGGACTGCACACAAGTGTACCTTATGTGCAAGAACTTGCCAGATAAAATTGTGTGGTTTTTCTCCTTAAGTTCTTGAAGGTTGACATTCAAAGATCACTATGAAGGATACTGAATAATTATTTCACTGAACTATGGGGAATGACGGTAATTATTTGCATTCTCTTTTCAGGAAGGTATTTTGTGTGATATGTGAACTACTGATTGAGCTGTCACTCTTGTGAATTCTGTTCACTGAAGCGAAGACTTGTACAAGGGCCATGATCTCGTCTAAATTTTAGCCTTGGCCTCCTCATAGACACTGTCTGAGGAGCAAATAAGGGGAAAAATTGCGATATGCTAAGCATAGCTGATTGCCACTCGTTTAGTTATTAAAGGGGTATAGACACCTAACTTTGGTGGCATGTTTTCTTCTCTACAATGATGTGGAAGGCGCTACTACGCATGAATCGCCACGTGTTATTCACCTATGGCCGCTAAATCATTTATGATCATATTTTTCTTTCGGGGCTGCCGCGTTAGCTAAGTGGTTACGGCTCTCGGCTGCTGGCCCGAAAGACGCGGGTTCGATCCCGGTCGCAGTGGTCAAATTTCGATGGCGAAATTCTAGAGGCCCTTGTACTGTGCGATGTCAGTGCATGTTAAAGAACCCCAGGTGGTCGAAATTTCCGGAGACCTTCACTACGGCGTCTCTCATAGCCTGAGTCGCTTTGGGACGTTAAACCCCCATAAACCATATTTTTCTGTCGTGATGTTTCAGTTTCATTTCAATAGCCGAACGATGGCTGTGATGTCAAAGTGTGGTTTTCTGTCGTAGGAGGCATAGAAAAATGCCGATATATTCACCGCTTCATCATTTCAAATCATTATAGGGCTGAAGCCAACTTTCCTGAACAGCCAGAATGGCAACGAACATGGAAGCAGCGATTATATTGCAGTTTTTTCATACCTCACGTGACATGTAACCATGCTTTGACGTCAGAGTGCTTTTTACAGCTATTTAAGCCAATAACTGAAATTTCATTATAAATTGTTTAGTGGTCCTCAGAGAATACCAGGTGGTAATTAATGTATAATAATGGGTTATGTACCATAACAAGCAACAAAGCACTTCAAGCTCACATGGGTGGACTTGAGACACTGTCATGTTGCCATTAATGCAATTTCAAGGGTGAAAGGCAGTGATTTTGCGTGGATTACAATGACCGACCTATATTTTGGCGATGATATTTAAAGCAGCCTGAATTTTCTCTTCCACTGCGTGCAGAATTCACTGTAGGGACGTCTCGCAACTGATCTGAATTCTTAAGGTTAACCTATCGAACTTTTGGTAAACACCCACAGCTTTTGATGAGTGCGTCCTCGACATCTCGCATTTCTAGCTCCAAGTGAACGGTGAAGTGTTGGTTGTTTTATTTTACTGAAAGTATTCTACCTTTTAAATGCAGGTTCTGTGGTCATGCAGACCAGACACAGTGCATCTTCTGGCCAAGATTCTTCCCATCTCAGCCATTGCATGGAATCTACTCCTGGCATGAGTAGCCACCAGGGCAAACCGGCAGGAAAGAACCTGCACGAATGCACCCACTGCAACAGGGGATTCAAACAGGAGTCCCATCTTGTGAAGCATCTCAGAGTGCATACCAATGAAAGTCCTTTTCATTGTGACCAGTGTCATAGCAGCTTTACACAAAAGTGCAACCTTGTAGCACATCTGCGCATTCACACCGGTGAACGTCCTTATCATTGTGACCAGTGTGGTAGCAGCTTTGTATTCAAGAAAAACCTGACAGAACACCTGCGCACTCACACTGGTGAACGTCCTTATCATTGTGACCACTGCGATAGCACCTTTACACAAAAAGGTATCCTGGTAGCACACCTGCGCACTCACACTGGCGAACGTCCTTATCGATGTGACCATTGTGGTAGCAGCTTTTCAAAGAGGAGTAACTTAGTGGCACACATCCGTACCCATACGGGTGAAAAGCCATATCAGTGCCAGCTGTGCCCCATGGGCTTTCCAGATAGGACAAGCCTTGTGAGGCATGTGAGATCCCATAAGGGTGAAAAGCGCTTCCAATGTGACTTGTGCCAACAGAAATTCTACAGGAGGTATATTTTGAAACACCACAAGGATGCAATGCACAAGGAATAGCAGTGGCCCATGATTCCCCTTATTAATATGTTTTGCTAGCTCCTGTTTTGTGTTCAAGCTAATGAGATTTAGCTGAAAGCCTTATGAAAGCCATTGGTAGCTAACCTCTGTTTGTTGTCTACATTTCTATTTTTGTGTTCATTTTGACAGACTTCTCGGATAACATTTGTTTTGCTTTTAGCGAATACACAGAAAGTCAGGCTAAGTCTTTCCTGAACAAGGATTGCAAGCCTGCTAAGCTCGTAAACTTGCATGAGCGTACATAAAATCATGGCATACAGGGATGGCATGGCTACTTTTTGAAGAGAGACCTTGAAAGACTTTACACCCAATATTTATGGCTCGTGCCAGTGGTCAGCCTGGCTCAGTGAAGAAATTTGGGGGAGTCAAAGTGTGCACAACACTTCTTTTTAATCTTGCGGTCTGAGTGGGCTATATTAAGTGACGTTCATTTTAAATTAGCTCATTACTATCACTGCCCCTATAATTGACAGTACAGGAACATCTGCTGCTGTGAAAATTTTTGTGTTTATTCAAGCAGTGTTAGTGGCAGGAACGATTGGGGACAAATAGGTGTTCAGCCGCAGAATGATGTGTTTTGTATTAGTTTGCAGGCTTTAAGAGCTCAGTGTTGTTTGGACCGAGAACTAATGAAAAAAGGTCGCCAGCATCTGCCTCATGATTTCTGAGAGCACTGTCTCTGCTGGATATAATGGCATTATATGCGTCGACTATTAGGTCCACAGCATTCTATATACAATCTCTTTTGGTTGTCAGAAAATCAAATGCTTGTGAACATTTCAATTTGAGCAGGCTATCTTTGTTTTTTTTTGTTACTTAAAAAGGCTATCTATTCACATAAGTTGCAATGATCTGTGCTTATTGAAATAAAAAATAATCTACATACTGGAGACAAAAACATCATTTTAATCTTTTGTGTATTGTCAAGCTCCAATTTAGGTCAATTGTGTGAAATTGCTTAGTGCACATGAGCATTTACTGCATTTGCTGTTACAAGATGTTGAATACATTCTGGCTGTTTGTACAATTCACATGACATACTGTGCATTAAAACTCAAAAGCAGTGCAGTTCTTTGGTTAGCCTGCTTCTTCACAAAGCTGCGGTTCATTTTTTTTCACTGTTATACTTCAAGCATGCACAGACATAATTGTGCCTTGCATCGACAATGGAATTTCTTTTGCTCTCTTCCGCACTCAGTGGTGTTCTTCATAGCAAGGCTATTCTATCTGATGAAATTGCTTTAACAGTCGCACACCAACCTGTGGTAATAAAGGAGTAATTACTCCTTGACATCCACCGAAGCGGAACGTTACAGCTACAAAGGAAAGCTATGCAGCTTCCACGAAAACCTCGTGGTTAAAGAATAATTAGTCATGGTTCGGGATTCAAACCCGGGACCACTGTTTTACTGGAGCGGTCGCTCTGTCAACAAATTTTATTTAACCAAGAGGCTTCTGTGGAAGCTGCATAGCTTTTATTTACCTGTAAGGCTGCGATTGGCTTAATCCTAATCACTTATTAGTAATTACACCCTCATTACAAATCTACTCCAGCTAGGCAAATTTCCCTAAATGATTTGACCAACTTGCATTAGTGTTAGTGGTTGCTTTGGAGGAAATTTTAAATCTGTCATTCTTTCAGCAACCATGAAAGCCCTTGCTTAGATCGATTCTAATAAAGAACAATGATAACTTTGGAAATTAAAGAATTGCCCCCGCTGTTTTATGTCGCACATGGTGCAGTCATCCACAAGCCTTGCATCCTTATTCTTTGCTGCTCGTGCTCAATTATGCTTCTTGTGCTTGCTTCTGTATGGCGCCTTACGAAGAGGTCTGTGATCAAGACGGACGTAGCAATCTGTTCCGTAGCGGCCAGCCTTCATGATGCCAGCCTCGAGTCTGACAAGGCGACATTGTCCTCCCTTCCAAGGCTGAGTGCCAGTGTCACGCCATTGAGGCCATCAACAGCAGCTTTGCCCATTTCAATGTGAATGTGCAAAAAGTGTGAACTGCGGCAGCGAGACTTTGCGCCGACGTGGGGATGACCAAGCTGGCTATCTCCATAAGAAAAAGTGATGTCTGAGCCTAGCCGTTTTCTTTTCATCCATGACTCGCATTAAGAAGGGAAACCTTTTCTCGTCACTGTTTCCAAGAGGGACACATCGCAACACCAAGTGGGCAAGTACCTCCAACGTTCTCTGGCGCCCTTATTGACTATTCAGGATCCTTTCCTTATTTGCAACCCTCACGATGTTTCAAGGTTCTTGAAAGAATCAGCTCAAGGGGATTGGCACCATGTCCATCGATATCAATCTATTCTTTGGCCACATGCCTTAGCGACGCAGGGAACGAAGCCGTCGAGATGTATATGGGACTGTTAGGTTCTAGAATGACTGCGCATTTCCAACATTTCGTTCTATCTGCAGCCCACCTTCGTAGATTATGAAGAGCAGCTTTTCGTCCGAAGAGAAGCAATCTGCATTGCGTCATGTTTGGCCTGGTCTTCAGCTAGCTGATGTTCTGCTCAGAGGTGTCATCAAAGTTCTGATTAGTTGACTGCTTTAATAATACTTTACAAGGGCAATGTTCTGGGTCAGACCATAACCTCGGACGATTTTAACCTATTTTTTGACACCCTAACACCTCTCAAGGTAACCAACGAAGCACCAATTGGAGGGCAAATTCGTTTCCTTGACCTCTGACAATTTCTCCCAGAGCACGTATGCTGGTGGTATGAACCACGCTAAACAGCTACTTCCATTCACATCGTCACATTCCAAGCTGGTGAAACGTGGCATTGTCAGGGCCATTGTGAAAAGTAGAGTCGACAGGTCCTGTGAGCATAAAATCTGCTCGAGACTTTGCACCCGGTTGCACAGGCTGGAATCGGCAGGGTACCCGACCCATCTGTTATAAAACATTGCAGATGTTTTGTTCGGAGAACTTCCGGGCAACTGTTCTATCAAGGCGAGAGGCGGTACTGAGGTGAAGACTGCGGTAATCCGGTATGTACATAACTTCTTGCATAGGCTAAGGAAGATTGTAGGCAAAGCAAGAGTTCATAGTTCTATTCTCGGCCCCGAATCAGCCTTCTCAGCTTTGCCGCAGGGTGAAGAGGAAAGTAGAGTGCCCTAAAGAGCACAAGGACCCCTTCAGTGCGTGCAGGACCGGAGTCATCTACAAGGTCCCCACCTTGTGTGGCTGGTAGGAAGGAAGGCCTCAGACGTTGCTGGCACATACCCATTGCGGGGGAGTGGCCAAGACACAGGCGGTTAATTGCTGGATACAGGAAAGTTTTGACGGGAAAAGTAGTGGTAATAGTATGTAGGCTGATAGATTGGAAGACACAAGGACAGGGGTCCTGTTAACTTGGAGATCGAAGACGGGACAATGGCTTAATGTGCATAATAGTATACACTGCCTGTAATGTTTCAATGTCGTACTGACTGAGAGCGGGAAAAGGAAATCATAATGGTAGTCGCTGCGTTCCTTGAAGGAAATTTTGCACAGCAGAGCGCTCACTCCTGTCGCTTCGTCCAAGCAAAAAAGCGCCAATTGAAAGAACAACCGCGGAGGACACAGGCAAACCCAGTTGATGAAATGGAACTTGCAAAAGACGCTTCCTCAAATGAGAGAAGCGGCAGCAGAACAGCAGGAAGTGATCTATTGTTTCAGGCTCGGAACAAAAAGGGCACAATGGGGAAGCCGACAGGCCAGATCTGTGAAGGTAGGAATTTAGAAGGGGAACCCGGCAACGCAAACGCGTGAAAGAGACTTCTAGTCTGCGCGAGCGCCAGTCTTTGCTACTCCAAGGATGCAGAAGATGCTGATATTCGGGAGATGATGTAAGAGCCGAGGCAGAAAATTCCTGAAATATTGTGTAGCTGCGAAACCTCACCGCAGCTGTATATGCACAGGTTGGCAGGGCATCAACAATTGGGCCGCAGAGAGAGGCTCTTGCTAAGAAATCTGCAACCTCGTTTAAGTGAAAGCCCATGTGACCTGGTACCCAAAGCAACCTTACTGAATTTAGATGGAGCGGAATCAGGAACTTAAAGAGGCGTAATGCCCGAGACTCAGTGGGTGAGGATAATGAAGAGCAAATGGACAGAGAGTCCGTCATAACCACGACCTGGGAAAGGTAGTTTCTAATTTTCGTAAAGCTAAGATTACTGCTAATAATTCTGCCAGATAAATTGGAGTGTAGTCAGGAAGACGGAGAGAAAAAGACCAACCCAGTGAAGGCGAAAGAATTCCCACACCTGCCTTTTCGCGATCCTGCGAGGCATCGGTAGCAATAAGAACCTGAGAGGGAGAGGACCTTAGGTGGTCCTGCAACAGACCCTGAAGAAGCGGGAAGGGCTGCAGCTTTGCATTCGATGGGAAAATGTCATCGAATTCAATCTGGACAGGTGATGAGTTGTTATACATTTGGCGGACATCTGTGAAATGAATGTTTATGGCATCAAGGAGGGACTGCACGTAACATATCTGCGGAGTATGAAAACGTGACCAGGCGGCACTAAAAAAGGCGGAAGGTTGACTAAGAAATATTGTACTGGAGGCGTGAAGAGCTGAGTCGCACAATTTTAAAAATGTTTGAACTGTTAAAAGGCGAAACCTAGCTGATAACGATGGGATTCGCGCCTCAAGGTGCAGTACAGCATTGGCGACATATTTTGGAAGCCCCAGAGAAAGGCGCAACGAACGACTCACGCTCCGAGAGTACAAGAAGGCGAAGTTTATAGGCAGGAGCTCCTGAGAATAAAACACACCCGAACTCCAAAATTGGGCGGACGTACATTTTATAAATCATCAAAAGCGTATGCCTTCTCATGCCTGACCTAGCACTACAAAGCCTACTCACGATGCCAATGGCCCGAACTCCTTTTGCAGAAACTTGCTCAGTGTGTGGCCGCCAGGCAGGAAGGATAGAGTAGTGTCGTATATTACTCCGAGATACTTCGCCGTCTGTACTTGAGGAATTATGTTATTTCTATAGACAAGGCAAATATTTACAGGAACCGAAACCGGAAGTACTAACAATGCGCATTTCTTCACATTAAGGGACAGATGAATTCTTCCTAACCAGCTGTCAAGAGCACTGAGGTAATTTCGCAAAGTTTGATAAAGAGTGTGAACATCCCCAGTTGATGGTGGTTGTAGTGGTTTTATTAAAAATAATAGTAAAAAGGAAGGAAAATATTTTTGCTAGCCCCGGCATCTGCCATCGATAGTGAAGAACCTGAGCTGGGGCAGCGGAAATAAAGGATAGCAGGCAGAATGGAGAAACGAAATGAAAGAGGTGAGGGGACAGGAAGAGAGGATAGAGGGAGAAGTAATATGTACAAAGTATTTACACAATAAGAAATGTGTCCAGGTTGTGCGCGTGATTAGTTCATTTTAGAGGAATTAAATCACACACGCGCACAGCACTGTGTTGGTTACAACTGGAGTGGGGCGTCCAGTTATTAATCGTTCAAGGTAGAACTCGCGGAGCGTTCGGTCACTGCGTGTAACTACCTGACGGAGAACAAACGGGACGTCAAGCCCGTGTGTTCGAGGAATGCACAGAGGCTCACCAAAGTTCGCTCACGAGTGCGCGCACTGCCCTGCGGCCACAATAGCGCCTTGATGGAGTCTGGTAGTATGCCCTGCGCCCTATAGGACGCGAGCATATCGCGACGAGCATCGGCGAACGCGGTACAGTGAAGGAGCAGGTGTTCTAGTGTTTCCACTGCACCGCATCCGTCACACACATCACTCGTCGCGATTCCGTGACGCACCCGTCGTTCCTCGGGCCACACGCAACCAATGCGCGCGCGGAGGATCATTGCACGTTGTGACCGTGTTGATGCAAAAATGAAATATCGTCCGCGCACACATATGTTTTCACATTTTGAATGCATGAAATTGGGCTTAGGAGATTATTAGAAAGAACCGGTGACAGAACTGATCCTTGCGGTACACCTCTTGTCTGTTGAAATCTCCTAGACGAAACACTATTTTAGCCGCAATAAAATTCTCTGTTTTCCAAAAATGCAGAAATCCCGGCTACAAAATAGTTTGGGGAGTTGAGTTCCTGTAATCTGAGTAACAGAGCCGAGTGCTCAACGCTGTCGTATGCTTTACTGACATCCAAAGTGACAAGCGCAGCAAACTGTTTACTGTTGCGATCGAGCTAATTTTATAGGACTCTCTAGGTCAGTATGAGCATACCAAATTGAACAGCCAGGCCTGAAACCAATTTGACACGGATTCAAGAGAGCATTTTAGAAATGAAAGACACGACACGACTGAGAAGGACCGTTTCCACCAATTTCACTAGGATCGATGTTAATGAAATAGGGCGTCTGTTGTCTAAAGTAAAACCCTCCCCTTGCTTTTTAAGCAATGGAACTATTTCAGCCAGACGCCACTCATGGGGTATCCAAGGGCGTTTAATGGAATGGTTAACCTAATAGGTCTTCAGTGAGATTCATTGAACAAAATTTTGATAATAGATGAAGTGACCTTATCGGGACCAGGAGCCGCTGCGGAAAAGCGCAGAACGATTTGCGACAGCTCAGGCATAGAGACCTCAGTTAAATCACTTGGGGTGCATGTGAATATAGCTGGAGAAGGTAGAGCAGATGTAAAGCGAAGCTCTAGGCCACACGCAATGCCCTCTAAGGTCTTGGCGATGTCAGCAGGGGATTGAACGAGGGATTCAATGTTGACAGCCGGTGGAATCACTTTTTCGCCTCATGAAATTAAACAAAGCTCGTTTATTTCATGATTGCGAAAGGAAATCATAACGATTTGTATTATACTCCTCCTTTGCGCGGGAGACAGTGCGCTTAAATGTTACTACAACACACTTATAATCCAACCAATTTTTTGGGCATTGGTTTATGAGAAGTTTCTTCCAAGCTGCTTTCCGTCGTCTATATGCACACAGCATTCCACCAATTGTTGGCGATAGCACCCTTGGTTCCCTTGACCAAAAATTCAGACTTTTGCCTTGCATGTTCCAGTACTGAACATACATCTGTAGCCTTGCATTCGGCACTTGTCTCAGCGCATCGGTCTAAAGTGATTTTGAGAGCTGATTTTAGCGTGTCTTTAAATTATTCCGGAGGCGCCCACTACAGCACCTCTTTCTCCCTTTCTTCTTTCACTCCCTCCTTTATCCCTTCCCTTACGGCGCGGTTCAGGTGTCAGCAGATATGTGAGACAGATACTGCGCCATTTCCTTTCCCCAAAAACCAATTTCAGTTTTCAAAAGTGAACAAGGGACAGTCGATACACCGGTAACCTTTGCGGCTACCTGAGCGAAACTGGTCTTGACTCGCTCTTCTTTCCTCTACATTCAATTACCCCTTTTCATAACATGTCTTATGGCACACCTCTAGAATTAAAAAAAAAGTTCTCGTTTGGGATCGAACCCATGCACCGCATACGAACGAATCTTGCGGCTTTTCTTTCTGATCTGCAGAAATAAACGATTGCGATTCCTTTCTTTTTCTTTATTGCCTAGATCTGGCACAAAACATTTAACCAAAAAACACTCAACAAAAAGACACAAAACGCTATGTACATACCGCACTGTCGTGATCAATCAGCATGATTTCCGTTTCGTCATATTAAAATTCACGTAACATACACCACGGCCCCAGTCTTGAGAGCCACTCGGGAGGCACCGGAGCGGCTATCTGGATGGCAAGAAACCAGTCCATTCCCGAAAATAAATTCGGGCAGCACTCGGGTTCGAACCCGACCGCGGCTCCAGCGCTTCGAAGGAGGGGAAACGCACAAGGCGCCCGTGTGCTGTGCATGGCAGTGCACGTTAAAGATCCTCAGGCGGTATAAATTATTCCGGAGCCCTCCACTACAGCACCTCTTTCTCCCTTTCTTCTTTCACTCCCTCCTTTATCCCTTCCCTTACGGCGCGGTTCAGGTGTCAGCAGATATGTGAGACAGATACTGCGCCATTTCCTTTCCCCAAAAACCAATTTCAGTTTTCAAAAGTGAACAAGGGACAGTCGATACACCGGTAACCTTTGCGGCTACCTGAGCGAAACTGGTCTTGACTCGCTCTTCTTTCCTCTACATTCAATTACCCCTTTTCATAACATGTCTTATGGCACACCTCTAGAATTAAAAAAAAAGTTCTCGTTTGGGATCGAACCCATGCACCGCATACGAACGAATCTTGCGGCTTTTCTTTCTGATCTGCAGAAATAAACGATTGCGATTCCTTTCTTTTTCTTTATTGCCTAGATCTGGCACAAAACATTTAACCAAAAAACACTCAACAAAAAGACACAAAACGCTATGTACATACCGCACTGTCGTGATCAATCAGCATGATTTCCGTTTCGTCATATTAAAATTCACGTAACATACACCACGGCCCTAGTCTTGAGAGCCACTCGGGAGGCACCGGAGCGGCTATCTGGATGGCAAGAAACCAGTCCATTCCCGAAAATAAATTCGGGCAGCACTCGGGTTCGAACCCGACCGCGGCTCCAGCGCTTCGAAGGAGGGGAAACGCACAAGGCGCCCGTGTGCTGTGCATGGCAGTGCACGTTAAAGATCCTCAGGCGGTATAAATTATTCCGGAGCCCTCCACTACAACAGCTCTTTCTTCCTTTTTTCTTTCACTCCCTCCTTTATCCCTTCCCTTACGGCGCGGTTTAGGTGTGCAACAATATATGAGAGATACTGCGCCATTTCCTTTCCGCAACAACCATTTTCATTTTCTGAAGTAGACAAGGGACAGTCGCTACACCGGCAACCTTTGCGGCTGTCTGAACGAAACTGGTCTTGACTCGCTCTTCTTTCTCCTACATTCAATTACCCCTTTTCAAACCATGCCTTATGGCACACTTCTAGAATTGGAAAAAAAGTTCTGGTTTGTGATCGAACCCGTGCACCGTCTACGAATAATTCGTGATGCTTTTCACTCTCATCTGCAGAAATAAACGATTGCGATTCCTTTTTTTTCTGTATTGACTGGCATTGGTACATAACATTTAACCAAAAAATTGGCCGTGGTTTAGGTCTGGTTAACCCTAGTTGAATTGCGAAAGATTCGTTTCCTCGGCACGTCGTCTACGCAGCGTCTCATTCCGACGCTCTCGAGAACTCAAACCGGTCTCTTCCGCAGTTGAAGAGTCACTCCGGGACGTGGCACAACTTCTAGCCGCATCTTCGTTACGCAACTTCTCATGTCGTGCGGCGCGTTCTTCTAACGTCTCTTGAGCGCTCTCCATAACCACTACAATACACTGAGGCAAGGGCAGCAAGGGTGTGACATTCCCGTAGAGTCAATGGGGCCGATTTTTGAATGTGACGGTGGCGGTGCCTGGGAGCGGCGGTAAACACATGGATTGCTCAAAATTCTCTGAGACAAGCTCAGCGGCTCAGCCAAGCCAACCCAAAAATCCAAACTGGCGGCGCGTGCTTAGGCGGTTGGTTGCGGCCGGTTGCTCGCGCGTTCGTGGTGCTGGCCGGCGCTAGCTGGATTCAAGCTTCGTGCATACTAGGTGACTAACTGCTCCCGCGCTGCTTTCCTCCATGATTTCCTATGTACTTACGTTATGTGCGGCGTGTATTTCGACGTGTCTGTTGAGGCGGCATGGTGCAGGGTGGCGAGCGGCGCGACTGCATAGCAGCTGCTTAAGGCGCTCGCTCGAGAAGGAAAAGCGCAAACACTTCAGTGCAAACGACACTTTATTAAAGAATACACAAGTTTTCTCAATAGATGTACAAAAGTGGTGATTCTAGGCATCAGTAGCATGTCAATATCAGTGGCAGCCACTCCAAAGAATCAGTATCGAAAAATTCCAGTATGGTGCAAAAAGTGGAGGTACTGTCAAAATAAGTATGGTATACATAACCAAATGGTGCATCAATCAATATATATGCATGCCAATAACTTTGCAGAGATTCAGGTAAATGGCAATGAAGTAAAACATTTCACATGCATTGAAATATATAAATATATGGCAATGAGTATACGCATACAAAGTGAGCCAGCCAAAAGTTTCAGCCTTTAACTTGTGCAGAAGAATTCAGAGTGCATAAGTAGACAAAGGACAACATAATATCCTGCAGTGCTACATTCACATACACCAAGAAAAGGTCACCTTCTAACAATGTGCATGTTTACCTCCTTGCTAATGAGTTGCAGGCTTGCATGGTTTAGGGCATGGCTCGTCTGCCATGCCCTATTGCTGTTACTTGTTTAATGTAGACACAAAGGGAAGGGAAACGCGACCAAGGCAGGTCGATAAACGAATTTTTGAAAATTCGCAGAACAATTGTGGCCGTGGCTGGCGCACAGTAATAATCGGAGGTCATTAATTCAGTTTGCAGTGATGACGCACAGGAGGGTTACCCAACATATGCATGCGTATAAATAGCTCATCAGAGAAATAACAAATATATTGTACAATGTGTATACAAGCCAGTAATTGGCGGAAAATCTTCAAGCGCCGACCAATCGTTAAAAAGGATGACGTTTCGGCCCCGGCTTACGGGGGCCTTGTTCACAATGAAAGAAAAACAGGAGTGAAGGTAAGTTATATAGGTTTCATGGTATGACGCAAGCAGCGGGAGTATATCGGGGGTAGATTGCCTTCGTTGCGATTAAGCGTGTTTGCCGTCGTCTGAATATAAAAAGATTCTAGGTAAAGCCTTGTCGTCTTGCTCTTTTCTTTTCCGATTATCTTCGAGCCGTCCCAGTCGATGTCATGGCCCTCGAAGATAGCATGATCAGCTAGTGCGTTTGTTGCCACGCGCTTGTTCTTGACATCATTGTGGTGCTGCTGCAATCTTTTCCGAAGATCACCTGTTTCACCGATATAGACTTGCTCGCAATCAGCGCAGGGAACCCTATACACGATGCCCGGGAACTTCTCCTTTATCTTGTCTTTCACTGTAACCAACGCGTGTCGCAGCTTCTGCGTGGGTACATGTGCGACGTCGACTTCGTACGACTGGAATATGCGGGATAAACTTTCACTTACTCCCGGGACGTAGGGTATCGGAATCCTTTTCTTCTTCTCTCGCTGGGGTTGCTGTGGCGGCGGGTGAGCTAGGCGATTCTCGGATTTTCGTTTAAAAGAACTGGGATAGCCCGAAGCCATCAGGTCGCGGCGAACGGTGTCCAGATCTGTCTTTTTCTCTTCCAGCGTAGAGCAGAGGTTCTCCGATCGGCGGACAAGCGAGGCAACAACGGACTTCTTGTGACAGGTCGGGTGTACGGAACTGAAGTTGAGGTACATGCCAGTGTGCGTGTCCTTCCTGAATACACTGAATGATATTCCAGGGCCGTCGCGTTTCACCAGAACGTCCAAAAAAAAAAAGGCAGACGGCCATCTACTTCCTCTTCCGTGGTAAACTGTATGGCCGGTTCCATGCTGTTCAGGTGCAAAAGGAATGTACTCACAGCCGATTTCTTGATTATGCAGAAACAGTCGTCCACATAACGAAGAAAGACTTTCGGGCGTGGCGTGAAGCATGAAAGGGCGCGGGACTCCAGTGACTCCATTGTCAAGTTCGCAGCGGTCACAGAAATTGATGCTCTCATAGCCGTACCATGAACCTGTTTATATATGCTCTCCCGGAACGTGAAATAGGTGTTTGACAAGCAGAACTGAAGAAGTCTGCTGAGGTCTGGAACTTCAATGGGTGTTCTTTCCGGTAGGGTTGCATCCGCCTGGAGCGCATCTGTGCAAACCTTCACGGCCAGGTCAGTGGGCACGCTCGTAAACAGTGACTTCACGTCATATGACACCAAAATTTCGTCGTCCTCTGCAACCATGTTGCGAACCTTTTCAATGAAGTCGTGTGAGTTGCGCACGTGCGTTTCACTTTTACCAACCAAAGGGGAGATAACACGATGGAAATAGTTCGACAGCTTGTGAAGCGGGGAGCGGGTGAAATCGACGATTGGGCGCATTGGGTTGCCTTCTTTGTGGATCTTTGGCAGTCCATACTGAGCGGGAGCGGAACCATTGTGGCAGAGGAGGAAGTAGTAGAGGGACTTGTGTTGTGGCGGGACAAAGGAGAAGACATCAGCCAGAAGTTTCTGCAAGTCCCTTTGCACCTTTGAAGTGGGGTCCCGATTAAGTGGCATGTAGGTTCTCTCATCTTCCAGCATGCTCGTCATCTTGTTCACGTACTCTCGTTTGTCCAAGACGACCGTTGCGTTTCCCTTGTCCGCGGGCAGGATCACGATGTTCTCATTGCCGCGCAATCTCTTTAGTGCCTTTCTTTCTTCGGGCAAAAGAGGATTAAGTCCTTGATGCCGGTTCAGCTTGGACAGCACGCTGACGACACGGGTGCGTGCCTCGTCGCGACGGGAAGGCTCCACATTCTTGACCACAGTTTCCACGGCGCATACCATCTTTTTTATGCCCGGCTCTGGTCCCAAATTGAAATTGAGACCGAGGCTCAACACTGAGAGCTCAGCGTCGTCCAGTTTCTGTGACGAAAGGTTGTGCACAGTGGTGCGGTTAGCAGTTCTGGAAATGTCCATGCGACGAGGTAGTAGCCTTTAAAGCTTTCTCTCGTGCACGGCTTCGTCCCGACGTGAGCGGAGACCAGCATGGAAGTTGGCGTGCAGTTGGATGCTGGCAAAATCATCGGGGCACTTGCACTCGAGCCGGCGGCGTGCGAAGAAGGCTTGGTTTTTTAGTGAGCGGACCTGTTCTCTGCAGACCATGATCCTAGCTTGTAGAAGGCGTTCGGCTTTCGAAACAACGTGAACACCAAAGCGGCTTGCAACGGGCCTGTTCAGGCGTAAGGAGCGAGGAATCACATCCCGTGCCTTGCAGGTTAAGTTGAATTGAAGATGACCTTGAAATGCTGATGCACGGGTTTCTAATGAAATGAAGCGGCGAATCTCAGTGATGATCGGTTGGCCATACGCCTCACGATGTGCGATGAAATCCAGGGTTCGGCGGAAACCCGTCTGGTCGGGTATGTTCATGGCGGAAAATCTTCAAGCGCCGACCAATCGTTAAAAAGGATGACGTTTCGGCCCCGGCTTACGGGGGCCTTGTTCACAATGAAAGAAAGACAGGAGTGAAGGTAAGTTATATAGGTTTCATGGTATGACGCAAGCAGCGGGAGTATATCGGGGGTAGATTGCCTTCGTTGCGATTAAGCGTGTTTGCCGTCGTCTGAATATAAAAAGATTCTAGGTAAGATTCGTCGATTTCACCCGCTCCCCGCTTCACAAGCTGTCGAACTATTTGCATCGTGTTATCTCCCCTTTGGTTGGTAAAAGCGAAACGCACGTACACAACTCACACGACTTCATTGAAAAGGTTCGCAACATGGTTGTAGAGGACGACGAAATTTTGCTGTCATTTGACGTGAAGTCACTGTTTACGAGCGTGCCCACTGACCTGGCCGTGAAGGTTTGCACAGATGCGCTCCAGGCGGATGCAACCCTACCGGAAAGAACACCCATTGAAGTTCCAGACCTCAGCAGACTTCTTCAGTTCTGCTTGTCAAACACCTATTTCACGTTCCGGGAGAGCATATATAAACAGGTTCATGGTACGGCTATGAGAGCATCAATTTCTGTGACCGCTGCGAACTTGACAATGGAGTCACTGGAGTCCCGCGCCCTTTCATGCTTCACGCCGCGCCCGAAAGTCTTTCTTCGTTATGTGGACGACTGTTTCTGCATAATCAAGAAATCGGCTGTGAGTACATTCCTTTTGCACCTGAACAGCATGGAACCGGCCATGCAGTTTACCACGGAAGAGGAAGTAGATGGCCGTCTGCCTTTTTTTTTTTTGGACGTTCTGGTGAAACGCGACGGCCCTGGAATATCATTCAGTGTATTCAGGAAGGACACGCACACTGGCATGTACCTCAACTTCAGTTCCGTACACCCGACGTCACAAGAAGTCCGTTGTTGCCTCGCTTGTCCGCCGATCGGAGAACCTCTGCTCTACGCTGGAAGAGAAAAAGACAGATCTGGATTGCAGCAGCACCACAATGATGTCAAGAACAAGCGCGTGGCAACAAACGCACTGGCTGATCATGCTATCTCCGAGGGCCATGACATCGACTGGGACGACTCGAAGATAATCGGAAAAGAAAAGAGCAAGACGACAAGGCTTTACCTAGAATCTTTTTATATTCAGACGACGGCAAACACGCTTAATCGCAACGAAGGCAATCTACCCCCGATATACTCCCGCTGCTTGCGTCATACCATGAAACCTATATAACTTACCTTCACTCCTGTCTTTCTTTCATTGTGAACAAGGCCCCCGTAAGCCGGGGCCGAAACGTCATCCTTTTTAATGATTGGTCGGCGCTTGAAGATTTTCCGCCATGAACATACCCGACCAGACGGGTTTCCGTCGAACCCTGGATTTCAAGCCAGTAATTCTCTGTGTGGCATTACATTGCATCGACCACAATGCCGGGTGATCTACTAAATAGTAAACTGCAAGTGGTCCTTGTACTGTACAGTGTCCGCACATGTTAAGGGATTCAATATAACATGCCGACCACTGCTACTATGTCCCTCCTAGTGCATGTGTTGCTTGGCGACGTATAACCCTCAATGTTACAACTTACAGAAGAAATTCCTAAAAGAGACACTATATGTAACACTATCATAGTTTGAGAATGCCTGTTTTCCACACTAGCGTACATGACAACCAAGTCACATCTTATGTGTATAACCCATCTAAATTCTTACAGAGCCGAACACTTGGGCCAGCCTTTTTTTGCTGGCACTGGATTCCAGATGTTACTAATTTCCCCAACAGCAAAATAGAGTGCAACAGTCATGACCAGGGGATGGCAAATTATATACCACAAAACCCTTGGGTTCTGCAGAGTACTTTTTGGATTTTTTGAGCAGCTGAAGCCATGCATGTCTCAACATTAAGTTTCACTAGTTTATTTTTTTCAGTAATCACGCTACAACTGCTTATAGAGACTGATTTCAGCATACAGCTAATCATTATTAATTTAATTCTGGCATTTCTTGAGTGGCTGTAAGGCTCTGTGTTGTTGAACAGGAGGAGAAAGAAGCCATACAACACGGGGTTCCCTGGTACCTTTTGTAAGCTGTTAGTATTAGTCAGAAAAAAGTAAATTCAAAACCCCTGGTCATAACAATGCTCAGACTAACAAGGCACACAAGGGTTCCAGAAAGCAATGTTGCATTTCATAAAAAAAGTAACGCAGCTAGGGCAAAAGCAAGTACAATATATGTGCAACCAGAGCAGAATTATAAACTAGCATAGCAGCCACATCACTCCCCGTGGTGAACCGTGTGTGTGAAAGACGCTTAGCAGAAGGGTGTTGTGGCTCAGCAGAAGAGCCACAACCCCCCTTACATAACAAATACAAAACATTTATGAACATAACAAATAAATAGTTCAACAAAAGTTCAAGAGAGATCACATAAGCAGTAGGTAGCAATAAAAAACTAAATATTTTAATCATTTACTAACACGATCCGTCATGAATATAAACAGTATATTTACACTTCTTTCTGGTGGGAGCATGTGTTTCGACTTTGTGTCTGTGCTTCTGTTGATGAATGAGGTGTACCCTTGCAGCCTTGTGTGGCACATTAAGAAACTTCAGACTTCAGCCTACTGAACAGAACATACCTTGCCGGTTTGGCATCCTTTCAACCAGATTCTTACACACATTTGATCTGTGGGCACTGGTCACACTAAGTAATTTCTTGTCCGAAGGCGGAATCTAATTCCTTTAATAATATAGACATTCTTCAGAGGTTGCGGCAGCAAATATGAAAACGCGCTTAGAATCACCATTCTCCTGAGTAGTATGAAAAGTTGGTGTCGCCCATGGGCAGAGCCACCGTCTGCTGCAAGCAGTGTTCCCTCACATGTACACTCAGTAGTTCTCAGATCAAAAAAGCTCTTCAAAAGAGTGACAGTGATATGATACACATTTCCATATACTATGCGAGGGGCATGTTGGGAAGACCCTTGCGGCCTGCTGTGGCTTGTGGTTAGTATGCTGCTTCATGACAACAATACGGAAACACCCTCCAAGTTAATGAGGAATGCATTTGTTGTCACTTCACAGTCTCCTTGAGAAAGCTTGAAAACTTTGCCAATCGAGATATGTTTTAGAGTGGCAACGAATTGCTGCATATTGTGTCTGAGTACGGTCTGTTTTTTTTATGAATAATTCAAAAAAGTTTGCAAAGGGTCTAGCAGAAATCAGCGAGTGAAAAGATGAGTAAATTGAAAATCTTCTTTCAGATAGTCCACAGCAGGAGCAAGGCTTTAATTGCAATCTGCCAACCTTTGATGTAGCGCGGTTACTTGTTTCGAGGGCAACCAAAATGCCATTGGGCAATTCTATTTAGGGGCAACTCAAGGAAGGCATGGTGTGCCGAACCCTCACACATGTGTACCATATGTGTCGCACGTGTACCACGTGTCAAAAAGCTGATCTGCCTTTTCCACGAGGAAAAAAGCTAAGGCGCCCGTGTGCTGTGCGATGTCAGTGCACGTTAAAGATCCCCAGGTGGTCGAAATTATTCCGGAGCCCTCCACTACCGCACCTATTCTTCCTTTCTTCTTTCACTCCCTCCTTTATCCCTTCCCTTACGGCGCGGTTCAGGTGTCCAAAGATATATGAGACAGATACTGCGCCATTTCCTTTCCCCAAAAAACCAATTATTATTATTATTTCCACGAACTCTGCTGCAAATTTGATATCAACAGGAAGCCCCTGAATGGCGATGAGTGAGAAGTGTCCCAGACACAGATTTGGGAGGTTAAGGTTTGTTGTTGTTAAGGTTTGTTGAAGTGCTGTTAAAAGAGCTGGGATCACGTCTTGTGACCAGCTTAACGGGAACAACTGTAACTTACAGAAACACAATGCATCCTTCAATTGGGGCAATTTGATTTTGCAGTTTAATGATAATTTTAATGTTGGATAGTTGCAATGCAGCTCTTGCTCTCTTATTAATATGAGGGGTAGACACCTTTGACGATGCCCTAAAATCTCAACTTGACAATTGTTATGGTCATGTTAGTGAAAGCTCATTAATTCGAACCTCGATAATTCCAATTTTCGGATAATTCGAACTACTATACTTGGTCCGGCCAAGCTTCATACAGATTTGTGGATAAAAAAGCCCGTTAATTGGAAAGCGAGTCGGTTCCGCTACGGATAATTCGAACTACGCGCCGCCCCGTCTGGGCGGCTTGGCACACAGCACGTGGCCAAAAAAAAAAAAAGCGACTGCGCGTACTTAGAGGCTGCGCACGTGCTAAACTGGGACAGAAGATGGAACCAGATAAAACCGTGGAAGAGTGGGTAAAGCCTAAATGGCGCCATCACCGGCGCGGCGGCGGCTGCCTACCCTCTTTGCCGCGCGGGCTCCGAAGCTCGGAACTACCGTATTTACTCGCGTAATGACCCCCCCCCCCCCCGACACACACACACACACACTTTTGTCGGCCAGAATTTACTTTGTTTTCCAGCCTAGCGGGTTCCTCAGTTTTCGCCCCCGTCCGCAGCGCAGACTTCGGCAGCGCGCCAAGATGCTGCTCGCCGCCGACATCACAACTTGTTTATCTTTTGAGAAGAGCTCCAGCCAGAGGGGAGGGGGGAAGCAATGAAGCGGGGGGATGGGGGGGGGGCGCAGCGCGGACCTTGGCAGCGTGCCAAGCTGCTGCCGCCGCCGTAACATCATTTGTTTGTTTTTTTTCTATAATTTGAGGAGAGCTCCTGCAGAGGGGTTGGGAAGTGGGGGGCGCTGCGCGCTCGGCGAACTTGGCAGAGCGCCAAGACGCTGTGCACTCTAAACTAAAGCTTAAATATTCGCATTAGACCCTCGTCACTGTATTGTTCTTAACCTCGCAGTAAGAAACGCGCGCTTGGCCTTCAGGGCCGGTGTTCAGCACGTTAGCGTTATCTCGCCGCCGGCTAGCACAAAGTTGCCGCGGATCTCGTCAAACTGAACGATGCTAAACACTAGCGGCACGAACGCGTCTGACCGCGTGCGTTTGTTGACGACGGAAGGACGGACGGAGATATATGAAATATCGACCCTTCCAAAAAAAAATCTGTTGGAAACTTTTCCCGCGTAATGAACCCTCCCCCCAAACTGATGTCAACTTTTCTGGGAAAAAAAGTGGGTCCATTACGCGAGTAAATACGGTAAATATTCGTTAATTCGAGCCCTGTTAATTCGGAAATACGGATGAGTACTGTCGGGGCGGCCCCAGCCAATGCCCATGAAAGGCTATGACTTCAGACGGGCGCTACAAATTACGTGCGAAAAACTTTTTTCCTTTGCGAGTGTCCTCCATCCTTCCACCCATCAGTTGCCAACGGAACCACGCGGTCAGCCGCGATCATGACGCCGGCTTTTAGCACCGTTCGCTGCAAAAGGCGCAAGGCGCTTGCTGCTGTCGCGCGTTCCAATGATTGAGTGGCAGTAGACGGCGTCCGCCCCAATCGCCCATGGCACGATAAGCCGAATATAGTGAAAAGTCTTACACAAACGGACAAGCGCTGGCACTCTGCCAAGTTCGCTCCCCCCACCTATGATAGAGCTAACGTCAAAAGGTAGCTGCGCAGCTTCTTGGCGCAGTGCCAAGAAATGCGGTGTGGACCGTGAGGGTGCGAAACGGAGGGAAGCATTAACGACTGACGCTTTTTTCTTTCAAATTCTTAGGCAAAAATCGGGGGTGGGTGGGCTCCTTATGCGACTGGGTTCGACACATACCGTAATGCAAATGATTCTTGTCAGTTTTTTCGAGGCCATTCGATAATTCGAACATCGGATAATTCGAACTTTTTTCCCGGCACCGTGAAGTTCGAATTAACGAGCTTTTACTATACAGAAAGTGTTTCAAACTGCACTTATAGATATTACAAATTTTGAGAAAAATTTTGTCTTTGGCATTGGCAAAACAGCAAAGACAAATATTAAACTTAGATCAAAATAATTATTTTACTGCACATTTTAAAATTTCCATAATTCTTGCTGAAATTTGGAAGAGATATTAGAATGCCAAAATGTTTTAAACGTTACAAATGTCCTTTGACGCCAAATTTGTCATGACTGAATATTGATATTTCTTTTGTTTTACTATAAATTTTTGCTTTTTTTACCATTCAGTTTTGAACACTACAGTCAGTATTGTTTTCTGTTTTACATTTACTTATTTCCACTTGTGCACTGATGTTCAGCTTTTCATGAGCACTACAATGAGCCCTACATTTTATCACATAATGATCACATGTTGTGTTCTCTCATGTCATACTAATATATATTCCAATTCATTTTTTCAACACACAAGTAATGATTGCAAGCACCTTTTTTGCCTTCATCACTGTGATCGTCAATAACATCACCTTAAAGAAAACTGTAACTGATTTGTTGTGTTAATAATTTGTTCTGTTCACCCATTTCTCTTAATCCCTTGAGCCTTGAGAGTAAATAAGTAAGGTTATGAAACAAAATATTTGAATACATAATTTTTTTCAAATTTAAATTGAATTTTCTTCTCGTGCAAGGAGGGAGCAGCCACAAAAAGCTATTGCTCTTAGTGGCTTGATGAGGTGACCCAAAAGGTGATGACGGATGCAATGTATACACCAAAACACTGAATTAAAAGCATGGGCAAGCCGCCGAGGTGCCTTAGTGGTTATGGTGCTCAGCTGCTTACTTGAAAGACATAGGTTTGATACTGTCCCTGTTGGCCTCATTTCAATGAAGATGGAATGCTAGAGGCCTTTGTTGTGCAATAAGTCATAAACAACCCCAGGTGATCGAAATTATCCGGAGCGCACCACTACAGCGTCCCTCACACCCCGAGTCACTTTGGGATGGTGAACCCCATAGAGCCAAGCCACAGACAAGCGTGGGCTCGTTCAACTTGGACATAAACTGCACACATACTCATTGCTTGCATATTGAACAGCAGAACAAAAGCAAGTGGTCAACTGTCCTATATACAGCACAAAAAAAGAAGTAGGTGAATGAGGAGCATTATTTAAAGACATCAGACAAAGCAACAAATCATTGATTGAATTTATACAGAGGGAAGAAAGTTTGATAAATGGCACCCACCAAGCCAAAAAATAGACAAGCACTCCAATATATTCACCAGTAAACAAAATATATTAAGAGGAAAACGATGTTTCAGGCAAGTTGTTTTGATACTTTGGATGTAACTGCAGCACAAACATCCACATTCCAATTAAGGAAGACACGCATGGACGGATGCTGCAGCAGCCGCGTGTGTGTGTGTGTGAGAGAAAGAGAAACAGCTTTATTATGTTGCAACACAAAGAGCCATGGACATCCTGTGCCAGGGCCACCAAACCCAGCTGTTCAATATCAGCTTGTCCGAGGCTATCGGTAATGCTGCAATTGAAAGGCAACGGGGCAGGAGGAAAGGGAACGTTCCAGGTTAGCATAGGGATTGGTGCTAATGGGGCATGCAGGGAAGGCTCTGAGATGGTAGACGAAACAATAGCCAGGGGTGAGAGGTGTATCTTAAAAAGGATGCACTGAAGAATACGAAGATGGGGGGGCAGTGAGAGGTTTGTCTGGAAACAGGAAGGCTACAAAAGAGATCCTCTCATGTTGCCACGAGACGATTATTTTGTGTCGGCTTTATGTGAATCTGGGTGCTTGTGCTGCAGTTGCATCTGAAGTATTTTAGAAGCCTTTCTTAGACATAATATTGTTTTAATGCTTATAAGGCATTATTATTATTGTTACTGTTATTATTAATTGAAAAAAAAAAACCCTGCAAAGATGTCACATATTAGCTCCTTCACAGAAGAGATCTCGCCCTTGCACCGATGGTTTGCTGCATGATCCTGCATAAAAAGCTGATAATTTCAGTCAATGTTTCAGGCTTGCAGTGGAATGGGATTAACTCAACAACATCTGCATACTAAAAAAAAACCTTTACCTGCTTTAACATAGCTTCTGAGGCTCTCCAAAGGGAATCTGGCCAGGTTAGCGCAGTTTCTTGTGAAATAAGCCCGCTTCACTGTTACCACAAAATAATCGTGCTTTTGCAAACATATTTTTGATTCGTGAGGTTCAGGAAAATGCTGCAATATGATCTGTAAAACTTCTATATGGGTCACTATTCAAGGGAAGGCAAAAGAATGCATTGAGAACTAATAAATTTACCTAGCTGTTATTGATTCCATCACAAATACTAAAAAAATTCCTATTTCAATGAATGACAAAATTTTTCCACATTCTCTGTTTTATCCAATTGTCAATATGCCTATATTACAGGAAGGGGCATTGCATTAATTCTTGGCAAATCTGCAGATGCGCTGTGTTTGTCATTTGAGAAACTGTTTAACTGCGCTTTCTTTCTCAATGTTCAGAAAATCATTGATGCGGTGAGCTATGAGAATTTACCAAGCAAACTGTACTCACTTGGCTTTTAAGGTCCCTTTTGGCTATCCTTAAGAATTTTTTGCATGACTGTTTATTATTAAATTAAATAACCAAACCGGACCTGGTGATCCACTGCCAATATATAGAGGCTGGTAAACCACTGGATTCTATTTCACCGTCCGTATTCTTTTAAAAAATTTAATAACTAATAGTTTCAGCTCGATACCTTAAGGTGCTTGGTCTTCCAGTGCATGGAGAGCACAGTTTTGCTCACAGATCAAGCACACTTTGAGACAGCAATGCATTAGTCGCAGTAGAACGTAAATTGTGTGATTAAATGGTCTTCTGACAATGGAATTTCAGTTAGCACACAAGAAAATGATCTGTTTCAGGAAGGCTTATAGATAGAGTGGTATTTTTACTTCGCCATGGCTCTCTCTCCTGCAGCTGTGTACCAATAGAACATGTGAACTGAATCAAATATCCTGGCATATTCTTTGATACTAAAGTAGTAGTTTATTATGACGAGACCACTTCATTTGTGTTTGCATCACATTACGGAAGATTCCATGGTTGCTCTTTAATGTGAAGTCTTTGGCTAGCATCCATGAAAGGAAACTCAAAAATTCAGACATAGCACTCTTAGATAAGGTATTACAATATTTGTTTCATGTCCTTCATGTTGATATTGCTATGTGGACAATATAGCTTGAAGAATGTTTGAAATGTGTTTTAATAGCTATCTTATGTCATCAATTGCTCACATTTTCCTCTTTCTAGGTCTTACATCTTTTCATTGTCTTTTTTCAAACAGTTACTCATCAGCGCTTTTAGAAATCAAACTTAAAAAAAAAATCTACTTCTCATCGAAAGTTGCGGAACTGCAAAGTTTAGCTAGGCACAGGAAGGCAACACGCTGGCTTATATGTGCCTGACAACTTTGATGGGTCACCCAATGAGCTCTTTACTGTGACATCTGTGCACAGCCTGAAGGTGCAACTGAAATTGCTGTATTAATTTTCAACGTTTTATTGCATTACCACTCGCAGTCTTCTGGCAGTGAAAAAGCCGCTGTTGTCTGCGTGCATGTGTGTGTGGAAGGTAAATGAAAGTTTTTACCAGATGGCATCTTCAGAAAGAGCATAGATAAGGTGAGACTGAAAAAATGTTTAACCTCGGCACAATACAAACCATGTCATGTAAAAGCAATTCTACTTGATAGCACACTTCTTGTGAAATCACATTCCCACTGTGAGTGCACTATGATCAATTTGACTGCAATGTTTCAAAAAGAAAAAAAAAACTGTTGTGCCTGGGTAACTGTTCCTAGTAGCTTTTGCTTCTTTTGATTCTTCTTTTGCTTCCTGTTCCAGTAATTATATAGTCTGGCTTATCTGATGTATCTGCAATTGTCAGACTGGGAGAAGAATAGGAAAGAGGTCTAGTACATTGTCAGACATTCATGCCTTTCCATCAATGTATAGACAGGACGAGTGAAGTGCATTTTATTTTGTTCTGCTCAATAAATCACCTGATTTGAAACTTTGTATTCAGGCATTGTTCCGAACATATTGATTTATGATTGATTTATACTGCAATCTGGGCATTTAAATTCTTCTACAGGAGCTGCTGGCACTTTTTGTGCTGTCTGCATCATTTTTGCATTTTTGCACTGAGCACAGGCTCATCTGATGTACATTCGTCCATGCGTCACCTTTAATGGGGTACAATGTATGTTTTACGTAGTTTTCTTGCCTCAGCAGCTTTGATAACAACAAATGTCAAGAGCTTTCAGCCTGACACCTTAATAATAAGGAAATTATTTCTACTTCTATTTAATGAGAAAAGTTCAGCTTTGTGATGCCGAAGTAATCATATGACCTATGTTCCGCATTGCAGTTTAATCCCTACTGTATCTTTCTGCTTGATAAAAATTCCATACCTTTCATTGAAAATGAACTGGGTCTTACATTGCTACAGCACTTACTTGAAGGAGCTTTAAACCTATTTTTCTCTACGGTCGAGAAGATATAACATCAGCTAGTTAAGGTGAAATATAATTTGCCTTCACTGGGTAATTGCCATCTGGATTTACATACACGCAAGGGAAACATCCTAAATTGAGAATTTGGCATAGTTGCAGCTCATATGAACCAAGATCACCCAGTCTCAACCAGAAACCTGTTGGCCAGTTTTAAACAAAGAATCGTAGTTGTTTGCTTATATGTGATGGCCCACCTTGTCTTCCAAAGCATTGTTCCAGTTAGAACTAAGTGAAACTATAATGAAAACAGGTGCACCTGAAATATAACGGCAAATAGTTCCAGTTAGCGACTTAATAGAAGCTAAATACTTCTGTCTTGGACCAACAGTAGGTCAACTTCGTAAGCATGGCTGATTTCCAATAGTCTCCAGCTATGGAAACCACAGGGTTCTATATGGTCTCAGCTTTGATATGTCAGATTAAACTGTCTACATTTTAAGTTGGTACCAGTCGAAAGCCCGCAGGCATACATTGCAGCTGTGTTAAGGCTTCTGCTGTAATCTTCGTGTGCGAGATGTGTCCTAGTTTTGATTACTTCTTTTTTATAAGGAATACCTCTTAAAGAGATCTCTTTGACACCAGCTGAACCTGGAAAAACAGTAACAGGGAATAAAGTATATATACTTTAGTGCCCATGGCGGGAACTGCTAGAGGAGATAGCTGGGTATGCACTTGTAGGCGTGGCTGCAAGCCCCTCTGACCCATGCAGTTTTGCCCTTTTGGGCACCGTAAACTCACTGCGCTGCAGCCACGAGAATCATATATTGAAAAATCTAAAAACTGATGCGGATATTATGGTCAGCTATAATTAACCTTTCAATAAATAAGTCACATTACTGTAATTGGTAAAAAATTAAATCTTAGATTACCAGCCTGCTGGTTAAATAACTCATGTTAGTTTATTCTGACGCACTCTATTAACACAAAAAAATCTATTTAAAAATTATCACGTCTTCAGAGGAAACACACAGTAGACTATCAATTTTTCAGTGATTATAGCACGATTATAGTGATTATAGGGTACCTTCTAGAAAGTAAATTAGGCTCGGCATATATATACCTTGCCACTGAAAACTCTCACATGCACCTGCTGAATGGCATTTATTTTTTTGTTTTGTGCAATACCATGCCTTACTTATTTTCTTCTTCCGTAACTACTACATATTTCACATAGCAATAAAAACTAGTTCAGCTGTAGTTGTGAGTGCACATACAGGGATGCATTTCTCTAGTGATTATTTCTCTGTTGCAAGCTATCAACCTGCATCAGCTCGTCCTGTTACCCATTCTTCTGGTCGAAAACCTTAGCTGCAGCCATGGAATCGGCATTCTTGGGCGTGTGCGACATCTGTGGTCATATCGTCCAGGTGGTGATGTACGCGATTTGTGTGCATCTGGGAGAGGATGGCCCTATAGGCCATGTACGCCCGATATCTAAATATACGATTTTTTGGTATGCTAATGTGCTGAATCATAAATGAAATTTGGTATTCCAAAGATGATTTGATCTCATCAGATATACAGCAAAACATTACTTATTTTATTTAACGTTCCAGAGACAATATGAAGTTCAATTTTTGGCCTGCATGTACAACCTGAGGTGAGAGTTGAGTGTGCACTCGTGTTTATATATTTGTTAAATGCAACAGAACATTACCGTCACGTTCTTCATGGGACCGCGAAAAGAAAAAAAACAACAGCCAGGAAACGTAGTAGCCGTATGTTTAGCGTGAAAAAAATTGTGCAGCGCTGCCTGCAGTTTTTATTATTGTGACATATGCACCATATATGCTTCTCTGGAATTAGCGTGTGGTTCTCACGATCGTTCTGCATATGTGCAAAGCGTCAGAAACGGGCTGTGATGAGTCTCGGTTAGCCTGAGCAGCTGTCTGTGGAAGAGATTTAGCAGTGAAGAGGGAGCATGCCTAGAGCGGTGCGCAGATGCGGTACGCATGCGCTTCTTCGCTCCTATAGCGGTGGCCGCATTAATCCCATAGAATCATTGCCTATTGGAATCTAGAAATTGTTTATTTTAAGGTGCAGGTGACAAGAATAAAGTGGATGGCAGAAACTATATTGTCGGAGCCAACCCACGCAACCGCATTTCGCACAGCGCTGTTTGTGCCGTCTGCCGCAGCATAGTTCAGTTTTTGTCCTGTCGTTCGCGTTAGCATCGCAGCGGTGATGCAACTGTGCCAACAGACGCACAAAAAATCACATGGTCTGTAGGTGTGTTGGCGTTGGCCTGGGTGCTTTCTTCCAGAAGTCACCGAATGCAGCGGCGAACAAAAATTAAGCACCTACATGGAGTACGTGTATAGCCTCGCTTTTTCTGGCCGGCGCCGCCATTACGCGTGCATTGAACGAATTCCGGGACGGTGTAAACTACCAACGTGAGATGACTTTCGCGATGTACGACAAGGGAACTATGCAACAATTGCATTATGTAACATATATAGGCGATCCAGTTTCTGTTGTAGGGGCTTCTGTGGCATCTGAGCTATCTGGTTCATATGAAAAAGAAACAAAAAACGTAGCACCGGGTAAAACGCAGCAACTGTGAACGTAACAACGGGGTTCTACTGGATGTTTGTTTTGCAAAGAAAAAAAACCAATCCTGCCTCTTTTCATTGCGGGGGCTAGAATTAAAGGGACTATGCAATAAATTGAGATTACGTAAAGCAGACGAGAGATAGGCATTCAATCACTCGTCATCCCAGTGCAAGAATTTTTGAGCTAGCATCAATAACAGCGAAGATATAGACTATTATAAATTGCGCTCCTCCTCTCCCCCCTCAACTCGTACACGAGGAGCACCAGAAAAAAATAAAGAAAACGGCTCTGGGACTAGGCCTTACCCATGAATACGTCATCCACTGACGTTTATTTTGCAACTTCCGGTTGTCGCTTCTAGCCCCCCAGCAGCAGCGTCGGTGGCGTGGCGGCATCTCTCCGGTCTCTTCGCCTCCCTGGATAGTGGCACACGTCGGGTTTCTTTGCTTGTCATCTGAGGTAATTAGCAGTAATAAACCCGGACCTCGAGGTGCGACTCCTCACTTTTACGGCCGCGATGGGCATCGAGCCGTATGCGTGCGCACGAAGAGCCGTGCGAGTGGCTCCGGAACTCTCGACAGAAGGAGGCGGCAGAGGAAAATTGAAACCATATGCATGAAGGCAATGCCCTGGCTCGCGCTTGCCCGAGAGGGTCGCGCGGCGGCACGAGCAGACGATTTTCACGGCTACCGGAAGTGTGCCCGTGACGTCGTGGCAGCCGTGGCTCCAGCGAATGACAGCGTGTGGTGGCCTGGCGACGTCATGGGTAGAGTGACGTCTTTTTTCCCGATTTTAGTTCCAAAATCGGTCACTACGAGCACACCAAACGGCCCGCGAATTTTGAAAAACACGGTTTTTACAAGTTCATAATAAACTGCCGGCTCAGTTCTGAAGACTCATACTTGGTGTGAATGCTTCTTAGCATTATTTCTAAGCATTGAAAACATTTACAAGTGACTTTTTATTCGTTGCATAGTCCCTTTAAGAGCCCCCGCCGCTGCGGAATTCCATCTCATATCTATATCACCGTTTCGCTGTGCCGCATGCAAGCACCATATGATCAGTGCGTTAAGTAATAACTAACCTTTTATGCGCGATCCTTCCTCAAACACACGCTCACCTAGTGAACTCTCGTTTCGTGCTCGCTTTTATATAGCTCAAACTTTCGGTCAATCTATTGGAACTGAATCAAGAGCGCCAAGAGTGGACGCGTGTGTGCGACGGTGGTTTTGTAGATAGCGGCGCCTCATAGATTGCACCTGATCGGCCCCGCATGTGCGAAAATAAACTGGTCCTACATCGTGGCAGGAACAGGAGCGCATCTGGCGAGAGAAACTGCACTTCGAAAGCACTGTGTGACAGGGGTAGTAGACGAGTGGTTCTCCACGCTGGCTGCATGCAGCACGCTGCAAACATTGCCATACTTCATCGGTCAGGACAGGTAATAAGCTGTACGGCTGTTGCGTACGCTTACATTACCGGCAGCTTTGTCGCACTGAAATATGCGATTTTGATGGCAGCGAAGTGCCAGTTTGTAAATACCGCAGGTTTGAATTAAGCGCTTTCCTTGTCTTTGTACAGTACGCACCTTACATACCTCTCTGGCAATAATGACCCTCAGCAGCTGAGAAAAGTTAGAACCAAGAAAAAAAATAATCTGACATTAAGAGGTGATGCGAATTAATCACTCAGACATCTAGCTCAGGCCACTGTTCTGCTTGAGGAAAGATATCTCACAACAGTAAGAGAAGACTATAAATCAAATTTAGCAAATATTTAGGGCCTTTTGTTAGCAGTTAAAGCCTGATATTACCCAGTTTGTGCACCCGAAGCATAAATCATGAAAACCAGGTTAAACCCAATTTCTGCTCAAAAAGTGCCTTCAAGAGAAATGTAGTTTTCCAGTGCAACAGTCTGAAGCTACCGTACAGAAACTGGCAGATGTCTTGAACCTGAAGGCAATGGATAAAATGGCCAAGTGGTGGTTTCCATGTCATGTTGCATGGCATGAATTACTGTAGAAGACATCGTTTTCTTTATACTCTTTTACAGCGCAGTTTCGGGTAATACCAATTTCACAAACTGCCAGCAAGGGGCCAGTGCTACAGAGTCCGCCTCGTTTGCAACGAGTTGCAATCCCAGTAGCACTGTTAGGACAGTTACCTTGCCTTTGTAAAATATCTACAAGGAATACTCAATTCAAAGGGCCTCGATTACAATGTTCAGCAAGAGCTTCCCTAGCACTGTCAATGCTCAAGTGCTGAGTGAGGTGGTGGTATCGGTACAAGCAGCCCACACTCAGTGGTGATGCAATTAGAAAAGGTGCTACCCACCTGTAAAAAAGTTGAAACTGTCCCCTCCTACGCATTAAAAGTACACACGTGCAGTGCCCACAAACATCCTGTTCATTACCTGATTTACATTTTCATTGGGCTTCAGCACCCTTTTCGTAGTTGCCTCAAAGCAGCATGTTGTTGAAATTTCTTTTCCTCATAACCTTTGTGGAGAATTTTCTGCTGCAATTGCATAAACAGGAAGGCAATATGCGGTTCTGCAGCAACACTTCAGACTGTGATGCGACACACGGCAAGCACTTACCGCAAAGATGAGTAGGTTACTCGGAGGAAACAATGTGGTGGCTGGGTATGGTCTTAAAAAAAAAAAAAACTGCTTTGTGACACGTTTTTTCTATAGGGCCAATGAAGTTGTTACTCATTTATTCATACGCTTCATTAATTACTGAGAAGGCGCGTCGGTAGGAATACTTTGTTTGGCATGGAAGCCCTGGCCAATGTGGGTCTAATGCGACTCTGCTTGTAGGCAAAGGTGCAGACTTGTGGGCACAATCTTGAGCCAGTAGCCTGGAACCAGAGAATGCCGCGCCATGCAAGGTCGGCTGCTGCAGTCTCCACTAGTGTCAGTAATACACAGGGTTGGATGCCATGAAAAGAGAAAAAAAGTATGCAAGCTCAGAACAATAAAACGCAACTAACAAACCACTAAGAGAAGCCCACAAACAAATACACAAAAAATCGAGTGCATATGAGAGAAAAAAAGATGAGGACATCTTCCAACAGACTATAGCAGCAGCCCACGCACTCCTGTAGTGGCTTTGCGTATGGACACTAGAAAGGTCCTCAAAAAAGGATAAAAGGAACATTGTTAAAGATGTGCCGGAGAAATCACACACAAAAAGAAGTGTGTACAAGGCAGAGACCAAGGATGAATGAAAATAGTCAAGACAAACAATGAAAAAGTTCCTGAAAGGCTTCTGACACTGGCACACAGGAGGTCACAAGCTCCATATGCTAAACCCAAAACCTTAAATAGGCGGAGACACCAAATTTTTGGTTGGAGTGTTCTTAGTTTCAAACATAGCATACTCCTACCAGGCACGTGGTACGTGCTCCGCGATTCAAATATGTGCATTAAATATTATCACATTACTTATACTGAGCAATTTCGGTTTCTGAGTGTCAGGGTGCGTTACGACGTCCCTCCCGAGGAAGAGCAGCAACCCTGGTCATGTGGGCTCCAAAAGTAGTGCCACAGGGACCGCTGCATCGTCTGCTCTCGTATACATGCTGCGCATACCAGGGCCTTTCGAAATGCCGGCCAGTACTGTGAGATGCTTTATTTTCGAGTAGTTCAAATATTAAAACAGATATTTGAAATTACAATACAAACATGTTTCCACGAAATGCAATGATGAAAAGAAACATTTCACACAAATATTTTATTCCTCCTCATCATTTATCACATCCTAAAGCTTATTGAGCATCGCAATGAATGAGGGGAAATCATGTAGAATGGTACAATTTGTCTGAGCCACAACTGTGTTCAGGAAAAAAAATGACAGCTTGACTTTGTAAGCTGCCGAACGACAATCTTTCGGCTTTTCACTTCTCGACCTTTTGGCGAAGATCATAGCACCGAAGCACGGCCTTGTGGTAGAGCATCCGCCTCACATTCAGGAGGTGCTGTGTTCAATTCCCAGTGCCGCCAGGGGTACCCACTGGTTTTTTAATGGGTACAAGATTTCCCCCGGCATGGCGCTCAGCTCATCTAGGGTGAGGTGCTTGGAAAAAGGGTCTTCGACCAAACCGATGCCTTGACGGATCAGAAATAATTTCCGCCATCAAGCAACCCTAAATCCACCTTGTGCGGTAGAAGCCCATCTTTTTTGTAGCGATAGCTACACTACGGTAGCATTTCGAGCCTTTAGCATGGCGGCACCGCCATGCTGTCACGTGGTGCGGAGCAGCTGCTGGCGGCGCGACGCCGTGCCTGATCACGTCGTTCATCACGTGACCAAGTTCCACTCAGCCAGCTGTAGCTATCGCGTCACTCCAGGTTTAAGCAAAGCTAAACCACCGCCAATTTTTTCCATAACCCGTCATGCACACCTGCCGATGTGTGTGAGCCAGCCGCAACGGTAGCGAGCAAATACCGCTGCACTTTGCTCGAAGGGGGTTTGTGAGCGGAGAGTGCTATGGCACATCTCTCGTGAGGCTAGAGAAGTGAACGTTTCATGAAGTTTTGTAACTGGCACAAGGCGAGAGTTTTGGACTGCGGGTTTTAACCACGTGAGGTCAATTTTGCGCCCACATTTGACGGAAATTTTGAGGCGCAGGCTATCCTTCCCACGCGGTCCACCCCTCGAGAGCCGAGCACTAGGCCAGGGCCTGTTCTGGATTAACCGGCTGGTGGACCGGAGACCGCGAGAATCGAACCCACGACCTCCTGTAGTCAAGGCGAGCACACAAGCACGAGGCCACGGCTGCGGTGGAGATGCTCTTCTTGTCACAGTTCAGACAATGAAAAGGCATACGACGTGATGTGGCATTGTTGAGAAACATAAAATGACACAAAAAATCGATGAACAGCAGCTTAAGCTAGAACAAGAGTGACAGCATTAACAAGACGACCTCTTCCACACTCCCTTGTGACACCTCCAGCCATGGAATGCTGCCCCAGATGCAGCATTCTTGACGGGACATGGCCCACTTAACTCTCGTGCATGGGTTTCACCACACTGGAATCCCTGGCCGTAACGGACCCACAGATGCTGGCACATTTCAACTAGGAATCTGTGCAGGAATTTCAACAGCTGTTTTCCTTCTCACTGGACGAAAAGTGTGTGTTGTGTTTTATGGCACATAGGCAGCTAAGGCCATCATGCGCCAAGCTCAAGGTATAGAAATGGTTTTCTGTAGAATGTTTAGGAATATGAAAAATCGTCGATGGTGTAGATGGCCTAAATATATTGAACTGCCCGGTAAAAAACAGAGAAGGTAAGGTAGCCTCAGCGGCTATCCTTGGCTGGGCAAGGATCCTGAGGCGCCCAACTAATCAAATAAAAAGCCTCAGCCTTCTCTGGAATGAGAAATTGGCTGAGATGTACCATGCAATAAAGTGAACAAGTGGTTCAAAATTTAGTTTTTCAAGTGCCCCTGCTTCTTTTAAAAAGCTAAAAATGGAAGGTATGTTAACAATGGCATTATCATCTAAGAGTAGTGCTGGATGAAAAGGAATGCATTCATTATAAAATTGAGTAAAATACTTTTTTTCTTAGTGTTTCAAGTTTCACACATGAAAATAAAATGTGATAAACAGTAAGATCATCTCCGCATTAACAAAGAGGTTTGCCTTGCTTTGTTAGCAGGAAGTTGTGTGTAAGGTGCGTGTGGCCTATCTGGAGACGGCATAAAATCACTTCCTTAAAACGTTCCCGGTGAACATATGATTAAAATTCACCTAAAACCGGTTTCACCAAGTGTAGTTTTTCACTTCGCCATTCCATGCGGACTGCCATTTTCTCTTAATTTACAATGTACTAAGTTCATGCAATCCTTAAAAGGTATATTTACTTTTTTATTTCCTTGCCACGAGCTTTAGCAGCGCAGAAATCCGCCCTCTCGTTGCCTCTTATGCCGACATGACTGGGAACCAAGCAGAGTTTTATGTTTTGTCCTCGGTCCTCGAGCTGTCGCTGTTACTATCTTGTGTATGATGTCACCAAGAATCGGAGTGACTGCACTTCTGGAGTGCATAGCTGTAAGTATACTGAGGGAATCTGTGTAAATAATACTGTTTTTGTTTTCTATTTTTTCTACGGCCACACAGACTGCGCAACATTCTGCAGCGAAGATGGAAGAGCACGTAATTTTGGTGGCATAGGCACGTAATTTTGGTGGCATGTTTTCTTCTCTACAATGATGTGGAAAATACTACCACGCATGAATCACCATGTAATATTTGGCCACGGCCGCTATATAATTTATAATATTTTTCTCTCATGCTGTTTTGGTTTCAACAGCCGAACAATGGCTGCGACGTCAAAGAGTACTTTTGTGTCACGTGAGGCATGGAAAAACACCCATATAATCGCTGCTTCATCGTTATAATTTACTGCAGTGCTGAAGCCAGCCTTCCTCAAGAGCTGGAAGGACAACTAATGTGGAAGCAGCGATTATATTGCAGTTTTTTTCATGCCTCACGTGACCTGTAGGCACATGTTGGCATCAGTCCTCATTCGGCTGTTGAAACAGACCGAAACAGCACTAGAAAGAAATGCGATTATAAATTATTTAGTAGTTATAGGAGAATACCAGGTGGTAATCCATGTATAACAATGCCTTACGCATCATTACAAACAAAAAACAAGCACCCAAAAGTTAGGTGTCTATACACCTTTAATACTTTAGACCCACCATTCTGCTCACTGATCTTGCTTTGCAGTTGATCTCTTGAGCGACTTAGCGATATCTCCTGCGAATCGCAGATTACTAAGGTGTTCTCCTTAACTCTTATCCCCAACTGTTCCCAATCCAGGCCTCGGAATATAGCAGGTACTCCTAACTACCTCCTGTTTACAGGATTACAGGAGGTATTCTGTTGCAGAGGAGGCATTGTAGACACTCATTTTTCTGCATGATTGGTGATGTATTAGACACTGCAGTCCAAGACTTCTTCAGCCCAGTTTGGTATTGACACTGTTGCTTCCATCAGTGGCAAAACGCCATCCAATGAAAGTAACGCCTACATGGAAGCTGAAGACAGCTAAACCCGTACTGCTGGAAAAAACCGCATGCGTGCTAGACACTTGGTTGTTCACTCAAATACAGCTTAATAGAGCAGCTGGGACACGGGACCTGGCTTACATGCCTTCGAGGCTGCACTCGTAGCTATGTGATTAAAAGGTTTCACCTGCGCATTCTTTGAAATGCCTCAGGTATCATCTTTTACCAGGTCAACGGATATACTCAGGCTGCTTTCAGTTTGGGCATATTGTTACGTGGCGACCAGCCGAATAATAAGAGGCGATGAACGATGGCAGTGAGATGATTTTAATGGCTGCTCGCCTATAGCGCGACCTTTTTGTTCCCGCGCCACTGCCAGCTTTGTCATTTTCGTGACACTACCCGGGGCTGCCAAGCAATCGTCCTGATAGTGAATAGAAGAAGACAACAACGGAGAAACGCGCTCAGTGGAGATGGGTTCAGAGGACGGTACAATAGAAATGGCATGGGGGGAAGTGCTCACCGCCACAATGAAAGATATGTGTGAATGAATCCTGGTCCACGAAGCTTCTGGGTCACAGGTCGCCAGGAGCCGACGGCTGAAGGCCTTGGACGCACCGAATGGCATGGGCAGGGGGGCGGTGTCCTCACGTGTGGGCGGCGTCTCGGGTCGCCCCAGCGTAGTCATGTTAACATGTCATGTGGCCAGGGTGGGGGACGGGGCTGGGGTGAGCGGCGAGGTCAGTTCAGGTCTGGTGGTCTGGGGCACAGCTGGGCGGGGCGAACCAGGTGCACACGGCCGACGATCATGGCAGGCGGAGGACTCCAAAGCTCCAGGACCAGGATGAGGATGATACCCCGCATCGCACACCAACTGTTACGTGGCGACCAGCCGAATAATAAGCGGCGATGAATGATGGCAGTGAGATGATTTTAATGGCCACTTGCCTATAATGCGACCTTTCCGTTCCCGCACCACTGCCAGCTTCGTCGTCTTCGTGACAATATTGCTGCTTTGCACATAGTTTTTTCCGCAGTGCCACGAGGTACGTCTTAACGAGGTTTTACTGTACCTGTGAGTACTAAGGTTGCTGAATTTGATATGTCTCAATGTGAAATCTGAACCGATTCATACACCTCCTGCAGTAAGGCCCATGAGCCAACTATAAAATTGAAGTTCTGATCTATTGCTACGCGATGCGTTCAGAACAGGTGCTGCCGTTGATGGTCTCACAGATTACTTTGACCACAATGGCAACACAGGCATCAAAGGTTGCCTCCAAACTATAGCTCTCCACCCTTCGTGGCATGTTTTTTGCTGCTCTACTGTCTTTTTCCACAGTGGCCCACTCATAACTCACCTCAGTTCTGACTGCGGGGCCAATCCAGCAAACAAGCCTTACGCAGTGCTGTTCGGATGGACCTTATGGCCATGCCACTGCTCTTAATTACACCACACCACTTTCACTCGGCCCCATGGCGACATTACTAACAGAGGTGGGGGAAGGAGGAAGTTGGAGCAACACGAAAGCCAAATGTGCAACAAGGACATAGTGCAGTGGCCTTGCTCAAAGCTCTTACCCTGAGCTCAAACAGCACAGGTACTTCTGGTTGATCTTACAACTTTGTCATGCCCGAGCTGACAGCTCACCAGCCACACACATCGAAACAAATTTTTAATTACACATGCCAACAATGCCACATCTATTAAGATATGGAAGATGATGTTAAGCTATCTATGCTCTAACCAACCCAAAATTCTTACCACTGTCAAGTAGATGACCTCGGTTCTCTTCGGCAATGCATCGAGCTCATTACTGTTCACAGCCATGATAAATTGTCATTTTGACCTCTCAGATTTCCTTATCAAGAGGCACAAGGGCAATTGGTTAGCTGTCTGGTTCTTGGGACCAAGTGACATTAAGCAATCACTACAAGCTCTGGGCAAACACTCCCTGAAAGGGCCACCGAAAATCTTGCACCAAAGTTGCAAATTATACTGTTTGAAAGGGCACTACTTTTCTTTCTTTATTTGTACCTCAAAGGCCCACAAGGGAGTATTACATGAGGGGTGGGCTGACATGTATTAAAGCCTCCTGTCACAGAATTTTTCAGAAGAGGCAAACTGAAGAGCTAAACAATTCATCTACATCTTTGAGGTTCCTTTGCTCCCATAATTCCTACTGCACTAGAAGCCGTGTGTTGATGCTTGAATCTGAATGCCACACACCAATATGCATGCACCACACATCCTTTACCAGCATAGCACCACGTAAGATCATGTCAATACCTCATTTGGGGGCAAGGGGTGCAAGCACACAGAACAGTAGGAACAAAACGCAAACACTAATGTTGTGAGAGTCACTCCTGTGCTCTGTATTTTGGGCCACATGTCGCAAGATGAACAACCCCCTCCCCATTTTCTCAAAGAGTAAAACTACAATAAACATCTACTCCTAAACTGTGAAAACAAAACGACGAACATAGAAGGAAGAACATAAACATGTCTCATCCTTGTCTTTCCATGTATTCTTCAATTATGGGAACTACTTCCTCGTTCAGCTACCTGTCCTACCTACATTCGTCCGTGGTTTCTCGCCTCTCGCCACTGCCTGTATCTAGGGGCACAAACGTTGCCAGTTTCACAGCAGGAGGCCCCCTTTCAAAATTGCAATTTGATAGATCCGTGACAGCCTAGTTGCTTTATTCACTATACAGGCAGGCTTTGTTCATTTGGGGTCTGCAGGTGAAAGCTCATAATGGAGACAAGTTTCGCAGCATGAATAAAACGCACACAGAAGACAAGGAACAAACAAGACAGGACTGTGCTAAAAACAATATAGCAGCACAGTCCTGTCTTGTTTGTTCCTTGTCTTCTGTGTGCATTTTATTCATGCTGCGAAACTTGTCTCCATTATGAACTGCAACCAACTAGCCCAAACCACCGTGTTACTTCAAGGTGAAAGCTGTTGTCTTAATAGTGAATGTTTCCACGTTTACTTTGTTTCTTCTTTCTATGTAATGGCTAGGACAAACTGTCGCCCACCCAATGCAAAGGAAATAGCCACATAATCATAAGTTCTCTTCCATTTGGCTGCACTTTCTGCACTAGTTCAAAAAGTGCAGCACGAGTTCTAGGCTGGCTTGCACTCACCGAAATGGAAGCGCAGCTGCGGTGCAGCAATATGGCGGTGCCCATGTGTAGGTTGAAGAAGCGGAGAAGGTATGGCACTAGTTATTTAACGAAATTTGTTGAAAGGTTTATGGCTTACGGGGGTTTAACGTCCCAAAGTGACTCAGGCTATGAGGGACGCCACAGTGAAGGGCTCTAGAAATTTCGACCACCTGGGGTTCTTTACCATGCACTGACATCAAAATACACGGGCCTCTAGAATTTTGATGGAGGCAAAATTCTAGGGGCCCGTGTACTGTGCGATGTCAGTGCACGTTAAGGGAGCATATAGACCTAATTTTGGTGGCATATTTTCTTCTTTGTAATGATGCGGAAGGCACTACAATGCATGAATCACCATGTGGTATTCGCCTACGACCACTAAATAATTTATAATCGAATTTTTCTGTCATGCTGTTTCGGTTTCAACAGCCGAATGAGAGCTGTGACGTCAAAGAGAGGTTTTAGGTCATTAGAGGCATAGAAAAACTGCGATATAATTGCTGCTTTATCGTTTTAATTTACTGCAGTGCTGAAGCCAGCCTTCCTCAAGAGCAGGAATGACAACAAATGTAGAAGCACCAATTACATTGCAGTTTTTCACGCCTCACATGACCTACAACCTCTCTTTAAGGTCACAGTCATTGTTCAGCTGTTGAAACTGTAACAGCACAAGAAAGAAATTCCGTTATAAATTATTTAGCAGCCGTAGGAGCATGCCACATGGTAATCTGTGCATAATAATGCCTTACACTTCATTACAAAAAAGATTGGTTGGTTTATGGGGGTTTAACCTCCCAAAGAGACTCAGGCTATGAGGAACACTATAGTGAAGGGCTCCGAAAATTTCAACCACCTGGGGCTCTTTAACGTGCACTGACATCACACAGTACACAGGCCTCTAGAATTTCGCTTCCATCAAAATTCGACACCTGCAGCCGGGATTGAACCCATGTCCTTCGGGTCAGTAGCCGAGCCCCATAACCACTGAGCCACTGCAGTGGCGTCATTACATTAAATAGAAGAAACCACGCACCCAAAAGTTAGGTGTCTATGCTCCCTTAAAGAACACCAGGTGGGCAAAATTTCCGGAGCCCTTTACTACGGCGTCCCTCATAGCCTGAGTCGCTTTGGGACGTTGAACCCCCGTAAACCATAACCTTTCAGCAAATAACTGTCATCATTTCATTAAATTACACGTGCCATAGCTTCTCTGCTTCTTCGACCTACACATGGAGGAGGTGAGTGACTGTTTGAGGCGTCATATTGAAAACCTAAGCGGTCACGTCGAGTCGCATGGGCAGCATTTCAGCGCTAATTCGTAAGTCGCCTGTGTGTATACAAGCAACGTTTTTTTTTTTCTGTGAAATGACAATTTCCTAGAGAAGGTTCATGGTAAGACTTCTCTGCGATTTGCTGCTTGAAAATTCTTCCAAGTGTTTCAGGATTTTGGAGGTCGTTGGTGTCGGCGGCATGCAGCTGGCTGTAATTTCGTGACGACAGCAAGGCTATCAGACAATCGGGCCTGCACTCAGCCATTCGTTTTGGAAGCGGCCAGGGCCAAACTGCACTTGAACTGTCTGAACTGACGCTGCAGGCACCACCGCGGAACTTCACAGAACTAGTGCAGAGAGTGCAGCCAAATCAAAGACGCCTATCATGACCACAATATTGACAATGTGGTATTTGGGCTTGTTGGTATAGCATATTAGAAGACATAGCACAGCACATCAGGACAAAGAAAAGGAGCACACAGGACGAGCGCTTATCCTGTGTGCTCCTTTTCTCTGTCCCATTGTGCGGTACTATGTCTTCTAATATCACCACAATGACCTGTCGCACACTGCAACAGTGCCTTGTGAGCTTTATGCACCTCACAAGCTTCCAAACAGTCAAAGGACATCAAACACATTGTCCACAATGTTCATCTCTTTAAGGCCTCTTTACAGCATCAGCCGTAAAAAGGTCTTAAGATTAGACACCTTAAAAGGAAGCTTGCTTTTCCAGTTGCCTCATGCGTTCCATGCTAGTTGGCCACCTGGGTCCAAACACCTTCCCCACGTAAAACCGATGTTCGATGCAGGTGGCACAGCACTCATTTTAAAATTCTCACAGAAGGTGGAGGGCTCACCTTGTGGCACCTTAAAGCCTTTGCTGCCTCAGCATTTTAACGTCCCATTTGTTCAGCCTCTGCACCAGCAAGCGAACGCCGGACTCGAAGCAGGAATCGGGAAGGCCCGTGCATACCAGAAAACTGCCTGCCAGTTTTTCAAGTGCTGTTTTCTGAAATAAATATGAATTTAAAAGAAGAACATGTTTCGCTCTGCAGACACCAAAGCGTAATCGCTTATCTCGCCGCAATTTTTGCACCTGTTTTAGAAAGCGAAATGTAACCGCAGCACACAATTGTAAAGTGCAATTAACACTCTACAGACTTTCCCAGCCGCGGGGCCACAAAAAATCAGACCGCGTATAAAACTCATCGCACAAACGGTTTGTTCAACTCACGACTGGCTTTATTAGTAATAGAACCGGTCGTGGTTCAACTGAACTGTTTGTCAAAAGCTTCCCGCCTTTTTACGAGAGCACGCAAAAGCTGGTAAATATGCGTGTTTTACATGACCATGAGTTACGCTGGGCTAGGTTTACAAAAGATATAAATACACACTCAGCGCTTGCTCTTTTCCGTAGACCTGCACAGAGCTTTTGAGCAGAACTTACGATAAAACAGATGAGTCTTTCCCTCCGGGTCTTTGGGTCCACTGCCGGGCAAGCGGGCTCAGTGCTAGTCCTAGGCTATCTGCTAACACAAAATATTCGGGCGCAAGGAAGTTTACAACGGAATGCCGAGTGTCAGATAAAAGGCAATCACTCAGTGTGTGCATACCAAAAGATTGAAAGCACAAATTACTCACGTGCAACACGATCGCGCGCCCTTTCCGGCGACCGGCCATAGAGCGACTGAAAGCAATGCTCGGCTCGGCTCAAACGTGGCTCGAACAACAATAAAAAAAACTGCCAGACGTGACGTCTTTTTTCAAAACAAATGCGACGTCATGGGTTGCAATAACGCCAATAACGCGTGCGTTATCTGGAGCCAGATTACGCAACAGTGACAAATTTTGTAAAAAGTTATTGACGAACATGCCTGAAGCGTCTCCTCGATATTAATGAGCCCCGAGATCGCCACAACATTGCGCTTACTGGCCGCTAAGCGGCGCTAAAAATTGAACCCTCAATTTCGGTTTCAATGTCTGGGAGACTGTGTTGCGCGGAACCCGAACATGCTGTTTCATCCTTTTTTCAGGCAACGAGCAATAACTTTTATTTTGTTAATGACAAAAATTATGTTTTCTAAAGGCTTAGAGAGCAACAATTGCTTAGAAAGTCTGAGCTGACTTCCACAAAATACTGAAAGAGGATCATCAGTTTCGTTTTCGAAATCTGAAAGCGTGCTCTGCACGCCGTTCTATCATGCCGTTAGGACATTTTGTCTGCTGCATAATCAGTAAGCTTGGAACGATTTACAACGAAGTGAAGACGTACGAAACATCCATATTGCAACAAGTGCTTGAAGTGGCTAGAAATGCCGCAAAATAAGTATTTATACTGCATGATTCATGGTTGTATATTGTACTACTGCCAATGGCAAGAAATCAATAACTACTTAGGACAAGCAAAAAGGGAAAATAATTCATGAGGTAGAATAAGGACAGGAGGAAGTCCGGAATTATCTAAGCTCTCAAATGTAGCCAGGTGACCCGTGGGAAAGGAGGACTGCATGGCGCTCAATGGTTGGAAGCCGGAGGCGTCAGCAGTAATCTGTCCGGGGAGTCGTTAGCCCGCAGGGGGCACATCCCTCATATCTAACGTTCTTAGAACTTTGCGAAGCGCGCGTCTGTTATAATCTTGCTGCGGAGCATTGCGAGAGATGTTTCGATCGGGTGAAGCAGATCTTAAAGGGCCCCTGCAGCCTGCGCTGTTTCTGATCATTTTTCCGACGAGCTTTCGCCGAATGGTACTTCCTTGAATAACGTTGACGAATTTAAAATAAACCCATGCCCCTTTTCTCTATTCTTTCCGCAAGAAACACAGCTCACTAGGTTCCTGTGTGATGCGCACGCGCACAGTGACTTTGGGAGTAACACAGCAGACCTGACTGACCGGATTTCTCGAAATGACAAGCGCGTGCGTTGATGAAATGACAACTGAAACAAGGAAAGTATCAGACATGGCGAACGACTTGTGAATATTAAAAAAAAAACTGTGCTCGAAGGCACAGACACAAGCGCACTTACAAGGAAAAATGGCATGCGTCGGCGCGATGAAGGCGGCGGAAATCGTTTCTTTCTGCAGTTTCAAGAATTTTCGGGAAAGAGGATTCTTGTACATCTTCGCAACTCCGTTCTTGTCCGTTACGTCAAGTGCATGGTTTGTTAGATATGGTTTGATGAACTTCTTGCATATAATCTGCAGTAGTGCTTCGCTGTGGCCGCTGTCCTTGTTCTCACAGGTCAGGACTGCAGGGAAACCCGCGATTTTATTCACACTAGTTGTAATGCAAGCATGTGTCCAGTGGTCTTTGAAGATGCGTTCGGTCTTTGAGCATGACATCGGCGAACTTCTTGAGGCCCTGTAACAGTCTTAGGAGTGCTAACGTCGGCTAAAATAATCCACCCCTGTCTTGGTGGGCAGTCAAACTGTCTACAAGTAGCATTTCCTTGGCTGGAAATGCAAGCTACAAACTGCAGAATAATTTGATGTTGTGTTTGTCTCCAAGTTTTTTCTTCAAATTAACTTGAGCCGTCTTTCTCGGAATTCTAAGTCGGCAGGAATTTCATGGAACGAAACGCCGGGCTTCTTGTTTCGCTGACTGGACATGCAAAGCGGAACGCAACAGCAATGCATTTTTGCTCGCTACTCCCTCCAGCAACTGCAGTCATCGACGCGTCACTTGTCAAACGGTAACACTAGACAAATATCACAAACAATATCAGACACAGCGCACCACAAGCCCTAGTTTTTGCTGCAACGGCAGTCACCAGAAAATTCTGTGCTGCAAGCGTGTCGTCTGCTAGAGGGTCATCTGACAGCGCCGCCATACGGCGGACGCGCGTCCTTCTTCTGTGATTCTATTCTTGAAAATATTTCTGTGCAGCGGAAATATACGGCGGGCAGAAACCCCCTACGCTTCAGGCATGTTCTTCAGGAGGCATTGGACAGTGACGTCAAAATGACGAAATGGTGAGACCACCACGTGACTCAACGAGGAATCAGACAATAATTATAGCAGGGCGGCGCCCCAGAACATTCGAGGGGCCGTATGCAAAACTTTTTTGTAAAAAGAAATAAGAAATAAGCAACGATGAATATAACTATATAACATTTATTTTGCCAAAACATTGTGTTTAAAGTTCGAAAATATTAAGCAAAACAAAAAGCGTTCGAAATTGTGCTATTAAATTGGCTGGTGTGTAACTTTCGGTGCCGCGGGGGTTTGCTGACGGCAGTAAAAAGGCCGATTTGCACGAAAGGAGCTGTTTCACGCCATGTTATTGTTTTTTTGCGGGGCGTCTGGAATCGAGCTACTGTGCGGTTGACCTAAGTGCGCAGAAAAATTTCAGCGAATGCAGTGAAGGCTACCGAGCGAACTTGCAAGAAGCGCTTGGTACGAAATCGACGAAGACAACTTCTTGAAGTATGTGTTGTTCGGTTCTTTCTATCGATGACAAAAATGCCAAAGGGTGATGTGTTGCAGTATGTGATGTGTGGTTGTTTGTTTCTTTCCCCTTGGGAAACAGAAGACGACCACGAAGTGCCATTTGCTGGGAAAAATAAAGGGCTTTGCCAGCATAAGCGTGTCTTATTTATATGTAGCTGTGTGTCACAGAGGTGACGACGGCACCCACCCCTTCTGCGCACTAACTTTACAAATTGCCTCAAACACCCGCTGTACGCATTTGCTCATCGCCGGTTGTGCGATGCAGACGTACGCCTCATTACCAACGGCAGCTTGAAAGCCGCCGGTAGCAAAGAACCGCAGTGCACATATAGCACTTGCCGCCGCACCGACAACGTGCTCGCACGCGCACCTCCCAGTTCATCGGCGACTTCGTCGCACAGCCGCTCCACCGTCTGCTTCTCCAGTCGAAAAAGGAGTCGAAACAGCTCGTCCGGCAATTTTCTGTCACAAACGCAACGGTCAAATTGACGGCCTCAAAACTGTCACAAAAACTGTCAATTAGCGGCTGCAGTGCAACGTCACCACTTCTGCCATATTCCGTGACATAATCTGCTGCCACCCATGACGCAAAAAAGCAAAATGGCCGCCGGCCACGACCGACCAATAGGAGCGAGGCTTATTGACACCTTTTTACAAGTTTTTGACAATTTTCCTAATTGGCAGTTGCGTAATCTGGCCCCTGGTTGCAGCAGTCACTGCCTCTCGGTCGGTCGGTTGGTCGGTCGGTTGGTTGGAAACATTTGTCTTAAGGGGACTATGCAATAAATTGATTAAGATTACGTAAAGCAGACGAGAGACAGGCATTTCATCACTCGTCCCCCCAACGCAAGAATTTTTAAGCTAGCATCAGTAACAACGAAGATATAGACGATTAAAAATTATGCTCCTCCTCTCTCCCCTGAACTCGTACACGCGGGGCACCAGAAAAAAAAATAAAGAAAACAGGTCTGGGACTGGGCCCTGCCTATGAATACGTCACCCGCTGACGTTCCTTTTGCAACTTCCGGTTGTCGCTCCTAGCACCCCAGCAGCAGCGTTGGCGGCGTGATTGCGGCGTGCGTCGGTTTCTTTGCTTGTCGTCTGTTGTAGTTAGCAGTAATTAACCCGGACCTCGAGGCGCGACTGCCTGCTCTTACGGCCGCGATGGGCACCGAGCCGTACCGGCTGAACGCCAGCGACGACAGTAGCGACTCGGCGAGCGACTGCGAGTGGCTCCGGAACTCCCGACAGAAGGAGGCTGCAGAGGAAAATTGAAACCATAGGCGCGAAGGCAATGCCGTGGCTCGCGCTTGCCCGAGAAGGTCGCGCGGCGGCACGAGCAGACGATTTTCACGGCTACCGGAAGTGTGCCCGTGACGTCGTGGCAGCCATGGCTCCAGCGAATGACAGCGTGTGGTGGCCTGGAGACGTCATGGGTAAATTGACGTCTTTTTTCTCGATTTTAATGTCAAAATCGGTCACTACGATCACACCAATCGGACCGCGAATTTAAAAAAAAGCCCTTATTAAAAATCAGTGTTGTCGGTAACGCGTTACAATTAACGGCGTTACCGGTGACGAGTTACTTTTTTCGGTAACTTAGTAGCGTACTCGTTACCAATTCGGAACTGTAACGGGTAACGTACTTACGTTAACATTTCTCGGTAACGTGAGGTGTCACGTTACAAGTTACTTTTTGTTCCAGTTGTGACCCACTCCGCTCCCTTTTCTAGAAAAAAAAAAAAGAGCAGAGCACCTAATGCGATGTAAATAAACGTCACGTTACAAGTTACTTTTTGTTCCAGTTGTGACCCACTCCGCCCCCTTTCTTAGAAAAAAAAGTGCAGAACACCTAATGTGATGTAAATAAACAAAATGTACAGGTGCTCCCGACAGGCCTTGTTGGGGCTCGCATGCATGCCAGAAAACAGCTGCCCTTGACAACGCACCCAACTAAATAAAAAAGACGGAATAGCCATAAAGCACGAAAAACCTGCACGAACACGCATTCACACACTCGCCTTCGCCTACCTTTCCTTCTCAAACCACTCTCACACACAACTCTACAGAGTGGAAGCATGCCGAGCATTTTGGGACATCACATTTTTCAAAATTACTCTAAATCTGTTGAGAGTTCAGCGATGTTTTCTTTGTGAAGTTAGAATCGATGAGGGAGTGTCATTTTGTGTTTAATGCCACATTCAGAAGGTGGCTTCATCATGTGCCAAAAAGTTAGAATCCAACACATGTAACTCTACAAGCAACTTTAGGCCACTCTAACATTGCTAAGCTCCTGCACATTTATGCAAAGTATTCTCGTTAAATCAGGATATCGCGCAAAATCGTTGTTCGGGCTAGATGTTATATGTGAAATTTGAGCTTAATAAAATTGTTATCGTAAGTTCTTAAGATGAAGAAAACTTAAAATTGATGATCATGAAGTAACGGCAAAGTAACGTGCGGTACTTTTTTTCCGGTAACGGTAACGATAACGCGTTACCTTTTTTGTAGGTAACGTAGGGCGGTAACGCGTTCCTTTTTTTTAACATAAGGAGTAACGTATTTAGTTACTTTCGGTAACGCCTACAACACTGTTAAAAATTCATAATAAATTGCCGGCTCAGTTCCGAAGACTCATACTTGCTGTGAATGCTTCTCAGCATCATTTCTAAGCATTGAAAACATTTACAAGCGACTTTTTATTCATTGCATAGTCCCTTTAAGCGTTAATTGCTGATTTGCCCCCTACTACTGTCCAGATATTGTCAATTTTCTAGTTCGCTTTCCCCATTTCGTGTCAACATTCCTTATGTACAGGTATCTGAAAACTTTCATAGCCCACCGCTTTTCCGTCATCTTTCTCAATCGCTCCTCAAATGCTATCTTACTGCTAGTTTCTCTGCTATCGAACGACGCCCATCCCATATCACCCTGTACCCCCTGATTTGGTGTATTGCCATGTGCTCCCAAAGCTAGCCTCCCTTCGCCACGTTGTTTAATTTCTAACCTTGCTTGAACATCTGGTCTCATGCACAGGACCGCATTACCGAAAGTCAGGCTAGGAACCATCACCCCTTTCCAGATCCCTCTTACCACTTCATACCCATTGTAATTCTACAGTGCCCTATTTTTCATGACAGCTGCATTCCTACTAGCTTTATTCATTACATATTTTTCATGCTCTGTCAGATACTCAGCACCGTAATTTATCCACACCACAAGATACTTGTACTCATCCACTACTTCTAGAGTGAACTCCTGTATTCTATGCTCGCCGCCCTCATCATTAAATATCATGACTGCAGATTTTTCCTTACTAAACTTGAAACCTAATTTGTCTCCCTCTGTTCTACAAATGCCTATCAATTCTTCCTTGTTGTCAGCCATTAGCACTATACCATCCGCGTACATTAGTCCCGGTAATGACTGTTTAATCCATTTTCCTTGCTTGAAAAAAGAAGGGTTGAAGCCTAGTCCGCTCCTCTCTATAGCTTGGTCTCCAACCCTTGCAGGTACAACATGAACAAGAAAGGAGACAGAGGACATCCTTCATGCTTACCTAAGCCCCCGCTGTATCTATCTATATAGGCCCTTATACATTTTTTTCCCCATTTTATAAGCAATCTGTAACCTTTATATATACATATATATATACTTATAAAGGGAGCCCACAGCCACCGAAACCAAGGAGCAAAGGGGAATGTTTAATTTTTTAATGAGTAGTGCTGATCAGTGGAATAATAATACTTCGATTAATCTATCGCTTAACGAAAATTACTTATAAAGCAGCAGAAAAAACAACCATGCCGCCGGTGGGATCCGAACCCACGACCTCCGAATATCGCGTCCGGTGCTGTACCAACTGAGCTACGGCGACGGCTGTCCAATCTGCTGCTTTCGTGGGTATTTATTTTTATTGGGTGTAAGCGAACCTTGAGACTGTTCACCAGCACCACCCCCGTCCATAGCGGCGGACGTAGCACGTCCTGTATTACCACGAGTGTGACGTGGAACGTCATCTAACGGCGAGGGCGGAAACTGTGCGAGAGCCCTCTTATGCTACCTATGGCATGAAGACTGCCAGAACCGAGACTCTCGTTAAGCTATTAGCAGACAAAGTTAAGGAAATGAGGGGCTCGTTTGACAAACTTATGAAGGGAGCCAACAGTCACCGAAGCCAAGGAGCATAGGGGAATGTTTATTTTTTTAATGTGTAGTGCTGATCAGTGGGATAATAATACTTCGATTAATCTATCGCTTAACGAAAATTACTTATAAAGCAGCAGAAAAAACAATCATGCCGCCGGTGGGATCCGAACCCACGACCTCCGAATATCGCGTCGGGTGGTCTACCAACTGAGCTACGGCGACGGTTGTCCTATATATATATATATATATATATATATATATATATATATATATATATATATATATATATATATATATACACAGTATTGTGCGTTTTTATCGTGAAGACTTTCAAAAGTTTCCCCGCCTCAACCGCTGGCTCATTTGCGATGAAACTGCACACAGAGCTTGCGTATTATGGTAACTTTTGTATCGTAGGAAGTTTGACAACGGTACTTACTTAGTTGAGCCGTGCATGATGCGAAAACATAATCGTCTACGTAGAGATCGGCAACCAAAACCCGCAAACTACGCTTTTTCGCTGAAGGGCGGCAGTGGCGCCATCTGTTTGCGGTAGCGCAAAGCGTCACGACAAGGCCGTCGAGGAGAGCGTTGCAAGGAGCGCGGGCTGTTTGAATATGCCGTTCCTGTCGTTTCGTCTGCTTCTACTGAAGCGCTTACAACATTTTCGACTTATTAAGCGGAAAAATATCAGAACAAATGATTTAACGAGGCTTTACCTTTTATAGAATATTGTTTGCAATGCTCGGCTCGGCGGCCTTGTTGTGACGGTTTCCACTGCCCAAAACAGATGCCGCCACTGCCGCCCTTCAGCGAAAAAGCGTCGTCTGCGGGTTTTGGTTGCCGATCTCTACGTAGACGATTACGTTTTCGCATCATGCAAGGCTCAACTAAGTAAGCACCGTTGTGAAACTTGCTACGATACAAAAGTTACCATAATACGCATGCTCTGTGTGCAGTTTCACGGCAAATGAGCCAGCGGTTGAGGCGGGGAAATTTTTTAAAGTGTTCACGATAAAAACGCACAACACTGTATATAGGTCAACCGTATATATATATATATATATATATATATATATATATATATATATATATATATATATATATATATATATATATATATATATATATATATATATATATATATATATATATATATATATATATGGGCATGTTCAGATAAGAACGGTAATCGAGGTCCCATGGCCATTTTTTGTTTTCAATTATATTTTTATATGTGATGGGTAAATGTGTCCACACAAAGGAATGAACCTTAGTTTTGCAAGGAACTTTGCAGTTTTCTCGGAAAAAAATCGTATGTCACAAGAGGTGGAGAATGTCGTTTTTGCCACTTCTCAAAGTTGCAAGTTTGGAGCATCACTGCATGCACAATAAGTTGTTTTCGCGCATAATTATTTTTTCAATACTTTATTACAACTTGTACTATACGAAGAAATAAAAAAACGTTTTCTTTCTCTGTCAATCTTCTGAGTAAAAAATCGCAAATTTCGCTTCCGGAGCTGTGCGGTGCCAAAAAGGCACTTTTCAGGGCAGCCTTAGGGCAAGATGCGTAAAGATCTCCCGGCTGAATCTTTTTCTCTGTATTTTTCAGCTACTTTTAATCACTTCAGGCAAGTTTTGTAGCTCTACACTTTACCTATGTTTTTCAATATGGCCTCAAAATTGGCAGAAGTTCAAAAACGTCAAAAAGTGACAACTTTGACTTGAATTTAAAAAAAAAACATCATCATCGAATTTTATTAAAATTTGCCCTTATAATACTCAACATTTCATAATTCTAAGGCTTTAAAAAGTATTGCATTATATTGTTTTAAAGTATGGAAAAAAATACAAAACGGACTTTATGATTTCAATCCCTACGACTGCTCAGTATTCTCTCTTAGAATGCGCAATCGTCAGAAGCTGGTTTTAGTATTGGTATTTTGTAAGTAAATTTTAAACGCTACAGTTGCTGAGTTCATAAGTGTAATTTGTAAGCATTTTTTTCTATTACAATCAAAGGTCTAAAGCTCCTATTCGCTTTCGTACTGTTCTAACGGTGGGACCTAAATTACTGTAAGCATATTCCAACACGTTATTTTGGAGTGACGTGTGTGTAGGAGTAGTTTATGCAAACAATTAATGCACCCGTCGCACTTTCAAGGTGACTTTAACTGCTACCGCCGCTCCAGGGATGAACCGCGCTTTGCAGCCGCTCCTACAGCTATATAACGCCCGGCACGACCCTGAAATTCACAGCATCATGTGTGCCGCCGCCGCACCGAGGCTTTAGCCGCCGCTATCATCTTTTCATCGCAACGCACCGAACGCCTAGCAGTTATGCCTCAGCCTTCGACCTTCGACCGAGATAACCCGTGTGAGCGGATGTTGTTCGGATCTCGAATTTTGTGTGTCGTTTTCCAGGCCTGGTAGACCCGGTGGGGTCGTTTTCTGTACTCACGTGTTTTCTCTGCGCTGGAGCGCTCCCTCGACAAGCATACTTGGTATATCAGTCTCAGCTCGTACGCCAGACCGAAAGAACATCAGTGTCGACGGTGGGCAGCCTGTGTTAAAAATCCATTCATCTGTCCATCTCCTCTTTTTGGAAAAGCAGCTCTGGGCCCTGCATCCGTCACCTGCTCTTCTGTCTCGCGATAATCTCCGGAAGCGGTGAGCTTTTGCATTCATGAAGAGATTTCCGCGGCGAACGTTTTGTGCCGACTACTCAAAAAGGCACAAACAGAGAATTGAAAAAGGACGTAATTTTCGCAGTGTAAAGACACTCAATGTCGCTGCTCTCAAAAAAGTCCTACTTCCCGAAGAAGCTCTCCGAGTACGAGAAAGTGACTTCATCTGTCAGAATTGTTACCGTCGGTTCAAGGAAGACATAGATAATATGCAGGCAGAGTCAACCGAAACATTAGAAGAATTCCGCCCTGGGGAAGAAATCGTAGAAAATTTAAATTCAAGTGTCAGCCTTACCTCCGAAATCTCGCCCCTAAAGCCACCGAGCGCTCTAAAAAAGCGCCTCAGACTTTCCTATACAAAGCGAAAGCAGGAAGAGGTGGCAAGAGCTATGGTGACGAAAATACGATCGGGGATACAGGCAGCATGTAATGTCCCAGAGACTTCGCGTGGGTCAGAAGAAAAGTGTGCGCAATGCAGCAGTTGGGAGGACAACCTACATGCTGCCTACAATAGGTGCACGTCCTTTCAAGAGCGTTGCCAGCTGCTGACACTGCTACCACGCAACCTAACCGTGAAATATGTGCAGGAAGTTATTCCAGAGGCAACGAGGTACGTTATCCAAAAATCGAAGAAGATGGTGGATGAGGAAGGCGTATGGTCAACACAGGAGAGATATACAAGATGTAAACTACAACAGGAAGGCATTACCACCGTTTTAGAATATTACACCATGGATGAACTCGATTGCTCTAGACAGACTCCGAACAAAAAGGATGTTGTGAGAATCGAGAAGGAAGGAGAGAAAGAATGGATACCTAAACGCTTCATGACGCGGTCCTTGCGAGAAGCATTCCGCCTCTACAAGCAAGCTCACCCTGCCTCCCAGGTTGGCCTCACAAAATTCATATCCTTGCGTCCTAAGTGGGTGAAATGCTCGCCACAGTGGCAAGTGTGTGTTTGTGTGTGCTGTGCAAACTTTCAGTTGTGCCTCGTGGGACTGCAGAACGCGTCCGGAAGGTCGCTTTCTCCCGAAGATATGCAGAGCCTCTGCGTATGCCAGGAACCTACTGCGTCGTGTTTCCTTAGGAATTGTGAGCACTGTCCACAAGATGGCATTTTCACTTCGGAAAATTTTGAAATGAGCAGCGAGGACGAGGTGTTGATTGCTTCATGGAAATACGGTGAGCTCGTTAAAAAGACTGACCGCTTCATCATTTATGAGAGAATGTCTAAGAATGACCATGAAATGGATTCCCCACAACTATATTAGATCTGTGCAAGCAAGAGCAATACATGAAGAAAAACACAGCTGCAAGAGAGGTGCAATTGTTTTGCATTTTGATTTCGCCGAAAACTGGACAGTTGTGCTTCCAGACGCAGTACAAGCTTACCATTGGCAGAAAAATCAGGTGACCGTGTTTACCTGCGTTGTCACGTCAAGAAAATCGACTCGGAACTACGCCGTAATTTCCGACGAAATGTCTCATGATTCAGCTCATGCATGCTTGGCTCTGTCAAAAATCAAAGCACACCTCGAAGACAACGCGCCAATCTACACCAAGATAACATATGTGAGCGACGGGGCTCCCGCTCACTTCAAGAATAAATATCAGTTTCATGAGCTACAACGCAGTGAATGTCGAGAGACGAAATGGATGTTTTCGGCCACTGGACACGGCAAAAATGCTTGCGACGGCGTTGGTGGGCTTGTCAAACATCGAGCATCACACCACAACTTGCGGAAGCCTGCAAGTGAGTCCATACAAACAGCCAGCGGCTTCGTAGACGCAATTAAAGGAACGCTAAAGAACATCACCATTCTGGAGCTCCCACAGAGGGAGCTTGCAGACTTTCGCGAAACGAAGAAGGAAGAATGGAAAATGGCAAAGAAAGTGCCTGGAGTTCAGACGCTCCATATGTGGAAGTACGTTCAAACAAATGAAGGCAGTGCATCCTACGTGGCCTCCACCGCTGCTTCGGAATGGAAGAGACTGTGATCTGGTTTGTGCTTCGTGCTGGACAATATACTGTGCGCATACCGACTTCAACTGCTGCCGTTAATTTCTTGTTACGATTTTCTGAATTGCAATCTGCATATAAAGCGGCATCCCATTTGTAAATTGCGTTCCTATTAAAACTCCTCCTGATTAAAAATCTCGCAGATAAATTGTTCCTCTCAGAAGACGACGTTCTTTCTCCTGACATTGCCCTGTAGAACCTTTGAACACAGAGGTAAACAGATGCAGGTACGGAAACGTCGGCTTCAGAAATACATTAATATAAATTTTTATATATAAAATTTTTTCTAGGAACCCACAAATTATCTAATATTTTAAAAAAATCGATTACATACCAATGTACCTTACGATGATAAATTAGAGAATACAAAAAAAAAACGTTTGACCGCCAGCAGTCAGTTCATCAGGTGAAATAACGAATTTATTCCCATTTTGACGCATTAAGAACGCCGCTAACAAGCGAGCAGAAGCTGTACAAACATTCAGGATGGTTCGCATATTGTGGTAATTGAAATGTAACCACGTTCAGTGAGTGCTAAATCAAATTTCTGACAGTTACTATTTCTAAGAGGCAGTAATAAGCAATTCTAGGTAACAAAAACATAAACTCAGTTTTGCATTTATTTTTATACTTTAAAACAAAATAATGCAACACTTTTTTGGTGTTTTAAAATTATCGAGTATTGAGTATTATTAGGGCATTTTTTAATAAAATTCGATGATGATGTTTTTTTTTTAAATTCAAGTCAAAGTTGTCACTTTTTTGACGTTTTTGAACTTCTGCCAATTTTGAGGCCATATTGAAAAACATAGGTCAAGTGTAGAGCTACAAAACTTGCCTGAAGTGATTAAAAGTAGCTGAAAAATACAGAGAAAAAGATTCAGTCGGGAGATCTTTACGCATCTTGCCCTAAGGCTGCCCTGAAAAGTGCCTTTTTGGCACCGCACAGCTCCGGAAGCGAAGTTTGCGATTTTTTACTCAGAAGACTGACACAGCAAGAAAACGTTTTTTATATTAATCGTATAGTGCAAGTTGTAATAAAGTGCTGAAAAAATACTTATGCGCGAAAACAACTTATTGTGCATGCAGTGATGCTCCAAACTTGCAACTTTGCGAAGTGGCAAAAACGACATACTCCACCTCTTGTGACATACAATTTTTTTCCGGTTCATTCCTTTGTGTGGACACATTTACCCATCACATATAAAAATTTAATTGAAAACAAAAAATGGTCATGGGACCTCGATTACCGTTCTTATCTGAACATGCCCATATATATATGATATTACACGGCGAATTAGGGACTTGGATTCAAGAATAGGTCACTGCTATGTCACAGTAAAAAGTGCGTTCCGGTACCGCAGTCGCCTCCGGTAAAAGTCGCGCGTGCGCAGTTGTGTCCCCGGCACTCCGGTAACGCTAACGGTAACAAGGTACATGGTATGCTAAAGGTCTCTATTACTGGGACTCAGGTAGCGTTGTCGGGTTGGAAGCAGGATTGAGGAAGCCTTCGGTGTGGTCCGGCTGCCACGTGACGGCGTCCTTCGGTGTAGCAAAGACAACGTGTCGTCTGAATTGTCCACACTTCCTTGCTAGACCCACAAAGTTTCTCAGCATTTTCTAGGGGGAACGCTGGCACCACCGTCTATGAGAGATTTAGAAAAGCACTTCATCCACAGGGGGGATGCCGGGAAGACGTTGTACTTAACGCGGCTAGTGTTGGGCGGAAAAACGAGTATTGTGCCTCCGAACCTCGAGCTGCGCAGCGATGCCCTCTGTGTGGTTTCAATAGCGCATTTTTTCCTTCTTCAATGAACTTAACGCCAGTGAAAGTTCGGTGTTTGGCCGGTGTGGAAACTTTCACAGCATTTATTGGAGGTTTGCCTTCAGAAGGGTCGCATACTGTTACGGCCGAATCCACGTTTCGTGCCCAACAATAGCCAAGGCCCGCCGCCGCGGTGGCTCAGTGGTTACGGCACTCGGCTGCTGACCCGAAAGACGCGGGCTCGATCCCGGCCGCGGCGGTCCAATTTCGATGGAGGCGAAATTCTAGAGGCCCGTGTGCTGTGAGATGTCAGTGCACGTTAAAGAACCCCTGGTGGTCGAAATTTCCGGAGCCCTTCACTACGGCGTCTCTCACAGCCTGAGTTGCTTTGGGACGTTAAACCCCTATAAACCATAAACAATAGCCAAGCCAAATACGAACCCTCACCTTTCCGGCAATTCTGCGCTATTCCATGGTGGATGAAGTGCAGCGCCGCCAGCTTTCCCACATATCATGTAATTATCGCAAGTTACCGCCACGTAGTGGTAATGGAATCATTTGATGTTGGCTGTTACCTTCCTTCAGTGTAATGCCCTCGTTCGCGGCATTTATGTTTTATTTAAGATAGGGGAATTTTCAGTCCGAGCTCGAACATGTACCCGACGTGAAACTGCGAAGTCGGGCTGCTGTCCCGCAAATCAAACTAGAAAAGGTGGAATCGCTTTCGAAAAATCTCAAATGCCATTATAATCTACGCTGCACTTCAAATCGCAGCTTGGCAGTGCCATTCTGTTCATAATTAATGAAGTCGAGCTGTATTTTCCTTCACTTTAGACAGTGTAGTTACTGCTGCATTTGACCCGAAACCAAACTGGCTTCTGAGTGCTGAAGGCACAGGTGTTCACCCCTAACGCCGCATGATCCTGAAGAATGCGTGCCACATATGTCGTTGCAGGCACATAAAAGCTGCGTGACATGAGCTTTATTATTGGCTAAAGAATTTCAGATAAATTGGTTTGGATTCAAATTCTAGTTAGTTCTATATAAACCACTAAACGTCCCAAACTTGGCTGCAGCCAAGCAAAGAGTGACATCGTATTATTAACCTCGCTTAAGGCGCCGCGATGGCTCAGTGGTTGCGGTGCTCGGCAGCTCACCCGAAAGACACGGGTGCGGTCCCGGCCGCGGCGGTCGCATTTCGATGGAGGCGAAATGTTACCGGCCCGTTGTCTGCGATGTCAGCGCACGTTAAACAACCCAGGGTGGTCGAAATAATCCGGAACCCTATCCCTCATAGCAGGAGTCGCTTCGGGACGTTAAACCCCATAAAACCAAACCAAACCTAGCCTCACTTAAACTTGTTCAAAACGATAGGATAGGATAGGATAGAATAGGATAGGATAGGATACACTTTATTGATCTAACAAGGTCTTTCTGTCAGACAGAGGTCTTCATCTTCAAGCAGATGTCTCCCTCCGTCTTGCAGAGGTCGGCGCCCCTATTCCAGGGCACCGCTGAGTTTGGCCGCTCGCTGGGCATGGATGGCCAATCCTCTTTGTTGGAGGATTGGGTTGCCGCTGGAGAGCACACTCTCCCACCCTTCTCGACCCTTCTCGCTTTATAATTTTAACTAATTTTGTTCTTGCATCATTCGCACCTCTCGCCGACAGGTTTATCATTTAACCTTATTTTGTACGGTGTATCATTCCGCATTGCACAATGAGAATTCGATCGAAGACCGCATTACATATCGCATCGCGTCCATCATCGTCACAAAGTTGGCATCCCGTTATTTGAAACGCTTTTTTTGTAATTTCTAGCGTCGTACATCCGAATAATAGAATTATCTTCCCCAATTAAGTGAAAAAAAAAAGTGGAAGGTGGTGGGGTATCTATTTCCGATAACTATGGTTCCTGCGAAATTTTAGCTAACGTTGTGCAAGCAGGAACAATCCTCATATACTAATGGATTCTGCATGTCCATATTCCTGTGAAACTTAAGCTAGCATTGTATGAATAGGAACAAGCTTATGCATGCTAATATCTTTCGCGTTTGTATACCTCATTAATTCTTTTCTTGTAACACCTGCCTCTGTAATGCCTGTTGGTAGCTAAGGGTAAAAAAGTAGTAAGCCGGGTGTTAGCCTACGAAAAAGCCCCCTGTTAACAATACACTGCACCGCAATTACATAAACAGGTTAGGTGACTCAATTTCTAACAAGTCTCTACTTCAACTTTCTCAAATTTAACGTATTGCACTGCGCCCACCTCGACAGCAAGACTTGTATCCGCATTGCCGCCCAGCCTTCAAGTTAAAGTCTAGCTCTAGTAGAAGTCCTCTTTCTCCTTCCTTATGCTCGCTTTTCACTTATTTCACTTGGACCCGCTTCTTTTATTTGCCCGTGACGGAACTTCACCCTCACCCTCGCTCTGTAATTTCTAAGAACAGAGATAAACTTTTGCGTACTTAAATATATTACGAATTGTGCAAAGTCTCTTTCGTATACTAACCGAAAACAAGAAATTCTCGTAGGGTTTGGGGGGGGAGGCACTTGACGTTTCAATTGCATGCGTTACGAAACTCTATTCATAGAAAGTTAAATGAGGTTAGAGATCAGCGGCGTGACAACCGTTGAAAGGAACTAACTAGTTTTGTAAATTACCGCACCCTGAAATGGCAGTCGATGCGGCAGAACTCCACCTTCTCGCCGCGTCCAGAGAAAAAAAAAAAAATATCCGCAACAAGCGCGACGGACGGCAATATACACGAGCGCGCCTCCCCGCAGCGGGTTTCACAATGATTATATGGCATTCGGCTGCTGAGCACGAGCTCTCGTGTTATAACGCCTCCACGCCGACTACGTTTACATGTGGCGCCCGACTGCAAACGATGCATTTGTACAGGAATTGTGGTGAACGTTGAAATACTCCGCGTAATTGGAATTACTTCTGAACACTTCGCTCTATAAGGTCTAGCTTTGGCGAGTAAATTTTCACCAGTTAATTTCTGGAACCTTTCCCGCTATGGTTTCTGAGGGTTCCGTACCGTATCCTCTGTCTTTCCCGGATGCAATATCGTCCACCGGCAGGCCTTCCCCTCCTAGTGGGAAGATTGACGTCATTTCGGATTCCGGGGATTAGTGGCGGCACAGAGGTATTTATGCCGACCCTGTGCCCTTCATGGGTGCGCGCTTCTCCGATGTCTCGTGTTTTCCCGCTGAGGTTGTTCTTCTATAGGGATTGCTGCACAAGAGCGTATAGGTGGGCAGAAACCGAGCCAGTTTCCAAAGCCGTCGTTTCCGGGACTCTAAAATCGGCCGCTCAGTCCACCGCCGTCTCGTCTGAGTTAAAATGAACCGTAGCCACACCAGGCAGGTCGGATTCTCCACAGGCTTTAAATCCGCATCTTTTTTACATTTCGTACTTCGCCGACGTCTTTCCTGAGTTCGCCTCATGCTTGTGGTTTGCCTCTCAGATGGGGTGCCCTTTGTGCTTCTCGTTCTACAGCATATGATTATACAGCGTCGAAAAACTTTCACCACTTCTTTTCAGCTTTCTAAATATTGTGAAGGAAGACCCAGAAAAGCGACCTGGATTTCTTTCTTTTTAGCGTTAGAAGAAACATTAGTATGCTGACGTTTTCCGCTAGACGCACTTGCATACTGCCCGATGCATAAATTGGCACAGCGACGCGTAATTGGGGAGAGGTTTGCTAGAACAGTGATTTTTTTGGTGTTTTCTGGCGTGAAAGAAGAACGTGTGTGCATCAAGTATAGCGCACATAGCTGGGCTAGTTGGTGGTTTGAAGAAATTTGCGCTTTCTTTTGAGAAAAGCAGCAACCAGAAACTGCTACAATGCTTCGAAGGCCTTCAAGAAAGACGTTCGGAGGGAGATGGGGTTGACGAATGGATTTGCTCGGTTTAAGCGTTACATATGTCGCTTGAATACGAACCGCTCTGTGGGCGTTCTTCAGCAAGCAAAACCCTGAAATACATCTAAAGATTTCGTTATTCAATAATTTATATTTGTTGCCGATAATGTTTGATCGGCTGTCTCCATTAACAAGCCACGCTCTCAAGAAATTATTGCTGAAAAGTAACGCTACCAGTTACCACCAAAGAGTAAATTACTGCAGTTTTGTGGCTCTAATTCCACCACTGTCGTGCCGTGTTGGGACACGTACCAGTAAGCTTGTTCAAAAAAGATCATGTACCAACTTCCCTTCAGCAAGTCTTGTTCAGTAACGTTCCACAGAGCGGAAAATAGGCGAATAAAACGCCAGCACTACACTTGATGGAAGGAATTAATAGGGATCGGGGATCCTCGCGTAGCGCCCCAATTTTTCGAATTTACTGGGCTGGTGCAGAACGCCACTTTGAAATATCCAGTCAAGTTTGCATTAGAAATTAATGGACTGCATAAATTGAAATTATCCAGGGTTTTGAATTAACAGAGTTCAAAATATCGAGGTCTTACTGTACATTGTTTTCAATATAATAAAGGTGTTTGTCCATTGATCTTTTTCTGACCAATTTTATACTGAACAGATATGCAATCTTCGCGATATTCGAAGCCCATTTCTCGTCATGTTCGTATTCCAGTTATATTCGAAAAGTTCGATAATCGTGTGGTTCAAATCCATATGTCTGTATGGACAGATGACCACTGCATCATTTCTTTTGTATTTGATGTTCGGATGACAGTGCATAAGCAAGCCAAAACTAAAAGTTTATTCGGTTCAGTTATACAAACCTATTAAGAGTACAGCACTAAAGTACATTTCAAACACAAGTATTTTTTTCCAGAATCCTTCCCCCCATCTAATTCTTTGTGCCCACTCATTACTAATATCCTGGAATACCTTCTTTCAGCGCATCAGTAGCCAAAGAAGTTGTTGCGAGGGGGCAACGAAAGGGGCCTTTTCTCCTTAGTAGTGGTTTATCTCTTGCTTTTCGTATTTTTTGTAAATAACTCATCATTGAGGAAAACAGGCTCATTTCATTGGCATCATGCAGCAACATTAGGGAAATTCGTCAGGCATGATTCTAGGCAGATATGCCCTAAAGCTTACTTCTTTTTTTGCCTCTTGATGACAGCAGCGGGGATGACAGTTGCCCGTCGTGTTCACTCGTCCGTGTCGTCTGCACGCTTATATACGTCGAACGTGGTTTTTGTAACTAACCCAGACCCATACCTTAGTGAGCGATATCTAGTGCATTTAAAGCGAAAGGTGGGCTAGATGGGGATCTTTAGATTCAAGCCACATGGTAACTAGAGCTAAAGACAAGAAAGGTGGTTTCTGTCTTCTGAAATGTGCGGCAATACTGAGCAGGATCCAGCCATCTGGCAGCACGTATTCTGCAGAAAATTCGTATCGAGGGATACCACGTGACCTCCTTGGCTCCTAAAGCCATGCAGACTCTGCGACATGCCAAGCAACACCAACCACGTCATTGCCTCGGTTACATGTGCTCTCATCCTTCCATGTGTGGTAACCCTCCCCTGCGGTCTTACCAGTGCAGAGGAGGTTGCACTTCGAAGCATGTGGTTCACGTCCTGCCTGCTGTGAAAGTTTCCGAAAGAAGTTCGATATTTAGTTAATGTCAATCGATCCACTCTCTGTTACAATCCTCTATCGCACGAGCCACTGGCCGCATTTGATTTTCAGTCCTGGACTACTTAATTGTTGACTCCAGCTCGGCATACGAATTTCCAGGGCAGCCGTAAGCAGGGGGGTGAAACCCGCAAGCAAGGCGCCAGGTGCACGGGCCCTTGGCAAACGCCTTCCTCCTCACTCTCACATAAACACTGACCAGACGACGACTCCAGATGCAAGCGTCTCCTCTCCATCCGCTGCGCAGCAGACTCGTCGCTGTATTCCTAATAACCCCAACTTAATGAGGTAGCCGAAACAGAGATAAAATCTCGGTTACCCCTAGCGAAGAGAAGTCTTAAGTTTATTAACCTATCCTACAGTAAACATGCAGGCACGAAACAGCACAGATGAGGCTCTGGCCTCTCTCGAGACCCTGATTAATGACCGGCATAGTGCACTATAGTACAGTGCTACTGCAATATACTCATCCAGTTGGGTCCAATTAGTCGGGCGGCTAAAAAAAAACACCTAGAACCAATCGGAAAATCCATTTCGAACCAATTGAAATATCAGTTGGTTCCAATTGAAATTTACATTTTTTTTTCACTGGCAAAGTTATTTCTTTACCCCTGCCAGCGCTTTCAGCCAATCGTAAACATGCAGTTCATTTCCGGGACTGCTGAACATTTCTTGTGTTTTCTGCATATTGATTTTTAGACCCACCGTTCTGCTCTGCCTGTTAAGTAATAATTATTAATTATGTTTTGCAGTACATATCCCCTTAGTGACTTAGCAAGGCAATGTCATCATCGAGTGCATATTAGTGCGATTTTCTCCAATGACTCTTATTTACAATTCCCAACATAGGTCTCTGAATACTGCCTGTTAGAGTGAACTCCGGTAAATAGGTGGTGAACAAGATCGTGTCACCCTGCCTGACATCCTTCCTTATTGAAATTTTAATGCTCGCAGAAATGGAAGCATGCAATGAAATCTTGATGTATTGCATACAAGAAATTTGCAGATGTCTGTGACTACTGTTATCCTTCATACATATATAATTGACCTCGATGAAGCAACGCTGTCTTAACTGCGTGATCGACGAAGGACCAAATACGAGACTCACGCACTTGGAAACCTGTGAGTTTAAATAGCGCGGCGTTGCAGAGGCTTGTTTGAATAACACGTGGAACAGTGATGCCAACTTAGGTCAACGTTTTATCCCTAAAATGAACACCCAAAAATATCTAGATTGAAGAAAAATCCCTAGCTTTTAGTTCTTTACTTGTTAATGGGGCGATTACAGTTTTAACAAAGTCTCAACGCAGTTCACGCTTTATTCCATGTCTTGTACATTTTATCAGAGATAAATAAATGTGTGTTAGCCGCAACTGTAGCTTTTTTTAAAATTTTTTGTAGAGTTACCATGCATAGAATGTCCACAGAAGGCACCACCAGATAAAGGGGGAGTCAGCAACGACGCTCTCCTGACTCCCCTTGTATCTGAAGTAAAATTCCAGCAAACGACTCCTGTTTCACCGCACCGCCTTTTGAGCTGCTCCTTCAGCAGGCTCATCTTTACGCGCAAAGAACCCTTGCAGCCCTTTGTAAATAGAATGGAGTTGAACCCAAGTTGAAAGAGCTTACATTGTTTGCTAAGCCCCCTTAACGCATCAAAGTATTTTGTTCAGACAACATTAACAGTCTGTTTAAGATGCAGACAGAAAGACGAACACGTTTGACTTCGTGAAAGTTCCCTTCTCGCCTCAAACAGAACACTCAGAAGCTGTGAAATGGCGTACCTGACCGCCCAGTACTTTATTTATCAACGTTTCAATCAAAGATCATCAAACAGTAGTTGGAGCGACTAAGAAATGACATCACTAGAACTTGACATCCTCAAAAATCTAGTCCTGCTAGTTATATAGCAGTGATTCAGACGTAGAGTTGGTAATTACAAAATCAGAAAATGGTTCCTTAAAACTGAGAATATATATGTTGTTTTGGAATTGAGCAGCACGTTGAGACGAAGCGGTCTAGCAAACGTGAAGAATGCTTTTCTTTTTTTTAAAAAAAAGCTGCACACATCGAAGCACTTTCTTCAATAACATAAAAACACGCACGATGCAAATGATACTTCAGAAATAACGTAAACGCGCGTGCAGTGTCGATGCTGACGCTTTAAGGTATATATTTCTTAACTCTCTAGATTTATTATATGGCGCACGAACAATTAAGGAATTAGACGCGCACACAATCTTAGTCTTAATCATCGTACATATCTTTGTTCATCCTCTTCAAATGAGAAGGAGTGATCCTGAACTTGTAACAGCAGCTGTCCATCAAGGCTCTTTTTGCACAATGCTTCTGTTGCACAACCGCACAACGCTTCTGTTGACAATCTGTTTCTCTGCTTTGTTTTCACCAAGTTGACTTGCGAAAACACGCGTTCGACAGCGGCGCTGGAATGTGGCAGGCACAAAAGGTTCTTCATAAAACTTGACAGCAGGGGGTACTCTTGTGAACCGTCTCCTTTTTTCATTTGAGACACTTTGTGCCAGAACTGGCTCGCAGTCAAGTCAGCGTAGTCGCTCAGCTCCATGTTGCGGAGAAGTCGCCATTCCCTGTCCAGTTCATTCACTTATTCGTTTTCTTTCACTATCAGAGGAAAGGAGACCGCAAGCGACGCGATTGATGGCACTGTCTTTCCCAGGACAACTTTCGTGTCTATGACTCGAAGGTTTTTCATCTGTTCACTTTTTAGGGGGAACCGCAGGTAGATCTGATGAGCTGCTTCAATAAAAAAAAACTCTAAACACCGCAGCCGAAAGTTGTGAACCTGATTATCGTTTAAGCCGTGCGTGTTACCGGCTACTGCGGCAGTTGGCTTTGCTCCGAGGTAAATTTCTTCCAATGGCAGGAACTTGGCTGGGTCTTTCTACCGCACATCGGACAACGCTGTGGCCTCCAAGTAGTCCCGCTTGATGTAGCATTCAAGTATGCATTTCAGCATGGCCGAAACTTTTTCATGGAGCAAGTGGATTCTGGTTTCTTCCGACTGCATTTCCTTATTTAGGTTAGTGAAAAAAGGCAGGACATACTCAAGGAACTCGAGGTAGAGTTTTGTTGACGGGTCAATCAGTTTTTCCAGAATGGCTTCTGCAGCAAGCAGGCGGTCGTCAGTGGCGGCTTTTTTGAAAAACAAAATCAGGGCAAGCATCTACTCAAGTAAGCGTGTCACAACAACTTGTAGGGACAGCCACCTTCTTTGGCTTCGGTGCAACAGCTTGTGTGGTTTCACCTCTGCAAGCTTCTGGAATTCTTGGAAGGCAGATGTCTGCTTCGGCGACAAAAAGTAGTTGAAAACATCGCATGCCAGATCCTCAACTCCTCTCGGAAGTGTTTTACATGCATACGAGGCGCACAGATGGAACGAATGACAAACGCACTTCAAAATGAAGAGGCCTGCATGGAATTTCTGCCTGTAGCAGCGACGCGACGGAATGATGTGCACCCATCATCACGTTCGCTCCGTCGGCCGCAAAACCAATCAAATTTTTGTCGTACGGAATTTCCGCAGCACTGAACACTGCCTTCAGGCTAGTGTATAGAGAGAGCTGGCAGTCGCATCACTGAGTGGTACTAAGTCCAAAAACGCATCTATTATGCCGCCGTCGACGCGTTCATTACTCGGGCGACTAGAAGGGAGAACTTTTGTTTGCGCAAAAGCTCACAGAGCTCTTCGCGACTCTCCTCTCCAAACACATTATGATGGCAGCGCACTTTGTCCGGCGGCAACTTAACTTCTTTGCAATCAGCGAGTCATCACACGACGCTTTGACATCAACTAAATGCCCCATGGCATTAAAGGGTAGATTGTGTTCCGTGATAAACGCCGCAAGTCTTATTTCAGCCTCTTTGACAGATTTGTCTACTTGAGTTTGCCCACTTATTGAAGGCATGGATGTCAGCGCGCGGGTCGATTGCAAGCTCGCAGCGCTTTTTTTGTGTTTGGAGCTCGCAAGGTGGCGGTCGATTTCGGATTTTCCCCCTTTGTAATCGGATCTGCATGCTTTGCAGGAAAAGAACAAGGGCCCGTTTTTACTGGCTGACAACCAGCATCTGTACTTTGAATCCGCCTCCCATTTTGTCAAATATTTTTGGTCGTATGCTTTCGCTTTCTTTTTGCTTGGCTCACCTTCCTCAAAATATCCCGGTCCAGAAGTTGCCATCTGACATGCAGCACGTTTGAACGGATAAGGTACGCGGTGAGTGTAAACGTAGCGCGTTGATCCAAACAATACAAGTCAAAACTCAACTTTTTTCTTTCGTAGAGCAGCAGTCCCTCGTAGCGCCTGTGATGACACGCACGATTAAACAATTTGAAAGTCATATGGTTTCGTTTCTCCTCTCTGTGCAGCAGCCAATTATTTCGCGTTGCAGAACTGCTGTTGCCATCTATCGGCTTGGCACAACACCAGATAGAGGAGCAGTAACTAGGATTTTTCATAGTTTTTTTTTGTTCGAAAGGCAGTATTGGCTGCGTTCCAATACTCCCAAGTAGACGGCTACTTAGACGTCTAGCCGGACAGCCGCCATCTTGGGACGCGGCCTCAAAATCCCTAGATTTCACAAAAAGACGCTAAATCCCTAAAGCAAAGAAAAAATCTCTAAATCTAGGGATAAATCCTTAGGGTTGGCATCACTGACGTGGAATGACAGCACGACTAGCAGCGTAGGGCTAAACGGAGGAACCTGATCCTCATGTCACGTGGTTTTTAATGACGTCATTTCAAAATGGCGTTTATCTCGGTACTTTTCTGGGTACTTTTTGTCGCAAAATTAGGTAAAAATGGCGCTGAAAACTTTTGAAACGTCCCTAGCCACAGTTCCTAGGTCGCTGGCGTCTCCATGGTTGCCACGGTGACCATCGCTGCCATCGCCACGGTGGTTTGTTTACATGGTTGTTTAGCGCGCGGTGCATTGACGTGGGAAAGAAGTGGTGTCGTCAAAGGCATGGAAGGTTTGCGCAAGGGCGAGTGATATTGACCGCGCTAACGTCCGGACTTGTGCCCTAGTGCTGTCTTTATTATGTAAGCTTGCAGTGCGACCGGTTCCAGCTAGTGGTATGATATGGGAAGCTCGTAAAGACTACATTTTGCAAGGCGGTGCCTGCATTGAATGAGTGTGTCGAGAATTATGGTTTCCTTGTGTTCCGCGTAACTGATTCTGACCTGTACGTACTGATACGGCAACCTCGCATGCATAATGTCATCTCTATGCCCTGTGCGATGTCTGTATTCTGTCATCCCATTTGTCAGTTGTGGTATTTACCATGTTCCTATAGTCCTGCATATGTGCCCACCGGCGGCAAGCTATGCGCAAAAAAGGCACTTGTGTACCGAAGGAAGGCGGACAAGAAGTACTGCACTAGCCTGTGAAAGGACATATCTTCCGTCTTACATGTTTGATATGCCTGCAAAGTCTAACCACCAACTAGCCAAGCTGTAATGGATTACTTCGCATTGACGCCCATGTTGCGCAAAGCACATGGTAGGCCACAGCTGCTTTGCACGACGCCGCAGCGTTTCCCGCGGAGAGACCTCACGCAACGCGACGCATCGTGCCACATATGAGCTGTGGTCCCTACGCCGCTTTCTTCACTGATAGGCTTTTAGCGAATTTTGTAGTATGGTCACACCACCTAACCTTGTAATATCTGTGAAAGCTGTTGGTGAAGTGTTTTTATAACCTATAAGTAGAACTTGTGAAAGTAACATGGTTCTTGGTGTATTTTTTCTAACGTTCAGCATTGGAATGAAGCCAGACAAGGCTAAAACTTGTTTTGCTGGCTCTGTCATTCCTGTAGTGGATTGTGATAATGTGGGAGGCATGACAGGCTTTCAGCATCTGCGTAGCCAGAGTCAGCACAATGTGGCCTTAGGGTTCGCTTGGAAACGTTGGGTTATTGCATGGTAAGTAAAACATAATACAGAGAGAAAAGTAAACACTCTGAATGAGCAGTCTCTTGCACCTTCTGTGTGTGACATTTTCTGAGCTTAAATTCCTAGACACCATGAATGCATTCCAAATTTCACAGCTGTTGTTTCTGCTGCTGCAGTTAGTAAAAACGCAGACTGATAGGCTAGTTAGTATGGCATAATAAGGATAAAACAGCACACCTGTACAAGGGCAAGACTGTGTCTTGTCTTATCTTCCTTTGTCCTTGTGGAGGTGCGCCGTTTTAGCCTTATTAGTAAAAGTATGCTGTACATATGGACGTTGGATGCCATGCATGCTGTAATCTGTTGCATGAACTTTGTGCTAGCATTTGTAGCTAGAAGGGTTTCTTTTTGACGTTAGCGCTGTATAAGTGAATATAATTTATGCACGTACGTGAACAACATGCTGGCTTGGCCTTATGTAGTTCAATGGATCATTACGAAGTGCATGAGGTGTCACATTAATTGCATGCCTGGTATTACAGCATGTTGCCACTTTTGAGGGGAAAATCTGTTTTTTTTGGAATGGGTACTCAGAAGTGACTAGGCAAGCTACCTTTAACTTCAAATGAGCTTGCACCTTAGATGGCAGCTCTATGGGGCAATGGACGCTAAAAAAAAGAGTAGCCATGATCTTTTAATATAAAGTGAAGAACCAGCATAAACCAATATCAACACATCATACATGTGACATGCTTCTGTGCATATAGTGAAGAGCTTAAAAATGCATGAAAATGTAAGCATGGCTTGTCTACTTATATTTGGTTATTCCTTGTAGAAGGAAGCGTGTTGACAAATTTTTCTATGGTTTAAGGCAAACGTCTAGACTGGAGTGCAATTTCAATAAGGAAACAGTTACAATTGGCCACATATGAGTATGAAGTCTTCAACTTGGAAGGTCTGAAAAAACTGTGTGCCTTTCCTTTCTATCTGCATTCTATTTTTACTTCCTCACTTGACATGCTGCTGAATGGATGGATCTGCTGGTTTCTGAATTACTGGTTCTGTAACATGCACAGTCAGAACATATGCAAACCACAAGTATGAGGCAACATGGTTAAAAGTGCAATGAGAAAAGAGCTTATCGATACATTTTTGAAGGTAGACAGCTCAGTTTGCTGATATGTTTAGGTGCGTTTTATATTGTTAAGGCCCAGTAGGTATTAAAAGAGCAGAGGCACCAAAATTTTAGTTGTTTTCTTTCAGTTAGAATGATTCGCAGTAGCTTGGAAAACCTAGACAACTGCATGCATTGCTCCAACAAGAGACAGTATATTTATAACTATTTTTCTCTCACACTGTTTAGCTTAAACAACCGAACGACGACTATGAAGTCAGCGGTGCGTTCAGGTCACGTGAGGCATGCAAAGACTGCAGTATTGTCACAACTTTGTTCGTTGTTATTTATATCAACTCGTACACAAACCTGCGAAGAGTTGGAATGACATAAAGTGAACTGGCAACGATTATATCTCAATTTTTTGCATGCCTCACAGGACCTGAACTGACGAAAAATTAAAAGGCTCAAGTGTGTAGCAAACCAAGAGCAATGGAAACCAAGGAGGGCTTTGGGCAATTGTAATAATTTAAACGAAGTGGGGAAATTGCCTTTTGTTAATTTTTACATTGCAGGTATAGTAAAAGTACACTATGCCACCACCGTCGTGCCGCCACAGTGGCAGCCGTGTTTCAGTGGAGGTGAAATGCAAAGCGCCTGTGTACTGAGTGATATCAGTGCACGATAAAGAGCCCCATGTGGTCAAAACTAATCCGTAACCCTGCACTATGGTATCCCTTATAACCCTGTTGCCTTGGGGCATTAAACCTCATATTCCATACCATACCATAACTTTGGTGTGTGTTCTGTGTGCTTGACCATTTAAGCTGCAGTAATTGCTAGCACTCTTGAATTTTGACGCCATCAGATGTGCGTACACGTACTCTCACCTCTCTTCTCACCAGATCGGCACCCATCAGGACCCTCTTTCTTCTCCTCCTCCCCTTCCTGAGTGCAGAGAAGCAGGCAAGATATCAATCTTTCTGGCCGACCTCTTTGCCCTCGTTTCATTAAATTTACCTATCTTAAATTTTCATGAGTATTTGTGTGTGCAAATGCACAATATGTGGTGTTGACGAGGTGCATATCAACTATTACATATGCATGCCACCCATGCTATGATTGGCATGCATGTGTGCATTCATGCCTGTCATGTAAATAAATGTAAGTAGCACAGGCTCCATACAGTGGCCAGAGAGCGCTGCGGAGCAGCACTGCTTTCAGCACTACCGTGGCAGGTATGACGATACTGGGAAGGCGAACACGCTGGCTGCACTACTTGCTCTCAAGTTTTTGCTGCGTTTTGTACATGACCGCCGGCCGTGTTCTTGCTGCATCATGCGCTGTGCTTTCCAATGTCGCAAGTGGCCTTTTCTGGTTTTAAGACTATTAAAGGCTTTTAACAATGCGTTGTTCCCACCGCTCTGAAGGGCTTAATTCAGTTGCGCTTTATTTTATTGCGGAAATTCACTCTTTGCCATCAGTGGAATGTAGGACTCCAATGAGTAGTGCATACCATGGTTGTTAAGGAACGATTATGGTGTATGAAACATGTCAGATACCTATCATCTCTTGAAGGTCTCTTGGTTGCATAGACTCGGCTAACTGTAGTAATTGGCATGCGTTCAAATTGCACTTTTTTGCATATTTTCACGAGGTGGTTAGTGTAGATGCTTGTTGACTAATTCGACACAAATTTGCAGCCATCGCTCTGAATATAAAATAAGATGAAATAAAGCGACAACAGCTAATTTGCACTATGGCGCGGTATGCGTAAGCCGCGCGACACAGGCAAACACTAAAGTTTATGGGACATACAGATTTAAAAAAAGCCCAATTGCTTGGCACTCGATCTAAGCATGCAGCCACAAACTGGAACATGTTCGTTACACTTCCCTGCACGAACTGCACAGTGCACCCCTCCTCCAGCAGGCGAGGAAATCCAGCTTTTTCATGATTTCGATATTCAGAAAACTTGTGGGCGTCAGTACGTGCTATTGGCAGCAAAGGTTACAGGACGCAAGTTCTCGGATTTAAAAAGAAGTTGTAGCGCTACCTCTTACCCAGTCGCTAGGTAGTATTACCAGTGGAAGGAACGCCCCGTCATGCATTCGTACATTTCAGGTGATATGCTTGCGTGCTGAAATAATCCCACTGTGCTGAAATAATCCCACCCCCTCCTCGCATTACGTTAGCTTCTGATTCCGACAGCACGTACGTGTTTGATATGATCACAAACATCAAAGAAACTAAAGCACGGTGAGAAGCCACACAAACGCCGAAAGTGCGGTTAGATGCCCACAATTAGAAAGTAGCTCTAGCGCTATCAAAATTCTAAATGCATGTTGCAGGAGTTGTAACGTGTATGCAATTTGAAAATGTAGCTTTAAATGCGCGGCAGTATGACTGACGTTGAACTTGACAGAGGTTGTTGACTTGACTCTCCGTACTGCTACAGTCCACCTCTCGGTCGTGCAGCCTACCAGAAAACTTGCACATTTTGATGCCAAGCTTCCTGCCCGGCTGTAATAATTCTGGACGCAGCATAACCGGCAGTAGTGTATTTTGCTTCCTGAAATTTCTTAGGTCGTTTCCGCTAGTACTCGCAATAGTTGCAGTGCCGTGAAAGCATCTGAGAGAGTGCTGCAGCACACGGCGCTTCCGCTCCCCCGCCCCACAGTTTTGTGAAAGCTGCGCTAGTTGGCGCAGGGCTCGTGACCAAACTTGACTGTACGGAGCCTATAAGTAGTGAACTAGGCGTGGTGTCAAAATGTGTGTAAAGCAAAAAATTCTCGTGTTTACATGTGCTGATGAGTCATTTTCATTGTAATGGCAAGCATGATTATGTTGAAGATTGCAGCAATATATCAGCACACTATGATTTTGAATGGTCAAATCTTTTGACTTGCATCTGTTGCAGTGTAAAGTACACATTACTGCCAATTAACATGATTAGTGTGAGTGGTTTTATTGTACACTGTTGGGAGTGAGGCTTCCAGTCCATCCGAAGTGCTCTGATGAAAAGTACCTTTTATAATGGTACTTGTGGTTGCTTCATGTCATTGAAACTAAACTCGAATAACAAATAATGTGATTTTGAGCCGCATAAGTGAAAATTATGTGACCGCTTTGTTCATGACACTACATTTGGTTTGGTTCTATCCGCTACAATGATAGAAGACTGTGCTGCTTTGAAACAGCAAAGAGACATGCACTGAAGCCTTGGATGCGCAGCAAGAGACAAAGCGTGCATATTGTTGACCATGCAATGTTGACCCTTTTGTGTCGTAAGTTTCCAGCGCCTATTACAGTTTTTTCTTGCTTAATTTTCTTATGGGCCGATTTAGAAATCTGCTAAACATGGTCGCACGTCTCAGCTTTAGTCTAACCAGGCAGCTTTGGAGAAAGCGCACATATTTATAATGTTTTGGTTTTATTTTCGTGAATGACACTGCTGTATCAATTTTATTGGCGCTTCCTTTCAATGAGTGTGTTGATTATCGACAGCTGCATAAGTGACTATCTTATTTATAATGTAAATTCTAACTCATTGTTTTTTTTTTCTAGTTCATTCCCAATATAGGCTATTTTTATTTGCGCCTCTTTGAGGAAGATCGCGATGATGATGATGTTAGCGCTCTTAAAGCGCCCCCTACAGTCAGTGACTGAGCTAAGAAGAAAAAAAACAACATGGCGGTTGTTTACGTGTTTGGAATCGCGGTTGGCGGTCGTTGCGAGTGAAGAATTCGCCGGCGTCGCGTCTTTGTGGCCTGTGTAGATATTTAAATTTGCCCTTTTTGTTTGTGACCAGCAGACCGCCCGTAGAATGCGTGTTTACCTCCCTCCCATGCGCCCCTAAAGGTGAGTGAACAGGATGCAAGCGCGTGCCGTCCAGTATTGGCGTCCCAGATCTGGGTGTTTCAAGCTCATTGCGGAAAAGATCTGTACATATAGCTCTTGTTATAATCATCACGATGCAGTGTGTAGGCTGTGATACGTCATCTCATGGAGCAAGGGTTGGAGAACGTTGCAGCATGTCTTTTCTAGCCCGCCCTCTAACAGTCCAAGGCACTGATCTGGACACCAAATGGCGACAGTACCGATTGACGACTGTTGTGGGTGCTTGTGTGCGAAATTGCATTGATCTGCCAGATCGCAGAGTGAAGCAATTGTCGGCAGAACAATCGCAAGGCTTACCCGACTGTAGCTTGCAACCACCTCAGCGGTCCCAATGCTTGGGACAGAGCGAAGAAATAAAGCTGCACAGTGCGAACGCTGGATTATCGAAAACCGTGCTTACGTCTCGTATAGTAGCTATTGGAATTGAGTATTCTGGAATGCACTGGCAATGCGTACTTCTGCTCTTGGGGCCGAGTGACCCGTCTTCCTTCATGGCGCAGGCAGAGTGTACTGAACGCGTGTGCACACGCTGAGCGGCGCATCTGAAAAAGTGAAAAGTGTTTCCATGTTCACTGCACGCTTTCATCGACGTAGGAGTTCTAAGGTAATCCTGTGAGTTCACGTTCTGTTGGTATACAGTCATATTTGGTTTGTGCAATCAGTGACTGCCCACATACTGTTGAAAAGCGAGATTTTTATTGTCTGCCAAAGATGATGTGGTGGAATGTATAAATTAATATAGCATAGTAACAATGTGACACTGAACACTTTTGTTAAGATGTAATAGCAAGTAATTTCGATGTTTGTGTAAGCCAGTGTGTTTGCCTTCATTGCTAAAGAGACTGAAGCAAGTGTTTGGGTGTTTATGAGTGGGGACAGAGCTGGTGTATCAAGTAGGTGATAGACAGGTGCCCAGACCATGCATACTCTGATGCTATGTCAGACTTCAGCTGCGAGTGATTCTTCGTGTCCTGCATCTTTTTGTTCAATGTAAAGAAAGTTGGTAATAACAAAGCAGAGTAGCTCAGAATGGAATAGGCTTGGGCAGGTTGGTAATTCATTGTAACACAGTGAGCATAGCACGGGAAGAACGAGAGGGGACAAGCACTATTCTTGTCCTGTTTCCTCTTCGTCCTGCGTTCTTTCCGCGCTATGCTTACTGCGTTACAGAGCAGCTCAGTGCGGCCAGACTTCACGGGATACCAAGGAGGACACATTAGAGTTGGGTCATAGCGATGATAGGTTACGTCATTCTAATGAAAAGGGGCTGCTTTTGCTGAGGATGAAGCTTTTATAGGCTATAATAGGCCAAAAGGTGAAATGGAAGTGTCATCATCCTGGCCGTTTTTACAAGCAACCTGTGCCAAGTTTTTGAGCGCAGTGCACCAAAGCCAGACAACATTGCTATTCACTTTCTAACAGTAATCACGGAGCCCTTCTCTATGTTTATATCACGAGTTTGAATCGAGTGCTCGGAAAAATTTGTAAATCTGATTTTATTTTTGGTGAATGCAGCAAACATCAACATAACCAGAAGACCAGACGTTAGATGGAGTTGTGCTGGCATGGTCATACTTGCCAGCCTAATTTAGAAGACTGTCAAAAAATGGTCGCGCATCTTAGGGTTTAGTTGTAATCAAGCAGAGTAAGGAGGAAAAGAATCTGGAGTCGTTTTTGCTGTGAATTTCGTGACTAGAGGAAAGGGGAAAAGAGGGAAGGTAGTGCTGAAATTAACTAGTGTTCAGCGTTAGTAAGGCAAGTCAGGAGGCATGCTGGGTGCATTCCGGTAAGTTGCACGTTGTGAAGACAGCTGTGCCAGACTGCACCAAGCGCGCATCAACTCCACTGGCCGCACTGTGCTCTGCTGGTTTTGCACCGGTGGCTGAAGTGGCGGGCTGTGTGATTTTGAGCTTTGTTCGGAACTCCCTACTTGTCTGGTGATGGTATAGCTGTGAGCGAAGTTCTCAAGGAAGCCAGTGAAGTGCGAATGCATGTGAAGGCTGCTGGTGATGCGGTATGTTGTAACCACCTGCTGGGCAGTGGGACTCGTAAGAGCTTTTGCATGGCATGCATGCAAATTCGAGAGCCTATTGTAGCAAGTGCAGGAGGGCGGAATTATGGGAATTTTCGTGCTTTAGAAGAAAGTGTTATATAATGCCTAGCATTTGTGTTTTCAAACCTGTTATGAGCTCTGTGTGCTGTTGTAATGCTTTTGTTAATATTCTGTTATGCTTTTATTAATTGTGGTGTCATCTGGGCACGCCGTGCCCGAAATTTTAGGCAAATGGACCGCGGAGTAGGCACTCCTGGGACTGTATGTGACCTAATTGGCTCTTGCATGGGTTTACACATGTGTAATACTAGGTGTTTGCATGAACCTGACAATGTCGGGTCAAGTTGGCCGTTCAGGCTTGTGTAAATGCTTAGTAATCGTTGGGTCGGGCTAAGTCAACCAAATTGCAAGCAGTTCGTTGCTCAGCCCCATCTTCTTGGCAATGTGCACACAAGCATCGTCAAGTCATAGAGTCAGATCATTCGGAAACTGTTTTGTACTGGCACTTCTGGGACAGAGGGAGCATGCCACAGTTGTGGGTGGCACTTTTGCATGTTCTGTCTTGCTTAACACTGGGCATTACTGTACCTACGCCGGTCCTTACTCACCAAGATTAAGTTCAGGAAAATTCGCCATCAAGTACAAGTGTTCTTGTTGAGGCCTTTTCCCGACTTACCTTGGGCTCCTGTAAACGAAGCTGTAGTAGTAGACTCCTGCCATACTTAGGCATATGCATCATTAGTGGAAACCACTGCTGTATGGTTCACTTGTGTCCCTTAAGGATACGTTTGTTGTTTACAAGCACATGATGTTAGCTTTATATTGGCTGCATCAACGAGATGTTGGCTCTGAATTTATCGTATGGAAGCTCATTTGCCATTTTGCTGGATAAATAATCATGTTCTTAAATGTGGCAGGTTTTGATTGCTGATATTAGCACCATTGCATTGCTGAGTGATAGTAACAAACTGGTAGTCGTGTTTGTGCAGTAACCTTTTCTGTGGCACTGCTGTGCCAGCAATAGCTCAGCAAGTCTAGTAGGCAAGTCTGATGCGTCTTGCAGAATGTTTTAGAAGTTTGCAGGCATCACAGAACACCTTTGTGTCATGCTGGTATGCAGAAGGGTTGAAATGCGGGCCAGTTGGTGCATTGTACCTTGAAAAAAAAAACAGTCACAAAAGACAAGGGACAAGAGAAGGAGTGTTCACGCCACAACGACAGGACCAGTCGTTGGACCAGTCGTGAACACTCCTTCTCCTGTCCCTTGTCCTTTTGTGACTGGTTTTTTTTTTCATGCTGGTAGTGTGAGGTGCTGTAACTTCGTACAAGTGAGCCAAATACGGTTTAGCATTGAAGTATTATTAGGATGGTTTTTGTTGGCTTTTCTCAGAAAGGAGCAGGAGGTATGTGCACACTTTTCATTTCTACACTTTTCACATCCATTTTAGAGCGCCACTCTTTGCCACCCGTTCTTGGATTCCACGTCGTAGTCGGCATTACACGCCACCTGCCACGGCAAGAGCGGATGAATGGAAAACTGGAAGGTGGCTGCCACGGGAAGATCCCGGAGGGCGGCTAGTAGTGTAACGCGCCACCTCCCAGCTGTGGCAGGTAGTAGCAAAGCGAAATGCCACCTATCACTGAATCTTGCCGTGGCAGGTGGCTCTCTTAAATTTTGTACCTTAGCATATTGCAAAACTAAAATACATAAACAGCTGCGCTTAAAATTCGCATTACCGACTATCGCAATTGGCTGTGTATACATACAACCTTTGTCCGTAAAGTTCCGAGACTTAGTCCATTAAAAAAAATGCGTTGAAATCATTGAAATCATTTGTGCAGCACCCCTTCGAAATAATCTCCCTTGCAGTCTATACACAGCTTCCAACGCTTCTTGAGGTCTTGGAAACAGTTGGAAAACGCTTCTTTTGGCAGGGCTGCCAGCTCCTATGTCGTGGCGCCTTGAATGGCCTCCCCACTCCCCATCCAGCGACCTTTTAGGGCTCTCTTCACACGAGGAATCGGGAAAAAATCGCATGGGGTGAGGTCAGGCGAGCATGGCGGATGGGGAACTACAGTAATGCTGTGCTTGGCGAGAAATTTTGTCACGCTGAGAGTAGCGGGCGGCCTTGCGTTATCGTGGAGAAGGCTCCATTGTCCAGATGCCCATAAGTGAGGGCGACGGCGTCGCAGTGCATCACGCATGTGTTGGAGCACGCGGATATAAAACTCCTGATTCACCGTCTGCCCTTGTGGGACGAACTTGTGGTGTACGACACCTCAGGCATCGAAAAAAACTATCAGCATCGTCTTTGTTTTGGTCTTCTGTCGCTGCACCATTCTCGACGCCGGAGAGCTTGTGGACCGCCATTCGGCGTTCTGCCTCTTTGTTTTGAGGATCGTATTGAAAACACCATGTTTCGTCTTCAGCAATGATGGTGTCGACGAATGCCAGCATCCTTCTCTGCCTCAGAGAGTAAATCAGCGCTCACTGATGCCCGCGTGCGTGTCCTTCTGGTCCTGTGTGAAGGAGTGCGGCACAAGTCTGGCATTCAGCTTTTGTTTCCCCAAGTTCTCACATAGAATTTGGTGGCATGTTGTTCTTACTAATGTCGAGAGCATCTGATAGCATGCGGATTGTAATGGTGCGGTCTTGCTGTATGATTTTCCTGATCCGAGCCACGTTGTTTTCATTCTGTGAGGTTTAAGGGTGCCCCTGCCTTGTGTTGTCTTCCACAGACGTTCTCCCCGAAACGAACCTCTTGTGGAACTCGAAAACTTGTGCCCACGATAATGTCTCATTGCCGTAAGCGCCACGAAGGAGCTGCTACATCTGTGTGGCTGTCATGCCAAGCTTCACACAGAATTATAAGCTTACACGTCCATCTCTCCACATTCACTCACAGTAGAATGTGCAGACGACAAGTGACAACGTATTTACATGTAGTGCCATCTAGCGGCTCCCTCAGCAACTAACATAAATAGCTCAGGTTAGCCCGAAAAGATTGTGCTACACATACGCACCAACATTTGTTTTGGGGAATTATTTCTATAGAAGAAAATAAATCAGCCTCGAAACTTTACGGACAAAGGTATTTTTTGCCCGTGGTTTACTGCTGCTACAATAGCACACATGGCTCAGTCTGTGCACTCTACTGCGTGCTAGCGCATGGTATGCTTCAAAAGCAAGGGTTCGGGCAAGTTGTTTGGGTGCTAGCGCATGGTATGCTTCAAAAGCAAGGGTTCGGGCAAGTTGTTTGTTTTAGTTAAGGTTGGTCGCAGAACAAAAAGGGATGACACGGGAACCAGACGCATAGCACTGACCATCGAAGAGTTGAGTCAGTGCTGTGTGTTCGGTTCTCGTGTTTGTGCTGTCTTTATTCGTTGCAATGTGATCAACCTTAGCTTCAAAAGCAGTCTTCACACTCTGTACAGGGGGAGTGCACATGCAACTGCTGCACAGAAAAGGCCTTAATAAGGTAATAAACATTGTCCATTTCGCGCTCGTGTCTGTGTACAGCACCTGGTGCTAACTGCTCGCTACACTGCACATTTCAATTTAGGCGCCAAATGTACTTCCTTGTGATGCATGGTGTAGCGAGTACTTTTCTACTTGGCATGTAACAAACTGTAGCTGTGATTCAAAAATATCATTGTAATGCGTCAGCATCAGAACCCCCATGTTGGAATAATTCGTCTATCCATCCGTCTGAAGCCTCAGGTGGCAAAGTGGAGAGAGTGGAAAGAGAAGAGAGGGTAGGTGGAGATGGTTGGCAAGCGGTTGACAATCACAGTCGAGGGGTGGGGAGAGTGGATGTGTCACAGATAGCTGGATTTCATTAGGTGAGTGGAGTGGGCGTGTCACGTGGTGATTGATGGGACCCATTCGTAGTCTGAACCTGTCAGCAGCTGCTGCGCTCCGTCTGGCAGGAACATAATGCTGACGCATACTGTGCCGCATGAGTCACATTGATGGTCTGTGATTTATTTTTAGCCTTAATTGATCAGCATTTAACACATGTACCATTCGTGATTAAATTTTATCGGTTTTCATGCGGCACTGCAGGGACCAGCTTCGCGATATTCATGCGTATGCCATCTTCACGTTTGCTACAAGTAACAAGCTCATGCATTTTGTACTATATTTCATGATTAATTTCAAAAAAACCTAATTAATGTAACAGTCTTTATTTTGACATCACCTTATACTGACACCACAGGCTGATTGTGACCATTTAGATTGAACTAGCGAGAAACTATTTTCTGCAAAAGAAGTGAGATACTACTACACGTGAACAATATTGACAAAGGCTTTGACCCTACAGGCACGTTTTGTTCAAATGAAAGAAACTTTTCTAATCTTCAAGTATTCCCATCATTATTGTGTTCGGACAATAACTGGAAGTTGCAGCAAGAATGCTGTTAATGAACATGCATTGAACACCTTGTCAGTTGTGCCCATGTGATGTGGGTATTGCAATTAATAGACAAGTTGGTTGTTTGGTTTATAAGGTTTAACGCCCCAAAGCGAATCAGGCTACGAGGGGCGTCGTAGTCGAGGGCTCCGGTAATGTCGACCACCAGTGGTTTCGCACAGCACACGGACCTTTAGCATTTTGCCACCATCAAAATTAAATCACCGCAGCTGGGATCGAAGCGGCGTCTAATGGAATCTATTGAATTTCAACGTTACACACACAGATTAGTTTTTGCTATGTGCAAGTTGTATTTAATGTCTGTACTAGGAAGGGCAGCTTTCTAAAGCCACAGATGGGCTTGTAGGGCATCGTAAACATCCATTAGAATCAATGTTTTTGTACAGTGATCACACAATGGCAGCGTATCTATGACTGCAAATGTTTAAATCAAGCGTAGTATCTTGAAGCTTATTAAAAATAGATCATATGTAAAATTACCTTCCAACTTCTCAGAAGTACCACATTCGTGGAGAAATGCAATTGAAAATTGCCAAAATGCCTAGGAAAAGAAATTTTGGCAGCCAAGAAAGGAAAAGGAGCACTTTATGCGAGGACTGTGGAAGGATGAGTTGCACCCAATTGTGGAAAACGATGAACCCTAAGAAATGATATGTGAAGGTGTTGCAATTCACATTTCGTGCATACTGGGCTGCCTTGCATTACGACAACTTGTCCAGGTTGACTGCCACAAGTCAAGGAAAACCCCTGATACATACAACCGCAGCTTTCTGTTAGACATTTTATTTGCAACATTCGTTATCTAGCTGACAGGTTATCAATATCCCGAGGTGAATGTGAGGTGCAGGATGAAACGGGTGCCATGTCTGGATACTGGAGAAAATGTGGTGTGATGAGCCTTGGGAGCCTTCCTCTTCACGTGGCTCCAGGCAGTTTTGCGGCCACATATTACGGTTGACAGTGCTTCATTCTGTAACCTAATACCACAGTTACTTGCATAATGGATGCAGTCTGTGGGAAAAAATTTGAATGGTAATTTTGGTGCATTTATTACATGCTGTAAAACTTGGTGTGGTCAATTAAACTTCCCCAAATTTTGGCGACTGAAGTAGGCAAGGCATTTATTATGCAAGTGCATCCATTATGTAAGTAAATATGGTGTACGAAAGCCTGAAACAAAAATAGAAATAAGTATCTGCATGAGTGGAACAAATTCCTAGCAACTTTGCCACAGCACCATACCTATGATTGCCAAGCAAATTCATTTATGAAGTGCTTTACTATTGTGAGGGAAGGCCATTCTCAACTAGTTCTACCACGGCAATATAAGTCCGTGTGACAAATTGCACCAGCAATGTTCCGAAAAATGAGTAATACTGTTTGTCTGCTGCAGCAGTATTGTCTTTGTTAAATAAGATGAATGGTAGTTATGTGCTCCACGATAACTACATATTCTCAACTGTCCTCTAAAAGGGCAGTTCACTGTGACATCACGACATGACAAAGAGGTATGTATGCAGCATGGAGTGCCACTTGATACTGCTTTTCCTGAAGTGCACCACATGCAAACAAAAATGATAGTGAATGCAAGGCAGGTATGAACAAGCAACAGAGTGCACTAATTGCCTAAAGATGAGAAATGCTTGCTAATTGTCAAGAGGTTCTCTGTTGAGCAGCACCAGAGAAAATTTACTCACACATGCAGATTCTGAGTGGGGAATGAGGGGCCTGAAATATCTTATTTTTAAACTGTGGGGTTTATATTTGAGAGCGACACATGGGCTATGAGGGACACCATAATGGAGGTCTCCGGATTAATCTGCACCCCCTGGGGCTTTTTAACGTGCGCTGACTTTGCACAACATATTGGCATTCTTGTATTTTTCCTCCACTGAAATACAGCCGCCACGGCCAGGATCAAACCCTGGGGTAAGCAGTCTAAAGACGCCAGAGCCACTGAGGTGCCATAGCGGGATGAGTTCTCCATTCCTAGGAGGAAAATTTCGGGAAGAAAGAATGACTAGAAAGGAATTACTTGAGGCCTGTAGTGTACCCTTACTGGTGCTGCTTGACATGGGTGGGATATCAGTTCCCTTGTTATGACCATGCGGGCTTCACGAAAATTAGCAAATGGCACTCCTCTTCCCTGCTGTGTTTTGAGCTTGCTATGCTGAAGAACTTTGTCAAAGCAGCCCAGCAACTACCTCACAAAATAATCCTCACCTGAAATCTGCCATCTTCAGTTGGCAGGGTCTACAAACAGCCAGCACATTCAGGTGCTACTTTCTGCATTAAATATTTTCCCTCATCAAATCTGCAAAAAACAAACACAAGCAAGGCAAGCACACAACTTGTGAAAAAGCTACATTTTCTCTAGTCAAGGACAAGTGAGCACCTGTCCCTATGACCAGTGTGGTTCAGCCTAAAATTTGGATGGCTAGTCTGGTGTAAAAATTTAGTTCTCTATAAAAAAGTTTTGCAGCCCATTCTGCTCTGCACACAAAGATACAGCAAGCTTCCTGCAATGCAAGCATGACAAGGACTATGTATTGCTGGATTAAAGCAACAGCATGCATGTGCTTGCACATGTGCGCATGCATTGCATGGTCAACACATGTGCATGTGAACATGTTGTGGCAAGCCTCACACTGCTTGCAATGAAGCTCACAGCCACTGCATGATTTGCTAGTCCTTTGCACTGTGTGCTTGAAGTTCACCAAGCTTTGTGACTTTACATGCCACTGGCCATCTCCCACTCTCTCAGTACTGGTCTTACAAAGCTCAATCCCCACTTTATGCCTCCCAAATAGGACAGATTTGCGGTGGTCTGCTCCTCCTTTCATAAGTGCAATAGCCCTGTTGTAAAGCTTGTCAGACGTCAAATAAAAAAGTACTTTGATTAATTTATCCAGTCGCCCATTTATCTTGCCACCAAAGTGAGAGTACTTCAGTGTCTTGTGCATTGACTCCAAGTGATTATTTGTTGTTAATCCAATGTACTGCCGATAGCAGTAAGCCCACTGACATGCCCTCTTTGCGTATGTTTTTTCAAAATATCTGATGAAGCCATCCAGCTCTTCCAGCTCCTTTGGAGCAAGGCGATTAAGCTGCTGCTCTTTGGAATAAATGCTAAGAAACGCAGGGAGCAACTGTTGAAACTCTGTCTCATCTGTGCACTTCATCAGAGTGTGTAGCATGTCCCTTATTGTATCCCTGCAGTCCTTGTTCGGGACCGTATTCAGGCGTGCGCCCCAGTTGTGCAGCACGTGCCAGCTGCAAAGCAGTCGACTCTTCAGGGTACCCATCACCTGCTCCCATGCATTGCCATAAACAGGGGCATCATCAGACATAAATGCCTGACACTGTACTGTGTTTGTTTTTTCTTTGATGGCCTCGAAAAACCTCACCATGGTGCCCATGTTCACCCTTTTTGAAATCACATAGGCACACGGGATACCAGATCCGTCTTCAGAAATTGTGAGCAGGGTTGTCAGTTGAAATTTGTACTTATTTGTGCCATGGGTGGAGTCAATGCACAGTTTCTCTGTCCCCAATTTAGAAAGTAACTCTCGTTGTGGGAATGTCATTAACGCTAGCTCAAAGTCACCATCATGACTGTTGGGGTCACCCTTCTTCATGTAATACAACAGTGGTGACTCGTTTTCCGCCCTCATTTCTTCGACCCATAAGTCAACACTTTTAAAATCGTCTGGATCTCTCTGCTCTTCTTTGCCAATCCTAAACTTATCTGCAATGTTGCGGAGGTCCTTAGTGGTCACAAGTTGCATCCGTGGGCTTGATCCACTTGTGTCTGCTCGGATGTTGTGCACAACGGTTTTTGCGGGCACTCCTTCTGCTAACCGACCTGAAAATTGTACAGAAAAAAAAATTGTTAGCATCTCTGGTACATTTGCTTACTGCCATGTAATAAAGTGACAGATACTTCTTGTCAGATTCCTTTGTCTTCAGCCTTGTTCCTTTTTTACAGATGACACAAATTACATCATAACATTAATTTCACTTTTGTGGCACTGCACAGCACACGACAAAATGCTTGTTTCACAGCCAGATGGTATTCATTTTATGTGCTTGAGTGTTTAAACATGCATAGAATGCAAAACAGGAAAGTTATATACAGCCTGTTATAAATGCAGGATATAAAAGCTCTGAAAATGTGGACAAGAAAAGAACAAGGACATCTGGTTCTCATTCAGTCCCGTTTCATTCTACATATTCAGAAAGTGCACCAATTGACCTGACTGCACGTTTAAAGGAGTAGACAAACCAAATTTCTGAATGCGTTCTTTGTTTCTTTGGACTGGAGCACAATACTGTGCATGAGGCGCAATGTAAAATCCTGAATAATTTCTAAGTGAATTTTTCTCAAGCTGTTTCGGCTTCAGCAACCGAATGACTGCTGCTAAGTAAGAGACTATTTAAGGGTGTGCAAGTTATGCATAAACTGCAATATAATCTGCTTGTTCTTTTTTTTGTGATTTGAACTCTTGTCCAGGCTTGTGTTTAGTGGTTTTTGAGGAATGGAAATGGCACTGTGGGCACCTGAACGTGCCATGAGGGAAGGCAGGAACGTGGGAGTGAACGAAGCAAGGGAAAGCCGTAGTGGAGGGCTCCGCAATAATTCCAACCATCTTGGAATCTTTGGGCACTGACAATGTGCAGCACATGGGCACCTCTTGCATTTCGCCTCCATCGAAACGCAGCTGTTGCGGCCGCGTTCGAACCCGGGTATTCCAGCTCAGTAGCATTCAAACCACTGAACCACTTCAGCGGGTTAGGCTTGCATAACAAATGCTGCGAATTAAAACGACGAAAGCAGTGACCATCAAATCATCTGTGACGTCACAGCCACCGTTCAGCTGTTGAAACCGTAACAGCATAAGAGAAAAACATTCAGTTATTGTCGCTTGTTGGTACAATTCACATGGTTGTCAATATCTTCTCATGTGCTGTGCATCGTTGCAAAGACTGAACGTACAGCTAAAATTTGGTATCTCTACTGCTTTAATGCAGCCTGTTATAAGTACTCTAAACGGCTTATTAACATGGGTTCACGAAACAAAAATTTTCTGCACGTAGTACAAAATTTGGAGAGGATAGAAATGCAGTTATGGTCACGCAAAGTAATACATGAAAAAACAAAACCTTTAACTGATACCATAATAACCTTTAACTATTTATGTGGCAACAGCGGACACTGGTGTCTCCCACCTGCACAACTTTACAATTTGTGTATAGCTTGTGAGATGGCCATTGCCACTCTAGGACCGAAAATTCCTCATATGAACACTGCACTGAACTATAAATGTATTATTTTTCTTTTGTGTCATGGTGAAAGCAATATCAGCAGTTAAACTTCGTGCTCATTTCTGACGAGTGATGTTTCCAGCTGGCATTTTTTGGAAGCGACACAATCTTTATCCGGGCTTCCAAGAACATTTTTGTTATATTCCGCATGTCAACAGGAATGTCGGGACCCTGTTTGTGAGTGGATTTCGTAACTGGATGCACACTACTCTGTTTTATGTTTGAAAGTGTGGGCGTCAGTGAGGAATCATTACGATTAGCAATGACTGTTCCAGGCATACATTTTTAATGCAACGAAACTCTGCAGCGGCGTTAACCAGCAGTGATCCCAAAAATCCCAGATGATGTCTCTGTGACATCAAATAAAAATAAAATTTCGAAGGTGCAGGGAATTGAGCCCAGGACTTCCAGATTGCAAAGCGAGCGGGGAACCCACAGGCCACAAAACCATGTTGCGTCTGGGCGAGCAGAGGTGAACCAAGTTTATGCGTTACCTTACAAATGTATGCTAATGAGTAGGTGTGTAAATAGAAAGAGAAAAATTTGAAATGAAAAGGAACTGAAATAAAAATGCTTTCACACTCATGTAAGTAGTTTAAGCGCCCTTAGTAATTTTTCTTGGTATTGCATTCACCTAGTGACCTAACAGGTTTTCATTGTTCATAGTTAAGGGGGATCCGATAACCGAGGAGACCTTAGAACTGTTCTTCAGCTTTCTAGACGATTAAAAGCAAGGCACTGAATGATTTGGGCAGTGGTTTTCGAGCACCCTCCACTTTGGTTCTCACGGAGACATTAGATTGTGCAAAGCCAACACCAAAGGAAGCTGCAGGATCTCTAAATGCATGCTCAACCAGTTGGCGATGGTAGGGAAAATGACAATGGGATGGGCTGCTGTAAAGCTTACTGACATTCCTGCGAGCATTAGTAATGAAGTGACAACACAGTGAAATAGTCCGAATTAATGAAAGTTCACTGCAGACGAACCTGTCTTGTGAGAAAAAAACATGCCCCTTATACAACCGTTAGCCTGGTAGCGTTGTTGCTCTTATCAGAACAAAATGCCTACGCTTTCGACAGGCGGCCAAAATGGGGGCTAGCATTTAATTTTTTATTTGGCTCTTGATGCTGCAATTGTCATTCAAGACGCATTTCATGGAGCTCAAGCCAAATTCTTGTGGCTGAAGTTTAATGTCAGCCGACTGAGAGACAAACCTAGGATAGTCAATGAAACCAGCAGAAAAAAATTGGCGGTGGTTTAGCTCTGGTTAAACCTGGTGTGACGCGATAGCTACAGCTGGCCGAGTGGAACTCGCTTAGTCGAATTGCAAAGTCAGTCTTTCGCCGCTCCGTTTTGCTGGGCGTTTCATCTTCACCTTCGTCCCACTTGACATGGCGCATGCGCACAAATGTTGCAGCTCGGTTTCGCCTGCTCTGCACCATGTGGCTGGTCAGGTGACGAACCACGTGGCCATGTTGCGGTGGCCATGGTCACGTGCCACCACCACGCTAAAGGCTCGAAATGCTACCGTAATGTAGCTATCGCTACAAAAGAAAACAGACACTGCAGTGGTTCAGTTCTAGACGGCATTCCTAATCATGTTCAATTCGAAAGACTGGACCACTTCCACAAAGCATCTCTAAACTAAACAGCATGAAGTTCGTACGCGCAATGCGCCTGCAATGTGCCATTGTGGATCAATTGTTTTTCACCCTTCCATGCGACCAAGCAAGCTCAAGTGTATTGCACTATAGTCAGATACAGCTCAAGAACAAAGTGGCGCATGGCCCTCAAAGAAGACCCTCCATTCAATGGTATCAGCTGATTTTCATGACCCAGCAGTTAAGCCGCAACTAATCCCCGTTCATCTGCCACCATCCTGCAATGCTACTCCTTAGGATTAACGTGACATCATAAGAATTGGTCGACACCACTGCCTAGAAGGCTTCCTTTGAGGGGCATTGGTCACTTGGTTCTTAAATTGTATCCTACTATAACTTATTCTGCCCCCTCGTTTTGTGGGACATACCTTTTCCCACTTTACAATAGGTGTTTTCATGTGTCGTACCACCTCTTTTGTGCCATGAGTGCATTGCAGGAGAATGAAAATTCATTGTAATGATCACTCTTCAGTTCAATGAACAAATTATTTCCCTAAATTTCTAGTAATGCACTTTTGTCTCACACCATATGAAGGGTTGATAGAGTGTAGCCTCTAAATGTTTTTACATTCTGGTACAGTGAACACTGCATGCACAAACGCTTTGTACAAGAGGAGTGGCTAACCTGCAAGCACTCTGGCCTCATCCTGGGACAGCCTCTGGTGGCAGACTTCATTGAAGTGTCCGTAGTGTTTCTTTTGAAACACTACATATACTTTGCTGTCTTTCTCCGTAACCTCTAGAGTTGCAGAGCAATGCTTGCCAATTCTGCAGCTTCCTTGCCCCTTTTTCTGCCTTTGGCGCTGTTCTATAGGAAGCTCTTTGTGCGTGCCGGAATGGTGGCAATGCAGGTAGCGTTTGAAAACGCTTGATGCGCTTTCTTTCCTTCCTGTTGAAGCTATGAAATGACAGCAAGTTCTGCTTTCTTCTCCATCTTTCCAGGTGCAAAATTCTGAAATGGAAAAATTATAAACATAACTAAGCACTCCACACAGTAGAAATTAATTATTGGTGCAAGAGCACTATTCTGATGCGTAAACACCCGAGCAAGATTTTGTGAAGTATGTGGGTCTGTGCCAAGAGCATAGCAACCACAGTGTCATAGCAGCATTACAGCATAGTTATGACGTGATCAAAGTCCATGACTAAAAAAGTAAAAGAAAAAACAGGCCTGAACATACATGTGCTTCATTTTGATAAAAATGTACACAATGACAGTGCATGAAAAACGGCATAAGGCAACATTAGAAAGCCAACAGTGAAGTAACAAGACAAGGCAACGTTCATGCAATTCTGCTTTTGCATGTTTATAGAATTTTGGCAAAAATTCTCTTTTTTTGTGCATCACACCACTTTCATTTTTTTGAAAGGCAAGTGCAAAGTGAAGTTTGCTCTTTTTACATAGACTAATGAAAAATGCAAGCACTATGGATTGGGAACACGGGCAATACTCCCGCGCTACTACTGGCGCTCTGCTTGTGCCAAGTGCACATGACAATCACGGATTTAGTTGACCATTTTTTGCCTTTTGCCAGTAGTGCAGAACTGCGTTTCCCAGCTTATTTTTACTATTAAAAAATTGATCAGTCATTCACTTACGGTTTTTTCATGCTACTGGTGCATGAGCAACAATTTCTGGAGAATATTGTTTAATATACTAGGTTAACTGATTACACGAACTGTTACATAGTCTACCTCTGCAAAGCTCATTCCTGCATGGCAACCTTTTACGTGGCCCTGTCCTTGGACCACAAATTCAGGGCAGCTTTGTTGACTTCCAGAGGCTAGAATAACACTGGGCATTCCTCCTGCACACTTCTGTGTGTTGCAACAGCGATGGCTACAGCACTGCCAAGCCAGTGCATGCCGCGACAATGTCGTGTGTCCTGTATGTGTGTACCTCTGTCACATTGCGGTTGTGATGGAGATATGAAGTGCAGTTCGGTCAAGACATCGCAGGTGCAACAGAGCATAAGCAAGGCCTGTAGCACCGAGTCTTGCTGCTAGGATAGGCTGCACGAGCAGTTTTTTTTTCCTGCAGTGGCTAATTTAAATATGAAAGAGAGCCCCTTATGGAGGACCTAGGATACCAAAAAAAAATCTGCAAACACACTTAAGCGAGAATGCGAAATCATTGAGTCACGGCTACGCAGCATGACTAAGCAAACTTTGTACAACCTCTGTACACATTGCATTACTTAAGTGCTGAGTCATGCTATGCTTCATAACCATTATGAGTCGCGGCTATGACTACGCATACTTTACGTCGCTTGTATGATGATTATCGATTTCTATGGCGCAAAGGCATCTATGGCCAAGGAGCGCCATGACACAAGGTATTTTTGACTTCTCAGGGTGGGGTCAAAGACCCCGTTTCCAAGCAGTTCACCTTAGATAAGGCGAGCACCAGGCCAGGGGAAAACTTGTACCCATTGTATCACCGGTGAGTGCCCGGCGGCACTGGGGATCGAGCCCCGCACCTCCCGCATGCGAGGCGGATGCTCAACCACTTGGCCACCGCGGCGGTCATTACGTCGCTTGTAAAGTGCCGAGTCATGATACATTGCAGAATGACTGACTACAATCATGACTTCCATAGGTCAAAGTACGCTGCGTTTCAAATTTGACTAAAACGCGCATGTCATCGCGAAGTTTTTATGCGCAAAACCACGTGCACGTTTCACCGGGTGAGTGTAAGCCCGTAAATAAAAATAAAAAACGAACGGGCTTTGTATTAACACACTTCAAAAGCGCGCACTCGAAAGGTCAGTAAACTGCAACTTTTAAAACAGTAATCGAAGCTATAACGAGCGTCCGACTGCCTCCCGCTCTGCCCCTTTGTTGTCGTGACCACTGCGTGCATGCATGCAATAGCATCGACTTCGTTTCTTACCTGTATTAGAGTCGAAGACTAGATTCTCCACTTCTTCCTCGAAGTTGTGTTCGTCCACATGGTGCCGCCGCAGGTCACGAAGAATGACAAAATGCTTCGGACACAAGTCGCACGAGAACGACCGTACCTTCATCGTCAGCGCTTCCTCGTCTTTTACATGCTGCAAAGCTCCTTCCCCGTGAACGTTCTTTACGTGTTTTCTTAAATTACTAGTGTTGGAGAACGCCTTGTCGCAAAACTTGCACCACTTCCGTTCGGAATTTTTGCCGGTGGTCGCTGAAGCAGCACCAGCGCTCACGTCCGTCTGCATGCTTGAGGCGAAAGGAAATGGCGGGAGAGAGAGATGCACCTTGGGATATGGGCACCTATCGTACCAAGGAACGCGGCGCAAGCAAGGATTTTCGCAAAGAGTTGAAATTCTCCCTATCGGTTGAAGCACAATGCTCCCCAAAAGTCCCCACAGAGTGACGTAGCGCAGAGCAGTGACGTCTGTTTTCAGTTGGCCAATCGCAACGAGGATCATCTTCCTCTGAATAGCCGCTCCGCGACTAGCATGACACTGCCGAAACTCAACTGTAATTTTTTTTTCAAATGATTAGAGGCAATAACATCAAAAACCTTATGCTTGTAGTTTTGGCATTGATTAAAAAAAATTGAAGTTTTGTTTCTACCAAAATTTACTGGTAGCGCTGCGTAGGCTTTGGTTTTTTTTTTTTTTTTTCACTGTCGCGAGCCCAGCAGAGCTGCAGTGCGCTGAATGAAATGTGTTCTACGCCATGTTTGGCTTGCTATTGTTCCTGATTACTGTCCTTTTCGTGCTTCGCTGCGCCTGTCGTATGCTTTCTTTAGTTGCTTTCGATGCTACCGAACCATAAAATGGCTTTGTTCGACATATCGCTGCAGTGCCGACGAACCTTCCACGCAATGAGCATCATTTTGGTAAGTCCAGCTAGACTACTGGTAGTTTTGCGGAAAAAAAAGGTGGTGGGTGTTTAAAATGATTGATTTCTCGAATTTCAGCATACTTGAATGTCATGGCGGCAAGTTCGGTACCTGGGCTAGAAGGTACCATACAGCAGCCCGCATAAACACGAACGCTCGAGCGCGTGTCTTCGACTGACATTAGCGCGGCTGGGTCCGAGTCTCCGAGACAATACTAGGCCGTTGGCAGGGCACGAGCTGTCTCCAACCTACGCAAACACACCGTGCAGCATAGTCTCGGGCTCGATGCCCATCACTCAGGGGCTGTAATAACAGTGCAAGGCGCGCAATCGAGCGTTCGTGTTCAGCGTGCTGCCGACGGTACTTGCCGGTCGCGCTTCTTCCGCAAATCGTTTTGTGAAATAGGCGGGAACGTTTTGCTTCGTGAGGTTAAATTGCACGCAACTTAGTGGATTGCATATGAGCTTGTCTGTGCAGGACTTATGCCAGAAATTCTTTTACTTGAATTCGGCATGAGCGTGATGCACGCGGCTTTGACGGTTTTCGCATCATCGAAACCAACGTCGGCTTTACACTCGCAGCTGACATCGGACGCAACATTTTGAGCTCCTATTTCAAGTGCGCGTCTCAGTGCTTGATCAGCGTACGGTAGCAGCCTGCCGACTAATTGAAAATGTATACTTTAAATCTGCCGGCCACCTCTTTTCATTATTAAGTAGAATGCTAATTCACTTTCAAACAATAGTGCAACGCAGTGTAGGCTACGGAAATATTCCGAAAAAAAAAATGTGTATCACTCCGCGCTTTTCTGTGGCCGTGTGCTCTAACTCGTCGGTTTGGAAAATCGACATGCAACTGGTGGTGCGTTGGTTCAAATCCCGCATGGTGAAACTTTTTTTTTCGCACATTTTTTTTTTCATGGCAAGTTACATTTCGCGACTTGAATGGGAAATCTCGTTTTGTCCAGAATCGCTTGATTATGCCGCGTTCTAAAATGAGCTGCATGCATCTGTTCATTTGATTCATACCGCAATAATAGAGAAAACGAAGCGACTTAAAAACCGAACGCGGGAAAAAGACCGGTGTGTTTCAAGTTCTTGGCGCAGCACTTCTGTATTTCCACGCCCCTCCACGTGTGGCACACATCTGGACCGACGGGCCAACGCTGCACGGTCATCACCGATAACCCTGATATCTACCTCGTCTGCTGGGTACCACGAGGGACTGTGACGTCACCGCTCGCCTATATAAACTCTGTGCTATCCCTGGACGCGCCATTTGGCAGCACCGACGACGCCTGAAGGCACCACTTTGACAGTTGCCTTGTCGACTACGCAGGTTAGTTGCAGTCTGTCTGTTTTTTTTTTTTAGTAAGGGCGTCGTTGCTGCTGCTGAAGTGTTGTTGCATTGCCGTTACATTTGACTTCTTTGAAATTGTTTGTAGATTCTTGTTGTGGTAGCTCTTCTATCAGGAGGACCTGTCTAGAATGGGAAAGGGCCCTAATTCATCTGAAAAGGGCGCCCAGAGCGACAGTCGGGAGGAGAGGGCTGAGATGAGAGAAATGGTCAAAAGTATGGAGTATATTAATAAGGATCTTGAGCAATTCAGAAAAGACTTGGGGGAGGTCCTTGCCGAAAATAAACAGCTTAAGAAGGAAAATGAGTGCCTTCGGAAGAAGTGTGAGGAAAATGAGAAACGCATAAAAGATCTTGAAAAAATGTTTGTTCACAACGACCAGTACTCTCGGAAATCCAACCTTGAGATCAAAGGTGTAATTCAAACAGAGGCGGAGGATGTTGTCGAGCTTGTTGGTAAAATTGGTACTGCTGTCGGCGAACCTGTCTCGCCTTTAGATATTGAGGCCTGCCATCGTGTGTCAGCGCGGAATGCTCGACAGAGCGTCATTGTTGAGCTGAGCGAAAATCAAGAAACAAAAAAGTTCACTGCGAGCAATATTGTTGTGCAGTTCAGAAGTCGCCGGAAACGTGACCAAGTTCTAGAAAAATCAAGGAAGAAGCGCATCACTAATGAAAGTCTAGGATTGTTTGACAGCAGTGCTGACGGTACAGATAGCTCTGCAAGCAGCCATCCAGTGTTCGTCAACGAACACTTGTGTCCAAGCCTAAAAAAGCTGCTGTCATCGGCCATTGCACGTAAGAAAGCATGTGAATGGCGGTTCGTGTGGACACGCAATGGCAAAATATTGGCACGGAAAACTGAGGGTAGCGATGTTGTTCACATTGAGTCTGTGGACGACCTTACTAAGATCTCCTGAATGGTTTTGTTAATGAAGCGGTGCGAATTGCAGCTACCATAAAATGTTCAGTCTTTCTGATGTCTTATACCAGCAGTTTGTTGAACCTAGAACAGCTAAACTGTGCTCATCTGCAAAATGCACAGTATCCTTTATTCACCTTAACATCCGTTCTCTGGCAAAAAAACACGATGAATTTGCTCTTTTCATTGATCAGTTTTCTTTCCGATTTAATGTTATCATGCTAACTGAAACTTGGTGCACAACGAGCAACTGTGCGCCTTTGTTACCCGGTTATAATAATTTTTTTATCAATCGAACCGACATGCGTGGTGGCGGCGTTGGCATGTACATTTCTGACAGTTTATCAAGTGAGAAGGTGTCCCAGTTTACCGATATCACCAAACATTATGAAGCACTTTGTTTGCAACAAGAGAGCACTCTTTTCGCTGTCGTATACCGACCTCCTTCAGGCGATGTTAAAAGATTCATGGACTTTGTGGATAACCTACTCGAATATGCATCCTTCGAACGATTGCGGCTAGTTCTTGGTGGAGATTTTAATATTCATGTTACTGCAGGTAATACCTCTTCTACTGAACTGAACAACAAACTTGCAGCCTGTGGGTTTCAAAACGTCATTAAAACACCAACGCGTGTCACATCAACCACTTCATCGGTTTTGGACCTATTGATTACGAACAGCAACACACCAGTAACCGCAGCCGGAACCGTCAATTGCAGCCTCAGTGATCATTGTCCTGTTTTTATGGCTTATTGAGACGTCGCTGTGCGTCGCAAACCTTCTCGTTCAAAGTTCATTTTTCAATCTATAAATGACACCAGTATCGATGATTTTAGGAATAAAATTATTAGCACTGACTGGTCTGAGGTTTTTGCAGAAAGTACTGCAGATAAAGCATACGACACTTTTATGACTATTTTTTCTGCCCATTACAAGGCATGCTTCAAACTTAAATCTGTTAGGCAGCGTCGATCGATAAGAAAACCTTGGATCGGCATCGAGCAGGTAAAAATGATTGAAGATAAAAATAAGCTTTTCGCCCTGTTCTTAAAAACGCGTAAGCCTTCCATATTAGCAGAGTTCAAGAAACTACGCAATCGAATCACATCAGAACTAAGGAAAGCCAAAGTGCAGTACTTTCAGCAGCTGATTCAGGATGCCTCGACATCTCGTCCTGATCGGATCTGGAAGATTGTGAACGACGCACTCGGCCTGCGTACAGCTGCGCCTAATCAGTTTCAGATGACTGTCCAAGGTCAACTGCTCACTGAGGGTGCTCTAGCAGAGCATTTCAACACCCACTACATAACTGCCATGACTAACAATGCTGCTCCTTCTGTAACGTCTTGCGTCCTTGACGACAACCTCTTGAACACTGTTTTTATGGTGCCAACTAATACAGCTGAGGTTTACAACATATTTACGTCACTAAAGAACAGTAAAAGCCTTGACATAGATAATATCCAGGTCCGACCGGTCAAATACGTCCTCGACGTCATCTGTCCAGCCCTCGTACACATTTATAACCTTGCTTTGGAGGCTGGTTTTTTTCCACTAAACATGAAACGCGCAAAAGTTTCAGTTATATATAAAGGCGGCGACAAAAATGATGCTGCCAACTACCGACCAGTGTCAGTTCTCCCAGTGTTTTCAAAAGGTCTTGAAAAAGTTATTCTGTCTCATCTCGACCCCTTTTTTACCAAGCATAAACTTCTTTCTGAATGTCAGCATGGGTTCAGAAAAGGGTGCTCTACCGAGTCCGCCCTTTTGATTCAAAAGGAATTGATACTCAAAAACATGGATGCGAATAAACTGACGCTTGGGGTGTTTGTAGATTATAGCAAAGCTTTCGACTGCCTCACCCATACTGTTCTCCTTAATAAACTGTATCACTATGGCATTCGGGGCGTACCCCACTCACTATTAAAGTCGTACCTTGCAACACGCATGCAATCTGTAGTTATCGATGGCAGTCTGTCGTCCTTTAAAGAAATACCATGCGGCGTCCCTCAAGGCAGCGTTTTGGGACCGTTTTTGTTCAATATCTATGTTAACGATGTGGTTCGTATTGATAAGCATGTCAAGTTTGTTTTGTACGCTGATGATACCAGCTTGTTTTTCACATCAGATAATAGTTCTCACCTACTGCATACCGCTAATGAAACTCTCTGCAAATTGCTTGATTGGTCGAGCAAAAACTATTTAAGAATAAATCCTAAAAAATCAAAAGCCATTCTGTTTGCTTCAAAAAACCAACCAGTAAGTTTGATTGGCGAGCTCCGCTTGGGCAGCTCTACAATCGATATAGTCAAAGAGCACAAGGTTTTAGGAGTGGTACTATCGCACCGTATGACTTGGGATGCGCATATACAGCAACTGGTGAAAAAACTCTTCCGCTGTTGGCTTAATACGTCGATCTCGAGATATTTTTCCAACTAACATTAAACTTCAAAGTTTTTCACTCCGTCTTTCGGTCCCACATTAACTACTGCACGTTAATTTGGGCCACGACTACTAAAAAAAACATAACTATACTACATAGGCTCGAAAAGAAAGCTGTTCGTTGCATCGCTAATGTTTCATACTTTCACAACACTCATGACCTCATTACTCAGTTCAAGTTGGTCAGTATACAACAGATTTACGATTACCGTCTACTATACCTGCTGTACTTCTCTAGTGTATCTTACCAGCAGTTCCTGAAGGAGCTGTGTACTCTTACTTTGCAAACTCGCACATATCGAACCAGGTCGTCTGAGGAATGGTTTGTACCGCGGCCACGCACTAATTATCTTCTGCAAACATTAACGTACAACGTACCATTTCTATTAAACAAGATTAAAACGCAATTTTCTGGTTCCATTGCCCTAATGCACACCGCATTGCGCAGCATGTTTGTTTCTGGGCAATTTTCTAAGACTGTTTTATGATTTTGAGTGGTAATTGTGAAATTGGGCATACAGAGTGAGTGTGTGTGTGTGTTTGCCTTCTCATCAGGATCTCACATGTCAAACTCTTTATGGTACTAATTTTTATTCGTTTGTTGCGTAGTTTGATTGTAGTGCACATTGTTCTTTTGTGGCGTAGTTAAGTTGATGAATGAAGTCCGTGTATTCGATTACAATATTCACTTGCATTTTAACTATTGTACTCAGTAAGTAGGACAATGTATGTAGTCTGTTGCACATTTCATTTGTATTTGAATTATTGAAGTGCATATGAAGTCGCTGCTGCCAAAATGGTTCCCTGACCTAGTCAAGCTGTCCTCACAGCTCTTTGTCACGGAAGCCATCAACATTGTATCAATGTTGAAAATAAATTTTTTGATTTGATTTGATTTGATTAATGTGAGCTGTCTGAAATCCATTGTCAGTGAGTTCGCACCGGCTTTTGGTCAGCAGTGGCGGTTTTCCTCCCGATTCTGCAGCATTGTGACTATACTTTGCGAGATTTGTGTGAAAAGATGACGTTCATTCGTCAGGCTTAATTAGCGCAGTGATGAGTGCTCCGCCGTGCCCCGATTAACAAGTGGGCTTCTGCAACTTTCTATTTCGCTGTTGCCGAGGAACCCACTCCTTTGTGGGCCTCTCTTAAGGTACCTGATAAGTAGTGAATTGTTCCGTGCAACAGGTTAGCGACGGATCCAGTTTTCGCCAGAAGCGACTGGGACAGACTTTGGCCCAAACGACTTGGCGAGAGCAATTATTTTTTACTGATCGTAAAGTTCGGAAGGAAGATGTGTGTTAATTTAGAAAGCTGGTGTAGCATACATGAGCTCAGAAAACATATTCTAGAGCTCTTAATCGCCTATTTTCTGACATTATATATGCAACATTCTTGTGCATATCTGTAATTCTTTTGTTTTTGTTAAAATATTTTTCGCTCTTAAGCAAAGCACGTTTTTCTTTGTCATTGAAAAGAGAGCTCTATAACTGGGCTACAATATGTGGCAGAAGAGCAGTATATTTAAACTGATGGGTTAAATTACTTTGCACACGTCACCCAAATATGGCCTGTTTTCCCGTGTTAAGTGTTAAATTTAAAACATAATCTTGATTCACACTGTGACAGAAAATAGTACTGCTTCAAGAGTTGTTAAGATTTGTTGTCGTGCACCAATGTATTAGAATGCATTACAGAGGCAAGTCAGCTTGTCTCGATTTCCTTGCTCTCCTAGAAGAGCAGAAGCAACTCAGGCAGGATTTTCATGTAGCCAGGCAAAAAGAGTTTCGAGCTGTGGGAGCGCCAAGTAAGAATGCAGTAAAAGTTGTACAACACTGTGAAGAAATATTTCTAAAGATCAAACAATAAATGAGACAGGACTATAATGTTGGCCCCGCAGTGTTTGCAAGAAATGTTTTTTCTGGAAACAGCTGGTGGCATGGATTCCAGTGCATACAAATTAAAGGACACGTGCAGTGGAGGTACACCAGCACATGGTCAGTCAAGTGCTCCAAAATTGAAAAAAAAAAACTACAGGCCATCGAACAACATAATTTCATGCAACGAGAACCTGACCAATATCTGGACAGGGTTCAAAAAGCAGTGCGTTTTCAGTCAACAAAATCAAATTCCTGGGACATGTACTAACAAAGACATGACTCGAAACACAAATTCACACTGAACCGAGCAAGAGCCAGCTTGAAATCATTTACAGCCCCCAAAATTAAGGACAAAACATACTGTACTGGCTACCTCAACACTGGCACCGCAGCATTGCATAACATGTCTAAACGACCAGGGATTGACAGTAACGCAAGGCAACACCAAACCAGGCCTCCCTTTTCAGGACATGAAGATCAGACACCCATACATACCATTCCCAACTCTTACACACAAAATGAGGCCCATTCTTAAGGGTGTGTGAATGTTCGAAATTTTTGGAAATGGAATAAATTTCTGTTCAATTAGTCAAATGAATCAAAGTACATTTCAAAATTATTTTAAACGAATCGAATTTGCTCTCAGATTTTCAGATATTTTCAAGTAATTGACACAACCCTTGATTAAGCTGCACTGTATTTTTCTGCAATGAATCTCTCAAGAACTGCACGCATTGACGACGTGTAACACTATTCATATTCTAATTGAAAAAAGTACTATTTGCACTCCCTTACAAATTTTACTTCTATACAGACACTATTAATACGACCACGCATGGCCACCAACACCACCACCTCCTCCTCCACTCCCAACTTCACGTCCTTCACATCCACCTCGACACCTGCACTACAAGTTACTGCCTGATACAATTTGATGCTAAGGAGCGTGTGCTTTTACACACATGCACACGCAAGAGTGATCACAGCATGCCGATGAGTCCTCTCTCTTTCCTCGGTAGACTTATCAACACAGACACCCACATGCACACACATTTTCTCCTTTCCACCCACACACGTACAAAGGTGATGACAGCATGCTGTTGAGTCATCTCTTCTCAGTAGCATGTGTATTACACATCCATTCGTCCAAACCCAGACTTGGTCTCCTGGCTTGTATTCCGCATTGCGTCTTCGTAGGTTGTAGCGTCTGGCGTCGGAGCGCTGCTGATCTTTGATCTGTAATCGGGCAAGCCTTCGAGCTGCTTCTGCACGCTGAAAGTAGGCGGCAACGTGGACGTTCTCTTCTGTAACGTTGGGCAGCATGGCGTCTAGCGTTGTTGTGGCCTCCCTGCCATGGATGAGCCTAAAAGGCGTCATCTGAGTGGTCTCCTGTACTGCGGTGTTGTAGGCGAAGACGACGTAAGGCATGATGACATCCCAGGTTTTGTGTTCGGCATCGACATACATGGCGAGCATATCGGCGGTGGTTTTGTTCAGGTGCTCGGTCAATCCGTTGCTCTGCGGATGGTATGCAGTTGTCCTCCGGTGGCTGGTTTGGCTGTAACGCAGGATAGCTTGCATTAGTCCGTGATGTCCGTGATGTCCTCTGTCCGTGATGAGCACATCGGGGGCGCCGTGTCGAAGAAGAATGCACTCCATGAAAAATTTGGCGACTTCTGCTGCTGTTTCATTCGGTAGGGCTTTCGCCTCGGTGTAGCGGGTCAGGTAGTCGGTCGCTATGATGATCCACTTATTTCCAGATGTTGACGTTGGAAAAGTGCCAAGCAAGTCCTTGCCGATCTGCTGAAAGTGCCTTGAGGGAGGTTCAATGGGGTTCAGAAATCCTGCTGGTCGTGTGGGAGGGGTCTTTCGTCGCTGACAATCTCGGCAGGTTTTCACATAATGTGCGACATCGGCAGACAGTCGGTGCCAGTAATACTTGTCTTGAATGCTTCGGAGGGTGCGAGTAATCCCGAGATGTCCAGCGGTCGGCTCGTCGTGTGAAGTGTGTAGAACTTCTTCGCAAAGACAAGCAGGTACAACAATAAGGTAGGCTGTTTTGTTCGCTGCAAAGTTCTTCACAAGGACCTCATTCTGCACACAGAAGGAAGGCAGTCCTCGCTTGAATGAAGCGAAGGATGAAGAAACCTTGCCTTTCAGGTACTCAATGAGGCTTTTTAGATCGGGATCCGAGCGTTGCTGCTGAGCAGAAGAGCTGGGGCTGATGGGTCCCAGGAAGGCGTCTTCGTCGTCCGGCGGTGGTGTATCTACAGGGGCTCGTGAGAGGCAATCGGCGTCAGAGTGCTTGCGGCCGGGCTTGTAAACGACGGTGATGTCAAACTCCTGGAGACGCAGACTCCATCGAGCGAGTCGGCCAGAAGGGTCCTTCAAATTGGCAAGTCAGCACAGCGCCTGGTGATTGCTGACCACCTTGAACGGTCGTCCGTACAGGTAGGGGTGGAATTTTGACGTAGACCAGATGATGGCAAGGCGCTCCTTCTCAGTTGTCCAATTGTTATCCTTAGCCTTGGAAAGGGAACGGCTAGCGTATGCGATAACTTTCTCCAGCCCGTCGCTTTTTTGAACGAGAACGGCCCCTAGGCCCACGCTGCTTGCGTCGGTATGAACATCAGTATCGGCGTTTTCATCAAAATGTGCGAATAATGGTAGGAAATGTAAACGACGCTGAAGAGCCTTGAAGGCTTCTCCTTGCGGCGCTTCCCATTTAAACGGCACGTCTGCTTTCGTCAGTTGGGTCAGGGGCTCGGCGATGCGCGAGAAGTTTTTCACAAATCGTCGGTAATATGCGCACAGTCCGAGAAATCTGCGCACTGTTTTCTCATCAGCCGGCGGTGGAAACTGTTCAATAGCAGCTGTTTTCGGCGGGTTCGGGTGTACTCCCTCCTGGCTAACGATGTGGCCTAGAAACAGCAGCTCTTCGTAGGCAAAGTGGCACTTCTCTGCTTTCAAGGTTAGGCCAGACGACTTGATGGCGTCTAGTCCTGTTCGAAGTCTTTTGAGGTGCTCTTCAAAGTTCGAGGCGAAGACAACGACGTCGTCTAAATATACCAGACAAATTTTCCACTTCAGGCCTGCCAGCACTGTATTCATTCTTCGCTGAAACGTCGCTGGTGCGGAACAGAGACCAAATGGCATCACCTTGAATTCAAACAGCCCATCCGGAATGATAGATGCTGTCTTCTCGCGATCTCTTTCGTCCACCTCAATTTTGCAGTAGCCGCTCTTGGGGTCCATCGACGAGAAATATTTGGCATTGCAGAGGCGGTCCAGTGTGTCGTCGATGCCGGGGAGGGGGTAGACGTCCTTCTTTATTATGTTGTTCAAGCGGCGGTAATCAACGCAGAATCGAAGTGCGCCGTCTTTCTCACTAGAACAACTGGTGCCGCCCACATGCTGTTTGAAGGCTGGATGACGTCATCGCGAAGCATTTCTTCGACTTGGTCCCGGATGGCTTGTCGTTCTCACGGTGACACACGGTACGGGCTTTGACGGAGAGGTCGGACGTGTTGGTTCGTTATAATGCGATGCTTAGCAATTGGCGTTTGTCTGACCTTCGGCGATGTCGAAAAACACTCACTATGGCTTCGAAGCAGATTGCAGATCTGGTCTTGTCTGTTCCGGGGCAGGGCTGGGTTGATGTCGAAAGTGGGCGAGTTCTCTTGGTCAGGCGAATTTTCTGCGGAAGGGTCGGAGAGGGCGAAGGAGTCTGGTACATGGGATATTTCGTTGAAGAAACCAATCGTTGTTCCTCTGCTAATGTGCCGGTATTCTATGCTGAAATTAGTCAGCAGCACTTGGCCTGGCCATTGCGGAAACGTGCGATGACTCTTGTGATGCTAATTCCTCGGTCTAGAAGCAACTGCATGTTCCCCTCGATGATGGCTTCAGCGTGAATGGCTTTCGTTGCGCCTACGGTCACGATAACGCTTGAACGGGATGGGATGCTCTGTTCTTCCTCCAGGACAATAAGGGCAACGTGATTTTCCCGAGTTTTTATCGAAGCAATGGCTTCGTATGTCGAAAGCATGATCATCTTGGATCGAAGGTCGATGATCGCCTGATGCTCATTAAGGAAATTCATACCCAAGATCACTTTGCGGGAGCATTGCGGTGGCACAACAAAGGTCGCAGGATAGGTATGTCCTTTGATGGTCATTCGCACTGTGTATCGTCCTGATGGCATAATGAGGTGGCCCCCTGCGATGCGAATGTGTGGGCCGTCCCAAGCCGTTGTGACTTTTCTCGTATACGCAGCGAATGTTCCATTCATCACCGAGTAATCGGCTACTGTGTCGACTAGAGCGGTAAATTTCCGGCCGTCGATAGTCACTTCTAAGTCGGAGGTCCTGGCTCTTGCATTGCATGTCGCTCTCGGCGTCGGGTCACGGCTTCGTCGTGCATGAGAGTTGCGGGTGGGCCGTGTGGCCAAAGCTTTTCTGGGTGGTGTCGTCGTTTTGAAGGCAGTTTGCGTCGTGGTCGGGGTTGTCATTTTGTGTGGCGTCGGTGCAGCGAGTGTCGGTTCTTCAAGCGGCGTCGCGGGTGCAGCGTCTTCATGGGGCGTGGTCGGTGGAGGATCTTCGGTGCTTCGCTCGGGAGCAACCTCACCTCCAGACGTTGCTGTCTTTAGTTTCCCCTACGGGGGCTGGGAGACCTTCCTCGTACCGCGGCTGCGTAGTTTCGGCGTGTTGACGCAAAGAGCGAGGTTGACGGTGATGGCGAGCACGAAAAGCGGATTGGTGTGTGCTCCTCTCGACACAGGTACTCGTCGATTTCGTGCGGACGTTGGCCGAAGTGTGGTCGTGGGGCGTTAACGGAAAATCTTCGAAGACCGATACATCGGTATGGGCAGTGACGAAGAATATGGCCGACCTCACCACAATGGAAGCACAACAGCCGGTTGTCAGAAGTCCTCCAGGCGTCGCATTTCCTAGGGCTTGAGCATCGATCGTAGGCTGGGCGGGCGGGGGCAGGGAGGTGGCATTCGGGAACAAGTTGTTCATGTCGGACAGGATGCAGGGGTTGTCGTTGGGGCTGAGAAGTCCTTACAGCAGCGGCATAGGTCATAGCCCGGGGTTCTGTGGCCGTCGGGGTACCAAGTGCCTGTTGCACTTCTTCCCGTACCACATCCATCAGAGTCGCTGCTTGTGTCTGTGGGGAGGATGGCAGTAATCGGCGTAGCCCCTCTCGGATGATTTCGCGGGCAACTTCCCGCAAGCTGTCGCTGGTGGTGGCCATCGTGTCCGAACGGATTGCACAGGCAGAGGAAGGGCGATTGTACTGCCGAGCTCGGACGTCGAGGGTCTTCTCAATCGTGCAGGCCCCTTGCATGAATCCCTCGACTGTTTTTGGCGGCTGGCAGACGAGGCTGCCAAAGAGTTGTTTTTTTACGCCGCGCATTAAAAACTGAACTTTCTTTTCCTTGGTCATCTCGGGGTCGGCGCGGCGAAATAGGCGCTTCATCTCCTCGACGTAACTGCGGACGGGCTCATTCGGAAGCTGGATCCTGGACTCGAGGAGTCGTTCGGCTCTTTCTTTTCTCACGACACTGGTGAATACCTTTAATAGTTCTCTCTTCAATAGCTCCCATGTCGTAAGGGACGACTCGTAGTTTTCGTGCCACGTGCGTGCGAAGCCCTCCAATGAAAAAAACACGTGTCCAATTTTAGCCGCATCATCCCACTTGTTGAATGACGCCACGCGGTCAAATTGGTCCAACCATTCTTTAAGGTCTTTGCCTAGGGATCCATTGAAAGTTGGCGGCACCTGCGGCTGCTGCAGTATGATCGGTGTTGATATCTTCGGCCAGGTTGCGGTGCTTGTAGCAGCGTCTTTTCGCTCTCTGGTGCAGTCCGGCAAGGTCCTGAATTCAGGCTCCTCTATCTGGAGACGTCGGCTGGTTCGCTGAGCTGCTGGCTCGTCATAGGGGGCGAAGCTCTGAGGGCTGGCTTCACGTCTTGAAAGGGGCGTCCGGAACATGGAAGGCTACCCAGCACCTCCACCAGATGTCACGTAGTGGTGACGGCAGTCGAAGCAGCGATGAAGACGGACAAAATGTCTTCTAAAAGAAAACTGTTTATTGGGCTGACTTGCACCCAAAATGGACTGAATCACTCGGCGGCGGCGAAGCGACAAGCATGCTCGGCGGTCGTCGAACAGAATGCCCGCCGCTGTCAGCTGTGCTCAATTTAAAGTTGATAGCGAACTTTCGAGATAAAGCGTGCAAAGTTAAAGAACATTCCGGAACAACGTAGAATCAGCTCTGCCTGGCTGCGATCAATCGAGATAAATCTAGTCGCATCTTGCGTCGCAAACAAAGCAATAAAGTTGTTTGGCAGCAGATTTGAAGAATGAACAAACACTGCAAATATTTGCGGAAATATCCGCATGCTCATATCCTTTTGAACTGTGTATCTCGTGCTCTTAATTTCTGATGACCGCATCCTAAATCGGGCACATCACAACCCTCCTGGGTAATTTGTGATAAGAACTCAAGGGGTCTTTATTTGCCAGCACCTGTATATGGGCTGCAGACTGTTTTGATGCCTACGTTTACGACTTTTTGTGCCATTTCAGTCCTGTTCATTGATATCGTATTTGGCTTTGTTGAGCTGCGTGGATTGAGAGTTTTTTTTTTTACAGCAAAGATCATCCGCTGTGCCACAATATATAGGGGTCTCAAACTTACAGGGCTGAGAAAAGGAAATTGTTCCCATCATCCCCTGAATACCGAATCAGTTGCGTTTCTTGGGAGAATCGCAGCCCAATGATATTCTTGGGTGCTGCCAAAACAGACTGCTCTTTATTCTCACGTATATACATTTTCTTGGGATCCTAATCACATACCCAATGAAGGAGTGGAATAGCCACTATTACCCATGGCTGTTGAAGTTAACTAAGTGCCTCTTGAAATCAACACTGGGGTGCCAATTAATGTTTGTTGAATCTACAGAACACTTATGCACTTCCGCTTGCGGTAGTTGGGTTTGTTCCTTACTTTTTCTGTCTTTCCTCTACTTGACTTTGCAGATCAGTGTCGGCCACAAAGTACAAGCTCCCAACATTGGACCTTTCAAACTGCTTCCAGCCCTTGCTTTCTAGGTGTCTTACTGTTGAGAGGCTGTAAATTCACATACTCTGTTGTAGCATCTGGTAATGCATACGCATTAAATGGGGGAGACGCCAAATTTTTGGTTGGCGTGTTATTTGTTTCAAACGTTGCGTATTGCCCCAGGACGCGTGACACGCTGCCTGATTCATATATGCACTGTAAATAATTTTTTATTGAATTATTTATACTGAGCGATTTCGGTTTCTGAGCTCCGGGGTGTGCTGCGATGTCACGATCAGGGAAAAGCAGCAAGCCGGGTCACATTGGCCCCAAAAATTGTGACGCACATATTGCTGTGTCGTCTGCTCTCATACACATGCTGTGCATAGCAGCGCCTTTCGAAATCATAAGCCGACAAACTTGGTCGGGACTGCGAATCTGCTTATGTTAAGAAAAACCAAGTGAGCGAGGAACGAAATCCTGAAACCAAGCGGCTCACTTCGGCCGATCTCAGTTGCCATAGCACGTATGCCAACGCGGTTTCAGCGTTCTATTTCGCTTTGCCACGCCGATGCTCGGCGGACATCTGTGTCAGTGGCCCATAGCTGACCCTGGTCACATTACAGTGATACGATGCCTCACTTTTCCTACCGAGCAATATACCCGTCTCTGTCTTCACTTCGCTCCGCCTGCGCAGCTGCACTGCGAGACTGCTCAGGGTCCCGTGGCTGCTGATCGATGTATCTGCTGCTTGTTTAGCAGACAGTCCATGTATTGGCTAAATGAATGCTTCCAGACAATTGTACAGGATTCAGCAGTTACCACACGGGTACGTAACTCCTCCAGGAATGCGACCATAACGACGACTGCATCTCTGCGCCACTTTTGTTTACATATCTGCATCTGTGTACAGGCAGCAATTGCGCGTTATTTCGGCAGGAATTGCAAGCTGCATTTCACTTAGGTTAAGCAAGCTCATCTCTTTTGCGCTGGCTGCGGGTTTACTTGTTTGCGCAGTGCGATAACTGCTAGAATCGCCGAAGAATGTGAAGCACCAGCCTAGGGAATGCTTCATAGCCAGGTTGTGCACAACGCGTAGCACCGGTGTTTCCGACTCGCTGTAGCGTTTTTGCTTTTTTCGATGTCCAGTAGTTGAATTTAAATTGGTTTATCTAGAGGTATGTTTGGCACTCATTTGAGATAAACAAAATGGCATAATTTGTTGCCTTCAAGTGAGGATGACGTATCTGCCGTGGTGGGCGCCTGCAGCATTGACCGACAGACTGAGCCACACCGCCTAGCAGCGGCACTTCACGTTTGATATATTTGCGTCCTAAGATGTAACCAATCCTCGATTTAAGGTCACTGTTGTCAAAAGCACACTTGATGACCATATGTATCCGCTAAAACTTGTCAACTTGCTCTCCACAATCGCCGACATCGCACATATGAACCCGGCAGACTTGCTAGGACTATTCGTACTGCAGCCGAGCCGAAGGGTGAACATATGAAATGTAGTTGCTCGTTTCGCTCTTTTGTATTATGGAGAAGGTGCAAACAAGAGAGTCATCGTCTCATTGACGTGAAAGGTCCGCTTGGCCGCCGATATAAGGTACGGGCTGGTGTGTCAGCAACGACATATATGCTGATCAGCACACCGATCACTCAGTCGCCGAAGCAGCGCCTCGCTGATGTCGCGTGTCGCCGTTCAGAGTACGTCACGTTACTGTGTTGTGATGTCACGGCTATTTACTGATATCGTTCCCAGGACTCTACGTCACCATCTATAGCACTAGCGATGGGCATCCATCGAGAGAAAGAGCACTTAGGGACTCTTTGGAGCTCAATTAAAATATATTTTAAGTGTTTGTTGCATCCAACACTTCGCTATAGGTGACCTTACATACAGAGGAAGCCTATAACAAGCTTAATATAGCCTCAATATTTGATGTCCCAACCCCTTTAAGCTATGAACATAAAGAGATGCCTTTTTAGACACTTAAGTGCCTGCTCCATTATACGCGCTGAGTGCACAAAGCAAATATACAATGCTGTTGTGTGGAGAAATCTCATGCTGCGATGCTCTGTTTCGATTTGCAGGCATGAGGACCAGTATTATGAGAACAAAGCATACCTACATGTCTGAAGAACCTTTGAAAGCAACTTACTGCACCAAAATTGTGCAGGAGCTTACCTTCATTTATTTGCCTGTGCAAAGTTAGGTGCATAAGAATCCATCTGGCTCTGTCAGGAGAACTATTGAAGACAGCTGTGGCTAAAAGTATCACAATTGACATCGCATTTTAGCTGTTAGAGAACGTCAGTTTCAAAAGCTCGTTCTCATAATTTGACCCTGCAGAAGTAATAAAATGACGGAGTGTGCAGTCAGATGTGGTTTTTGGGAATTCTCACTTATGCTTTGTGCATTGTCATTTATACGAAAGCAGACTGGCACCGCTGCTCGTGGGATTTCTTTTGTAGTGACTCTTTTTCTTCATTATTTTCCAGGCCATTATTGAAAAGACAATGCATACAAGCTTCCACAGAAAAAACCTTGAATACCACACCTGGCTCTATTGCTTCATGCTCACAACCTAGAAAATTGCATGTGCAGTCATCCCAGTGCATTGTGTCTACGTACAAAGTTGGATAGAAATTGTTTTGATGTAGTTGCTTGATCTGAATGATAAGGAGAAGGGCACTGTCCTCAAAGCAGAAAATTTGTTTATTGAACTTGTTTCGTAAATATAAGTCCACAGGAATGACAACAGGTTTTGGAAAAGAGAGGGAATAATGGATCACTGCATAGTTGTGGCTTCAGGGGTTGCTGATGATAAGGGGGCACGAAGTTCTTTTTTTCCTTTTGGCTCAAGAGTCTTGGAGCAGAAATCGTTGTGCTTTGGGAGAACAGTTTTCATTGAGCTCTCAGGTTCCTATTTCAGTTGTGGTACATACAGAAGACCTGACATGCACAGCCGTCAAGCAGAGCTTCCGACCTGTGTATTCTTGTGATGTGCACTTAGTAGCAGTATTAGAAACACATTATTTGAACACTAAAAATCAAGCGCCAGAAATGAAGTCGGCCTGGTGCACAAATGTCAGGTGGTCTTCCAGCTATCCAAGGCATATCAGGCACTCCATGAAGAAAAAGGTCGAGAGGGGAGGCGAAGAGGTTTAATGGTTTGGTTGGGATTTACAGGTTTTAACGTCCAAAAGCAACTCAGGTTATGAGGGGACGCCGTAGTGAAGGGCTGCGGAAATTTCAACCACCTGGGGTTCTTTAACGTGCACAGACATCGCACAGTACACGGGCCTCTAGCCATGGGGAATTAGAGGTGACAATGGGTGAAATTGGGATGTGTTTCAGGGCAGTTATAACTGTCAAAAGATGTCGCATACTGTTGGAAGAAAGTGTGCTGGTGTCAGAGTCGATTGTCAATTGACTTTGTTACGTGTAGAATAGATAAAAAATAGGCAGCTGGAGATCACACGTGTCTCAGTAGTATACGGATTGATTCTTTCAGTTATACTATATTATTTTCTGTTTTTCATTGGAAGATCAAATATCAAGGGTGAAAATTGAATGCGCTGAAATAATGGCATTTTTGGTGCATCAGTGTTTGGTGCATCAATTTTTATCTTTATTCTTGAGCTGTACAGCCTTGAATGGGCAAATTGTTGCCTACGTTATTCAGTGCGACTCCATCACCTTGCACTGTTGCTTTTTCTGCTGGTTGGGGCTTTGTGAAGAGAGTAGCTCTGCCAGTTTTGTGCTCTAGGCATTGTGTGGTGAATTCTACATGGTATGTTATTTGCTGCTGTTTACTGGCCTGGGAATTCTCTTTCCATTGCTAAAGAGTACTCTGTTATTGCTCTTGGTTGCTCATAAACGACTGACCTTCTTTCTTGAGGCGCATAGCATTACTGACTGTCAGAACAGTATTCATTCCTTTTTGCATTCAGTCCACACTCTGACATCTTGCATTTTGTTTTGAGCCGTTTTTAATAGGCGGCAATATATCTGTATGGAATGCACTGTGACAGTTTTTTGTTTTCTCGCGATAGTGAATGCTCTTCTGCGCCTCTGTATTTCATTATGTACGAATTTCAATTCATGGAGGTGGTATCCCACTGGGCATTGATACTCTGCTGGCTGTCCCATGGACATCCTTTGGATGTCCTAAATGTCTGCAAGGCGTCCAAAGCTGTTTTATTGCCCATTGGGATGGACATTCAATCAACTTCTTGTTGGAATTTTTTACTTACTCTGCGAAGCTGTTTGTAAAGAATTGCTTGCTAACTGTTTCTGTGTAACCCTTTACTTTATTGATGTTACACACTGTGGCACAAGGCAGCTCCAGTTTTGCAAGACTCACTTGCCTGCAGTGTTCTTTTTTAGTTTTGCCCGACTGGGGCTCTGACAAAAGTCAAGTCTTCATGAATTTTAAAATGCCTGTAAAAGTAATGTGTTGCTGCTGCGATTGTACTGAGAATAATGCAGCAGCTAGGAGGTGACAAATTGCAGTTTTATTCACTATATTTTCCACATTCACTCTCTCTGCAGTCAAGGCCTTGTCATATGAGCTGGATCCTCTGCAGGGTGTGCGGGTTCAAATCCCAGTGCCACTGAGCACCCACCAGTGATAATGTACAGTATAATACACTGTTAAAGGGAACAGGCATTCGCGTGAAGTTGACTTTCCACTAGGCGGTGCTGCAGAAAGCCGGAAAGAATGCCGAGCTGATAATGGTCCGGAATTTTTTGTATGTACATGTACTGTACGCATTGAGTGGCATGTGAACCAAGTCACTCACACGTGGATTATCTAGCCCGGAGAATATGTTGCTTATTTCGCACGAAACGCGACCACAGAATGGAAAAAGCCAATTCAGCAGCGAGAAGAAGTAATAGATGCGTTATGGGTGTGAAAAATGAAATCCATGCATGGGGACGGAATGCCGAAAAAAACTCCGGACCATAATCAGCTTGGCATTCTTTCCGGGTTTCCGCAGCAGCGCCTTGCGGGAAGTCAACTTCACGCGACCGCATGTTTCCTTTAACAGTGTTCCATACTGTACAGGCGCTTTCCCCCTGGCTTATACTGGATGTAATGCTTGGAAATAGGTCTTTCACCCCACCTTATATAGACGAAAGTGCCTCATGCTATGGTGCTCTTTGGCTAAAGCTGCCCTTGCACCTTTTGAATTTATTGTCATCATCAACTTCCACTCTCGTTGCTGTCCGTTGAGCTCCCCTCATCAGCATGTTGCCAGGGATTGGTCTTCTCTGTGCCATCCGTGGTTTTGAAAAAGCCTGTCAAACCCCTCCAGGCAGCGCACTGATTTACTGATTACCATAAAGTAGCACATTGAGAAACTTGGTCATGACAGTTTCTTTTCATCTCCCCAATTTCTCATCCCAGAATTATGGGCGGAGGTCTTACGTGAGTAAATATGGTATGCTATAACTGCACTTGAGACACAGTAGTGTCGATTCTCAGATGTGGTGCTTCTTACTTGGTTAATATCACTTTTGGAGACACTGCAGGGGGAAACATGTTAAGGAAAATTGGCAACATTCCTGGGCAGCTGTAATCGGCTTTTCTACCAGTAGCAATTGTCTGAAAGTTTTTTCCATGTGCAGTGGAAATAGTATAAGTTCAGTAAAGAAAAGAAGCGCTGTAGGAATGTGTTGTGTCATTATGCATAACTTACTCGCATGAGTTGATGAGCCTGCACAGGTAGACTTATGCTCTTACCCATGATGCCAGTAATTGTGCTCGTGAACAGGTCAGTAAAGTGGCCATTGACTTGAATCTAATGTCTTAATTTGTAGCCAATCATCAGTTTTTTGTGAGCGTAAGTGTGGTTCTCTGCAAGTAGAACAAGAAGTCTGGAATGTTTGATTTGGAATTCACTTTTTTTAATCTTGTCCTGAATTGACATGGCCTGCCACAGCTGTTAGATGAGAAATTGTTGTATACCCACCGTTTCATGCACGTAACATGAAATGAGCTGTGGCTTGTGTAGACTTGTCTCAGTGGATATGATCTGGCTTTCATGTGCAGGCTTGAGCTCCAGGGACTGCAAACATGGCGAACTTCCTGGGCAGAACTCAGCAGGTTAGAATCTGCAGTTTTTCTCCATTCCTGCTTTTCTGAAGGTTGTCTTTCAATAAATAGTGTGAAGGGCACAGAAGGTGCAGTTCAGTGAATCGTGGTGAATGACTGTGATAGTTGCCTTTAAAATATTTTGTGTGATATGTGAACTACTGATCGAACTGCCACCCATATGAGTTCTCTTCATTGATGCGATAACTTGTATAGGCGTCAAGGCCTCGTCAGACTTTTAGCCTTTAGCCTTTTTTTCCTCTTGTGCTCTCTCAGAAAATAAAGCAAGAAAACATGCTAAACATAGTTCTATCTGAGAAAATAAAGCAAAAAAAACATGCTAAACATAGTTAACTGCCACTCGTTTAGTTATTAAGCTCACTTGGATGGACTTGAGGCAGTGACATGACGTCAGTAATGCAATTGCAAGGGTGAAAGGCAGTGACTTTGCATGCATTACAATGGCTGACCTATGTTGTTGGCAATGATGATATTTATAGCAGCCTAAATTTTCTCTTCAACTGCATGCAGAATTCACTGTAGAGACTTCTTGCTACTGATCTGAATTCTCCTTAAGGCTTATCTACTGATTAAAACTTTTGGTAACACCCACAGCTTTTGATGAGTGTGTCCTCCACATTCATCTAGCCATAGCTCCAAGTGAACAGTGGAGTGTTGGTTGTTTTATTTTACTGAAAGTATTCTACCTTTATGCAGGTCTGTGGTCATGCAAACCAGACACAGTGCATCTCCTGGCCAAGATTCTTCCCATCTCAGCCATTGCATGGAATCTGCTCCTCCTGGCATGGGTAACCACCAGGGCAAACCGGCAGGAAAGAACCTGCATGAATGTACCCACTGCAACAGGGGATTTAAACAAAAGGCCGATCTAGTGAAGCATCTCAGTGCATACCGGTGAAAGTCCTTTTCATTGTGACCAGTGTTGTAGCAGCTTTACACAAAAGGGCAACCTGGAAGCACATCTGCGCACTCACACTGGTCAACATCCTTATCATTGCAACCATTGTGGTAGCAGCTTTGCACTGAAAAACAGCCTGGTGTTATCCGTACCCACATGGGTGCTAAGCCATTTCAGTGCCATCTGTGCCCCATTTCCTTTCCAGATAGTTCAGGCCTTGAGGCATGTAAAATCCCATAACGGTGAAAAGCCCTTCCAATGTGACTTGAGCCAAAAGACACTGTAGGAGGGAAAATTTGAAGCACCACAAGGATGCAATGCACAAAGAATAGCAGTGGTCCATGATGCCTTTCATCAATATGTTTAGCTGGCTGCAGTTTTGTGTACAAGTTTATTATAAATTTGCTCATTAATATCACTGCCCCTATAGCTGACACACAGGAAAATCTGTGAAAATCTGTGTTTACTCAAGCAGTGTTAGTAGCAGCAACAAGTGGGGACATGTAGGTGTCCAGCATAAAATTGATACGTCTTGTTTTAGTTGCCAGGTTTATAGAGTTTTGTGTTGTCTGGAACAAAAACTAACAAAAAAAATCAACATCTGCATCTTTGTCAGAGCATTGCATCTGCTGGATATAGATTGCATAATGCTTGTGGAATATTAGGTCCACTCCATTTTAAATCTGTTTGGTTGCCAGAATATCAGCTGTTCAAGATCATTTCACTTTGATTCAGCTATATTTGATGTGTTAGTGCCCCTTGAAAAAGGCTAATCTATTCATGCAAGGTGTTCATGATAATAAGCTGCCATGGTCTATGGCTATTGAAAAATGAGATACTCTACATACTGCAGGTGAAAAATATTGTAATCTTGTAGTGTATTGTAAAGATTCTAATCTAGGTCAGTTGTGTGAAACTGCCTAGTGCACAATAGCATTTACTGTGATTTCCATTACAAAATGTTCAATGTGTTCTGGCTCTTTGTAAAACTTCCTTACTTGGCATATTGTCAGTTACAATTCAAAAAAGTTCACTTCTTTGGTTAGCCTGCTTCTTCAAAAAGGTGTTCTTTTTTTTACTATTATACGTCGAAATGCACAGACATCATTGTGCCTTGTATCTAGGACAAAATTCCTATTGCTCTCGTCAGCACTCGGTGCTGTTCCTCGCAACAAGGCTGTTCTGTCTGATGGCATTGGTTTATAGTGCAACGCCATCTTGTAGTAATAAAGGGGCAGTTACTCCTTGGCATCTACCCAAGTGGAGCGTTCAGCTGCAAAGGAAACCTATACAGCCTCTGCAGAAACCTTGCGGTTAAAGAAAAATTCGCCCTGGGCCAGGGTTCGAACCTGGGACCGCCACTTCTCCAGAGCGGTTGCTCGACCAACAAATTTTTCCTTAACTACGAGTGGGCACCGCGGTGGCTCTGTGGTTACAGTGCTCGGCTGCTGAACCGAAAGACGGTTCGATCCTGGCTGTGTCGATCGAATTTTGATGGAAGCGAAATTCTAGAGGCCCGTGTACTGTGCTTTGTCAGTGCACGCTAAAGAACCCCAGGTGATCGAAATTTCTGAAGCCTTTCACTACGGCATCCCTCATAGCCTGAGTCGCTTTCGGACGTTAAATCACCATAAACCAAGCTTAACTATGAAGCGTCTGTAAAAGCTGTACAGCTTTCCTTTGTAGCCATATGCCTGTGCTGGTGTCGATGCCAATGACTGATTACTTCCTTGTTACAATATACTTCATGTTTCAGGATTCCCATCAATCATTTGGCCATACTGCTGTTTTGCTTGTTGCTTTGGAGACAATTTTTTAACTTTTTGTACTCCCAGCAGCCGCTCTTTTACATAGACAACCCCTTGCATACATCACTAACAAACTATCATAACCTTCTCGGTAAATTAAAAAAGATGACACCATTTTTCTATTTTTTGCTCATTGTGCAGTCCTCGCAATGTTTAGCAATGTTATTCTTTGAAGCTCACAGTTTCCAATCAACAATACCTTATGCACAGATAAAACTTTCTGCTTCACAAGATATAGTTAATCTAGGTTCTCCATGAGGTCTTCAAAGTGTTTGTTTATTTAAACAGGCCCATGCTAACCATGCTCATAAACTATGATGACACAAGCTTGATCGACATTAGCAGAAAATCCTTGCATCACCGGTTCCAGTTGCACTGTGTGGTGCTTTACGTATTCCTTTTTGTGTGTTATTAGTCTGTGCGAAGAAGGCAACGCTTCGGAGGAAGAAATTCATGTGTCCACAGAGAATGGGGAATTGTGAGTGACTTGGGGAATATCACTATTGCATTGCGTGCCAGTAAAAATGTGGTTCGTCTTTGCACCACCGCCCAGTCAGGACAGATTCGGCCTTGTTCACGCGTTAACCTCTAAAGCTGGAAAAATGTATAGCTGCAATTGGAGACTAATTTCCTTAGCTGAAACTTGCCGGAATTATCTTTTAAGCCGGCTATTTTAACATGTGCATCTGTGTTCCAAGTAAACACTTTACAGGCTGAAAGGGTGGGACTGACATTAACCTATCTAAATTTATTGTGTGTGTGTCTTCAGCCATGACAATATCACTGACTCGGTCTCCACTGAGCTTTCCACACTTTATTTCTCTTGTAGCATGTTTTAGTAAAAGATGGCAGGTTCGTAGAGATTGCACCGTTTGCAGTTCTTCTGATATGTACATGATCTTCTGTGTCCTTAATTGCATAACAAAAGAAAGTTATTTCTCGAGTTGCCTTGGAAAGTGTAGTCCTTTATGATTTCTGCATCGGCATGCCTGAAAACAGTTCACGGTGCACTATAGTGACTTGTGGAAGCTGGTGAGCCATATCTTGATTACTGTAGCCAGCAGCTTGCGTCAAAAACTGGTACAAAAAGCCACTAGTTACTGTATAGCACTAAACATTTTTTTTATATGGAGGTCGTCCCCCTGTGCATGCTCGCATGACATACAACTCTAGAACCTCTTTTTCCGTGTCTTAAACCCACAAGCCAGGAATGAAAAATGTGTGCTACCCTTTGATTGCACTAAATGGTCTAGTTCAAAATGCAGGGCTACCTGCCATATTAAACAATGTTGATGTCTGTTATAAGCTAGCACCTATAATGGTCATTCCCAGCATTTAGCCATTGCGTGTTTGTCTGTATACTTGCCTGAACCCTGCTTTGTGCCAGACTGCTCAATGGTTGGTGCCACCTGCCCGCTGGGTTGTGGGGAACCTGCCCAGTTTGTGTGTGTGTGTGTGTGTGTGTGTGTGTGTGTGTGTGTGTGTGTGTGTGTGTGCACATACACCTAGCAACCTGCTGACAGTGACAGGTTCGCAAGAGGTTGTGTGGGGAGAGGCCCAAGCAAAACAAGTCGCACTGATGGTAGCACCTGCCATAGTAAGGCAGTGGTGCCTCGCTTAACAGCTCTGCCACTGCACTAGTAGTATGAGGACTTCTAGGGATCTATGAATGTAAACTTGAGAATGAGCAATTCCTCATATATGAGCATTAACCTTTTATAGCTATCCGAACAGCTGCCTCCAATGAACACCAGAAAAGTGAAAATTGAACTGGTAGAGCACTTGAATCCCATTTGCCTTACTGTGCTTAACGTAAAGTAGAGAACGACCAATTCCACATACTGACTCAGTAACCCTGTTGCCTCCTAGCTTTAATGTCGGGCTAAAGTGTCCCCTCCAGTTTCTTTTTCAGTAGGAATGCAATGAAAATTTTCTTTCAGCTTGTAGGCTTAGTTATGGGAGCACTTTTGTACATAACATGTGCAGGCAACGGCACTTTGCTGCTGGGGTACGAGCTGCATATTATGTTATGACTGCATATTATCGACTGTCTTTCCAAATTTGCCTCGGAGATGACATCCACAAGGATAGCTTTGCTTTGAAATGCATAGTGCATGTTGTGCTGATAAAATAGGCAACAGCTGCAACATGTATGATGTGCAATTTAGGTTTGACTCTGCTGGGTTGTGGCACTTCCTTGATGTGGTGGATCTGAGTTTTACCTTAGCCAGTTGTCTGCATCTAAAATCACATCAGCGTTCCCTAGATGCATCACACCACGGGCCTCGTGTGTATGGGAGTAGTCTTTCTGCTGACGTGGGTTTATCGCAAGATTAAATGTATTCTTGGATTTTGATGGCTGCTGCTGAGACATTAAGGGCCTATGGTGCCTATTGATCACGCTAAATATTCTCTTCCTTAACCATGCACAAGTGGCTGCTTTTTAAACCCTGGTTTGTGTAACTGACACTTTTTCTTGTGCACATTCTGCTTTTCTGTGTGTTATCTTGCAGGCAAATCAAAGAGGTTTGCCGGAGACAGTCTGCTAGATCATAGAGGAAAAACCTGCATGGACAACTGCTTCCAAACTGCGCAGATAATATCCTCAGGCTTATATCCTCTCACTGTGCATTGTTATGCTCTGAATTTCGGACTCTGTGCTCAGTTAGGCACAGCAGAACCCTTCTGGGTAATTCGTGACAATGACAGGTCTAGATTTGGCAGTGCCTATATAATGCTGCGGACCACTTCGGAGTTTACGTTTACGGTCTTTGGTTGGATTTGAGCTCAGTTCATTGCTTGTACTTTTGGCTGTGCTAGGTAGTATTTATTGCGAGTTCTTTTTTTCAGCCGAGATAATCTGCTGATCCTGCAATACACAGGTGTTGCAAAAATACAAGGCTAAGAACAGCAATTTATTCCCATACTTAATCAGTTACGTGTCCTGGGAGAATTTTGGCCCAATGATCTTCTCGGGTGCTGGCAAAACAGACTACGTTCATTTATTCTCTCATGAAGGCATTTTCATGGGATATTAATCACACACCTAATCATGGAGTGAGTTTGCTGCGGTTTTCAATACAGTCGGGCAGCTTTACTATGACAGGCATGAAAAGGCAATGCTATGTTATGTGCCACGCAATTCTATGTCCACTCTGGAGGTTTATAAAGCTTGGTAGCGGCATTTTAACAGGTTTTCAGGCATAGAAGTCCTCCCTTTCACCTGCGATCCTTTTCACACTATGATAAAATGTGTCCCTCCTCCAGTAAAAAAATCATTCCATTGTACCCAATGCATATCTCTTTATAAGCACTGCTGCTCCACAGATAACCATCATTACTCATGGTTTGAAGTTAACTAATCTGCTCTTGAAATCAACACCTAGATGGCAATTATGATTGTTAAATGTACAGAACATATAGGCACTTCCACCAGTTGCAGTTGGGTTTTTTCTTTCCTTTTTCTGTCTGCTCTACTTGACTTTCTAGGCCAACGTATGCCAGGGAATAGAATCTGCCAAGAATGAACCTTTCAAGCTGCTTCCCGCCCTTACTTTCTGGATGCCTAACGGTTGAAAGGCTGTAAATTCACATACCCAGTAGTAGTATCGGTTATTGCTCACTCATTAGGCCATAAACAGAATGTGGTGCCTTTCAAGCAATATACATGCTCAATACACACAGCATATAAACAGTGTTGTTCCTTTGGAGTCTCCTGCTTTGGCTATTGTGCTTTGTTTCAATTTGCAGGCATGGGAACCAGTGTTACGAAGACAGAGTGTATGCCTGAGGAAGAACCTTCGAATGCAACCGAGTGCTGCGAACTTGTGCAGAAACTTACCTTTATTTATTTGCATGTGTGAATTTAGGTGCATGAGAATCCATCTGTCTTTGCCAAAAGAACTATCCTGACCAGCTGTGCTAAAAATACCACAGTTGACATTGCATTTTAGCATGATAGAAAACATCAGTTTCAAAGCTCGTTCTCATATTTTGCTGCACAATGCCAGGTGCACTTCTTTTTCTTGTTCAGATCCTTTCACATTTGGTATCTGCAGAAGTAATAAAATGACAGAATGTGCAGACAGATGTGGTTTTTGTGAATTCTCACTGCTGCTTTGTGCATTGTCATTTATACGAAAGCAGACTGGCACCGCTGCTGGCGGGATTTTTTCTTTTTGTAGTGACTCTCGTTTGTTCTTCATTATTTTGCAGGCCACTATTGAAAAGCCAATGCATACATGGTTCCAGAGGAAGAAACCTTCAATACCGCACCGGCGAGCTTTCTATGACTCCATTGCTTCGTGCTCATAGTCTTGAAGATTGCATGTGCAGTGATCTCAGTGCATTGTGTATACAGTCAGAGTGGAATCAAAATGGTTTTCATGTAATTGTCTGAATCACAGGGATCTAAATCGTGCAATGAAATGGGCATCACCCTGAAAGCAGAAATCTTTTTTATTGAACTTGTTTCGTAAGCAATATAGTTCTTTCCACAGGAATGACAATAGGTTTTGAAAATGAGAGGGAATAACAGGAGTAATAGATGGCTGCACAGGGGTCTCTTCAGCTGTTTGTGGGGCTGGGGGGTACCTTGTTCTATATTTTTGGCTCGAGAGTCGTGGAATACAAGCCATTGGTGCACATTGGTTGAACAGTTTCCACTGAGCTCTCAGTCAGGTTCCCACGTCAGTCGTAGGAGATACTGAACACCTGACGTGCACAGCAGTCAAGGCGACCCTCCAACCTGTGCACTCTTTTGATGTGCACTTAGTAGTATTACTAGTATTAGAATCACATTATTTGGTCACTCAGTATCAAGCGCCAAGAAGGGAGTAGGCCTGGCGCATGAGGGCCAGCTGGTCTTGCAGTGATCGATGCAAGCCAAGCACTCCACGAGAATAAGGAGGAACAGGAGGCGAGTGGTCTGATTGGTTTGGAAGGGCATTCCAGAGGAGAATAGGTCATTTTGGCGTGTGTTTCAGGGCAGTCATAACTTTCAGGAAATGCTGCACATTGCTGCAAGAAAGTGCGCCGGTGTCAGTAGGACGTTCCATGTCACCGTCAGTTGACTTTGTGATTGGAGAATAGAAAAACCTAAGCAGCTGGAGCTCACCGTTTAGCAAAGGAAGCTCATTTGTTCCAAATCTTTATGTTGAATTAAAGTTACAAATGAGAGAATATGGCGGCTTTATTTTAGGTGCTAAATTTGGTGAATCGGACCCTATTGGGTGTTTCAAAGCAAGATCACTTGATCGCCATTGTGAAAGAACATGTGTCACATCATATATCAGAAAGTTCAAAATGCAGTTATGATGAAGAATGTTTGGTCGTTCTCTTAAGCCTGCAATTTGATTATTTCATTTATACCATGTTTCTGCCATGTTATGCTTCCTTTTGTTTTTTTCACTCAAAGCAGAATTATCAAAGGTAAAAAATTGCATGTGTTGGAATAATAACCCTTTTGGAGCATCTATGTTTGACATAACATCAATTATTGTCTTGATGATTGTGCTGTACAGCCATGAATCTGCAATTCTCTTACATCATTTTATGTGGCTCCACCACTTTTCACTCCTGCTTTGTCTGCTGGCTGGGGCTTTGTAAAGACTGCAGCTATGCAAAACCTGTGCTCTCAGTATTGTGTGCTGAATTCTATGTGTTATTTTGTTTGTAACTCGTCACTGGTTTCAAAGAATTGTTTTGGCAGTGCTGAAGAGAACACTGAAATGGCTTGTGGTTGATCACAAATGACTGACGTTCTTTCCTCATGCACATAGAATTACTGCACTGTGAAAACAGTATTTGTTGCTGTGTGCATTTATCCTCACTTTTGACATCTTTCATGCTATTTTGCAGCATTTTTAATAACAGACGATACTTGGCTGTATGAGGCATACTGTGTACAATCTTAGTTTTCTCAAGATACTGATTGCTTTGCTGAACATCTGTAATTCATTATGTATCGATTTCATTTCCTGATTTTACTGTGCCAGTGTGTTTTGTCATTAATTGCATAACTGATACTCATGAGTTCATAGCCTGATAAGGCACACTTGTACTGTCCTCATGAAGGCAGTAATTGTGCAACCAGACAAGGTCAGTAAAATGGCTGTTGCCAATATGCCTGAATATTTAGGCAATCATTAGTTTTTATGAGCATTACTATAGCTCTCTTGTGCACATAGAATTAGAAATAAAAAATCTGCTTTGGGACTCACTTTTTATAAGCTCACCCTACTGAATTTGCACAGCCTGACACAGCTATTGTAAGAGATTGTATTTTGTATTCGTTGTCCTATGTATGTATCACAAAATGAGCTGTGGCCTGTGTAGACTTGTATCTTAGTGTATATAATCTTTCACATTCAGGCTTTCATTGGACTGCACACAAGTGTACCTTATGTGCAAGAACTTGCCAGATAAAATTGTGTGGTTTTTCTCCTTAAGTTCTTGAAGGTTGACATTCAAAGATCACTATGAAGGATACTGAATAATTATTTCACTGAACTATGGGGAATGACGGTAATTATTTGCATTCTCTTTTCAGGAAGGTATTTTGTGTGATATGTGAACTACTGATTGAGCTGTCACTCTTGTGAATTCTGTTCACTGAAGCGAAGACTTGTACAAGGGCCATGATCTCGTCTAAATTTTAGCCTTGGCCTCCTCATAGACACTGTCTGAGGAGCAAATAAGGGGAAAAATTGCGATATGCTAAGCATAGCTGATTGCCACTCGTTTAGTTATTAAAGGGGTATAGACACCTAACTTTGGTGGCATGTTTTCTTCTCTACAATGATGTGGAAGGCGCTACTACGCATGAATCGCCACGTGTTATTCACCTATGGCCGCTAAATCATTTATGATCATATTTTTCTTTCGGGGCTGCCGCGTTAGCTAAGTGGTTACGGCTCTCGGCTGCTGGCCCGAAAGACGCGGGTTCGATCCCGGTCGCAGTGGTCAAATTTCGATGGCGAAATTCTAGAGGCCCTTGTACTGTGCGATGTCAGTGCATGTTAAAGAACCCCAGGTGGTCGAAATTTCCGGAGACCTTCACTACGGCGTCTCTCATAGCCTGAGTCGCTTTGGGACGTTAAACCCCCATAAACCATATTTTTCTGTCGTGATGTTTCAGTTTCATTTCAATAGCCGAACGATGGCTGTGATGTCAAAGTGTGGTTTTCTGTCGTAGGAGGCATAGAAAAATGCCGATATATTCACCGCTTCATCATTTTAAATCATTATAGGGCTGAAGCCAACTTTCCTGAACAGCCAGAATGGCAACGAACATGGAAGCAGCGATTATATTGCAGTTTTTTCATACCTCACGTGACATGTAACCATGCTTTGACGTCAGAGTGCTTTTTACAGCTATTTAAGCCAATAACTGAAATTTCATTATAAATTGTTTAGTGGTCCTCAGAGAATACCAGGTGGTAATTAATGTATAATAATGGGTTATGTACCATAACAAGCAACAAAGCACTTCAAGCTCACATGGGTGGACTTGAGACACTGTCATGTTGCCATTAATGCAATTTCAAGGGTGAAAGGCAGTGATTTTGCGTGGATTACAATGACCGACCTATATTTTGGCGATGATATTTAAAGCAGCCTGAATTTTCTCTTCCACTGCGTGCAGAATTCACTGTAGGGACGTCTCGCAACTGATCTGAATTCTTAAGGTTAACCTATCGAACTTTTGGTAAACACCCACAGCTTTTGATGAGTGCGTCCTCGACATCTCGCATTTCTAGCTCCAAGTGAACGGTGAAGTGTTGGTTGTTTTATTTTACTGAAAGTATTCTACCTTTTAAATGCAGGTTCTGTGGTCATGCAGACCAGACACAGTGCATCTTCTGGCCAAGATTCTTCCCATCTCAGCCATTGCATGGAATCTACTCCTGGCATGAGTAGCCACCAGGGCAAACCGGCAGGAAAGAACCTGCACGAATGCACCCACTGCAACAGGGGATTCAAACAGGAGTCCCATCTTGTGAAGCATCTCAGAGTGCATACCAATGAAAGTCCTTTTCATTGTGACCAGTGTCATAGCAGCTTTACACAAAAGTGCAACCTTGTAGCACATCTGCGCATTCACACCGGTGAACGTCCTTATCATTGTGACCAGTGTGGTAGCAGCTTTGTATTCAAGAAAAACCTGACAGAACACCTGCGCACTCACACTGGTGAACGTCCTTATCATTGTGACCACTGCGATAGCACCTTTACACAAAAAGGTATCCTGGTAGCACACCTGCGCACTCACACTGGCGAACGTCCTTATCGATGTGACCATTGTGGTAGCAGCTTTTCAAAGAGGAGTAACTTAGTGGCACACATCCGTACCCATACGGGTGAAAAGCCATATCAGTGCCAGCTGTGCCCCATGGGCTTTCCAGATAGGACAAGCCTTGTGAGGCATGTGAGATCCCATAAGGGTGAAAAGCGCTTCCAATGTGACTTGTGCCAACAGAAATTCTACAGGAGGTATATTTTGAAACACCACAAGGATGCAATGCACAAGGAATAGCAGTGGCCCATGATTCCCCTTATTAATATGTTTTGCTAGCTCCTGTTTTGTGTTCAAGCTAATGAGATTTAGCTGAAAGCCTTATGAAAGCCATTGGTAGCTAACCTCTGTTTGTTGTCTACATTTCTATTTTTGTGTTCATTTTGACAGACTTCTCGGATAACATTTGTTTTGCTTTTAGCGAATACACAGAAAGTCAGGCTAAGTCTTTCCTGAACAAGGATTGCAAGCCTGCTAAGCTCGTAAACTTGCATGAGCGTACATAAAATCATGGCATACAGGGATGGCATGGCTACTTTTTGAAGAGAGACCTTGAAAGACTTTACACCCAATATTTATGGCTCGTGCCAGTGGTCAGCCTGGCTCAGTGAAGAAATTTGGGGGAGTCAAAGTGTGCACAACACTTCTTTTTAATCTTGCGGTCTGAGTGGGCTATATTAAGTGACGTTCATTTTAAATTAGCTCATTACTATCACTGCCCCTATAATTGACAGTACAGGAACATCTGCTGCTGTGAAAATTTTTGTGTTTATTCAAGCAGTGTTAGTGGCAGGAACGATTGGGGACAAATAGGTGTTCAGCCGCAGAATGATGTGTTTTGTATTAGTTTGCAGGCTTTAAGAGCTCAGTGTTGTTTGGACCGAGAACTAATGAAAAAAGGTCGCCAGCATCTGCCTCATGATTTCTGAGAGCACTGTCTCTGCTGGATATAATGGCATTATATGCGTCGACTATTAGGTCCACAGCATTCTATTTACAATCTCTTTTGGTTGTCAGAAAATCAAATGCTTGTGAACATTTCAATTTGAGCAGGCTATCTTTGTTTTTTTTTTGTTATTTAAAAAGGCTATCCACATAAGTTGCAATGATCTGTGCTTATTGAAATAAAAAATAATCTACATACTGGAGACAAAAACATCATTTTAATCTTTTGTGTATTGTCAAGCTCCAATTTAGGTCAATTGTGTGAAATTGCTTAGTGCACATGAGCATTTACTGCATTTGCTGTTACAAGATGTTGAATACATTCTGGCTGTTTGTACAATTCACATGACATACTGTGCATTAAAACTCAAAAGCAGTGCAGTTCTTTGGTTAGCCTGCTTCTTCACAAAGCTGTGGTTCATTTTTTTTCACTGTTATACTTCAAGCATGCACAGACATAATTGTGCCTTGCATCGACAATGGAATTTCTTTTGCTCTCTTCCGCACTCAGTGGTGTTCTTCATAGCAAGGCTATTCTATCTGATGAAATTGCTTTAACAGTCGCACACCAACCTGTGGTAATAAAGGAGTAATTACTCCTTGACATCCACCGAAGCGGAACGTTACAGCTACAAAGGAAAGCTATGCAGCTTCCACGAAAACCTCGTGGTTAAAGAATAATTAGTCATGGTTCGGGATTCAAACCCGGGACCACTGTTTTACTGGAGCGGTCGCTCTGTCAACAAATTTTATTTAACCAAGAGGCTTCTGTGGAAGCTGCATAGCTTTTATTTACCTGTAAGGCTGCGATTGGCTTAATCCTAATCACTTATTAGTAATTACACCCTCATTACAAATCTACTCCAGCTAGGCAAATTTCCCTAAATGATTTGACCAACTTGCATTAGTGTTAGTGGTTGCTTTGGAGGAAATTTTAAATCTGTCATTCTTTCAGCAACCATGAAAGCCCTTGCTTAGATCGATTCTAATAAAGAACAATGATAACTTTGGAAATTAAAGAATTGCCCCCGCTGTTTTATGTCGCACATGGTGCAGTCATCCACAAGCCTTGCATCCTTATTCTTTGCTGCTCGTGCTCAATTATGCTTCTTGTGCTTGCTTCTGTATGGCGCCTTACGAAGAGGTCTGTGATCAAGACGGACGTAGCAATCTGTTCCGTAGCGGCCAGCCTTCATGATGCCAGCCTCGAGTCTGACAAGGCGACATTGTCCTCCCTTCCAAGGCTGAGTGCCAGTGTCACGCCATTGAGGCCATCAACAGCAGCTTTGCCCATTTCAATGTGAATGTGCAAAAAGTGTGAACTGCGGCAGCGAGACTTTGCGCCGACGTGGGGATGACCAAGCTGGCTATCTCCATAAGAAAAAGTGATGTCTGAGCCTAGCCGTTTTCTTTTCATCCATGACTCGCATTAAGAAGGGAAACCTTTTCTCGTCACTGTTTCCAAGAGGGACACATCGCAACACCAAGTGGGCAAGTACCTCCAACGTTCTCTGGCGCCCTTATTGACTATTCAGGATCCTTTCCTTATTTGCAACCCTCACGATGTTTCAAGGTTCTTGAAAGAATCAGCTCAAGGGGATTGGCACCATGTCCATCGATATCAATCTATTCTTTGGCCACATGCCTTAGCGACGCAGGGAACGAAGCCGTCGAGATGTATATGGGACTGTTAGGTTCTAGAATGACTGCGCATTTCCAACATTTCGTTCTATCTGCAGCCCACCTTCGTAGATTATGAAGAGCAGCTTTTCGTCCGAAGAGAAGCAATCTGCATTGCGTCATGTTTGGCCTGGTTTTCAGCTAGCTGATGTTCTGCTCAGAGGTGTCATCAAAGTTCTGATTAGTTGACTGCTTTAATAATACTTTACAAGGGCAATGTTCTGGGTCAGACCATAACCTCGGACGATTTTAACCTATTTTTTGACACCCTAACACCTCTCAAGGTAACCAACGAAGCACCAATTGGAGGGCAAATTCGTTTCCTTGACCTCTGACAATTTCTCCCAGAGCACGTATGCTGGTGGTATGAACCACGCTAAACAGCTACTTCCATTCACATCGTCACATTCCAAGCTGGTGAAACGTGGCATTGTCAGGGCCATTGTGAAAAGTAGAGTCGACAGGTCCTGTGAGCATAAAATCTGCTCGAGACTTTGCACCCGGTTGCACAGGCTGGAATCGGCAGGGTACCCGACCCATCTGTTATAAAACATTGCAGATGTTTTGTTCGGAGAACTTCCGGGCAACTGTTCTATCAAGGCGAGAGGCGGTACTGAGGTGAAGACTGCGGTAATCCGGTATGTACATAACTTCTTGCATAGGCTAAGGAAGATTGTAGGCAAAGCAAGAGTTCATAGTTCTATTCTCGGCCCCGAATCAGCCTTCTCAGCTTTGCCGCAGGGTGAAGAGGAAAGTAGAGTGCCCTAAAGAGCACAAGGACCCCTTCAGTGCGTGCAGGACCGGAGTCATCTACAAGGTCCCCACCTTGTGTGGCTGGTAGGAAGGAAGGCCTCAGACGTTGCTGGCACATACCCATTGCGGGGGAGTGGCCAAGACACAGGCGGTTAATTGCTGGATACAGGAAAGTTTTGACGGGAAAAGTAGTGGTAATAGTATGTAGGCTGATAGATTGGAAGACACAAGGACAGGGGTCCTGTTAACTTGGAGATCGAAGACGGGACAATGGCTTAATGTGCATAATAGTATACACTGCCTGTAATGTTTCAATGTCGTACTGACTGAGAGCGGGAAAAGGAAATCATAATGGTAGTCGCTGCGTTCCTTGAAGGAAATTTTGCACAGCAGAGCGCTCACTCCTGTCGCTTCGTCCAAGCAAAAAAGCGCCAATTGAAAGAACAACCGCGGAGGACACAGGCAAACCCAGTTGATGAAATGGAACTTGCAAAAGACGCTTCCTCAAATGAGAGAAGCGGCAGCAGAACAGCAGGAAGTGATCTATTGTTTCAGGCTCGGAACAAAAAGGGCACAATGGGGAAGCCGACAGGCCAGATCTGTGAAGGTAGGAATTTAGAAGGGGAACCCGGCAACGCAAACGCGTGAAAGAGACTTCTAGTCTGCGCGAGCGCCAGTCTTTGCTACTCCAAGGATGCAGAAGATGCTGATATTCGGGAGATGATGTAAGAGCCGAGGCAGAAAATTCCTGAAATATTGTGTAGCTGCGAAACCTCACCGCAGCTGTATATGCACAGGTTGGCAGGGCATCAACAATTGGGCCGCAGAGAGAGGCTCTTGCTAAGAAATCTGCAACCTCGTTTAAGTGAAAGCCCATGTGACCTGGTACCCAAAGCAACCTTACCGAATTTAGATGGAGCGGAATCAGGAACTTAAAGAGGCGTAATGCCCGAGACTCAGTGGGTGAGGATAATGAAGAGCAAATGGACAGAGAGTCCGTCATAACCACGACCTGGGAAAGGTAGTTTCTAATTTTCGTAAAGCTAAGATTACTGCTAATAATTCTGCCAGATAAATTGGAGTGTAGTCAGGAAGACGGAGAGAAAAAGACCAACCCAGTGAAGGCGAAAGAATTCCCACACCTGCCTTTTCGCGATCCTGCGAGGCATCGGTAGCAATAAGAACCTGAGAGGAAGAGGACCTTAGGTGGTCCTGCAACAGACCCTGAAGAAGCGGGAAGGGCTGCAGCTTTGCATTCGATGGGAAAATGTCATCGAATTCAATCTGGACAGGTGATGAGTTGTTATACATTTGGCGGACATCTGTGAAATGAATGTTTATGGCATCAAGGAGGGACTGCACGTAACATATCTGCGGAGTATGAAAACGTGACCAGGCGGCACTAAAAAAGGCGGAAGGTTGACTAAGAAATATTGTACTGGAGGCGTGAAGAGCTGAGTCGCACAATTTTAAAAATGTTTGAACTGTTAAAAGGCGAAACCTAGCTGATAACGATGGGATTCGCGCCTCAAGGTGCAGTACAGCATTGGCGACATATTTTGGAAGCCCCAGAGAAAGGCGCAACGAACGACTCACGCTCCGAGAGTACAAGAAGGCGAAGTTTATAGGCAGGAGCTCCTGAGAATAAAACACACCCGAACTCCAAAATTGGGCGGACGTACATTTTATAAATCATCAAAAGCGTATGCCTTCTCATGCCTGACCTAGCACTACAAAGCCTACTCACGATGCCAATGGCCCGAACTCCTTTTGCAGAAACTTGCTCAGTGTGTGGCCGCCAGGCAGGAAGGATAAAGTAGTGTCGTATATTACTCCGAGATACTTCGCCGTCTGTACTTGAGGAATTATGTTATTTCTATAGACAAGGCAAATATTTACAGGAACCGAAACCGGAAGTACTAACAATGCGCATTTCTTCACATTAAGGGACAGATGAATTCTTCCTAACCAGCTGTCAAGAGCACTGAGGTAATTTCGCAAAGTTTGATAAAGAGTGTGAACATCCCCAGTTGATGGTGGTGGTAGTGGTTTTATTAAAAATAATAGTAAAAAGGAAGGAAAATATTTTTGCTAGCCCCGGCATCTGCCATCGATAGTGAAGAACCTGAGCTGGGGCAGCGGAAATAAAGGATAGCAGGCAGAATGGAGAAACGAAATGAAAGAGGTGAGGGGACAGGAAGAGAGGATAGAGGGAGAAGTAATATGTACAAAGTATTTACACAATAAGAAATGTGTCCAGGTTGTGCGCGTGATTAGTTCATTTTAGAGGAATTAAATCACACACGCGCACAGCACTGTGTTGGTTACAACTGGAGTGGGGCGTCCAGTTATTAATCGTTCAAGGTAGAACTCGCGGAGCGTTCGGTCACTGCGTGTAACTACCTGACGGAGAACAAACGGGACGTCAAGCCCGTGTGTTCGAGGAATGCACAGAGGCTCACCAAAGTTCGCTCACGAGTGCGCGCACTGCCCTGCGGCCACAATAGCGCCTTGATGGAGTCTGGTAGTATGCCCTGCGCCCTATAGGACGCGAGCATATCGCGACGAGCATCGGCGAACGCGGTACAGTGAAGGAGCAGGTGTTCTAGTGTTTCCACTGCACCGCATCCGTCACACACATCACTCGTCGCGATTCCGTGACGCACCCGTCGTTCCTCGGGCCACACGCAACCAATGCGCGCGCGGAGGATCATTGCACGTTGTGACCGTGTTGATGCAAAAATGAAATATCGTCCGCGCACACATATGTTTTCACATTTTGAATGCATGAAATTGGGCTTAGGAAATTATTAGAAAGAACCGGTGACAGAACTGATCCTTGCGGTACACCTCTTGTCTGTTGAAATCTCCTAGACGAAACACTATTTTAGCCGCAATAAAATTCTCTGTTTTCCAAAAATGCAGAAATCCCGGCTACAAAATAGTTTGGGGAGTTGAGTTCCTGTAATCTGAGTAACAGAGCCGAGTGCTCAACGCTGTCGTATGCTTTACTGACATCCAAAGTGACAAGCGCAGCAAACTGTTTACTGTTGCGATCGAGCTAATTTTATAGGACTCTCTAGGTCAGTATGAGCACACCAAATTGAACAGCCAGGCCTGAAACCAATTTGACACGGATTCAAGAGAGCATTTTAGAAATGAAAGACACGACACGACTGAGAAGGACCGTTTCCACCAATTTCACTAGGATCGATGTTAATGAAATAGGGCGTCTGTTGTCTAAAGTAAAACCCTCCCCTTGCTTTTTAAGCAATGGAACTATTTCAGCCAGACGCCACTCATGGGGTATCCAAGGGCGTTTAATGGAATGGTTAACCTAATAGGTCTTCAGTGAGATTCATTGAACAAAATTTTGATAATAGATGAAGTGACCTTATCGGGACCAGGAGCCGCTGCGGAAAAGCGCAGAACGATTTGCGACAGCTCAGGCATAGAGACCTCAGTTAAATCACTTGGGGTGCATGTGAATATAGCTGGAGAAGGTAGAGCAGATGTAAAGCGAAGCTCTAGGCCACACGCAATGCCCTCTAAGGTCTTGGCGATGTCAGCAGGGGATTGAACGAGGGATTCAATGTTGACAGCCGGTGGAATCACTTTTTCGCCTCATGAAATTAAACAAAGCTCGTTTATTTCATGATTGCGAAAGGAAATCATAACGATTTGTATTATACTCCTCCTTTGCGCGGGAGACAGTGCGCTTAAATGTTACTACAACACACTTATAATCCAACCAATTTTTTGGGCATTGGTTTATGAGAAGTTTCTTCCAAGCTGCTTTCCGTCGTCTATATGCACACAGCATTCCACCAATTGTTGGCGATAGCACCCTTGGTTCCCTTGACCAAAAATTCAGACTTTTGCCTTGCATGTTCCAGTACTGAACATACATCTGTAGCCTTGCATTCGGCACTTGTCTCAGCGCATCGGTCTAAAGTGATTTTGAGAGCTGATTTTAGCGTGTCTTTAAATTATTCCGGAGGCGCCCACTACAGCACCTCTTTCTCCCTTTCTTCTTTCACTCCCTCCTTTATCCCTTCCCTTACGGCGCGGTTCAGGTGTCAGCAGATATGTGAGACAGATACTGCGCCATTTCCTTTCCCCAAAAACCAATTTCAGTTTTCAAAAGTGAACAAGGGACAGTCGATACACCGGTAACCTTTGCGGCTACCTGAGCGAAACTGGTCTTGACTCGCTCTTCTTTCCTCTACATTCAATTACCCCTTTTCATAACATGTCTTATGGCACACCTCTAGAATTAAAAAAAAAGTTCTCGTTTGGGATCGAACCCATGCACCGCATACGAACGAATCTTGCGGCTTTTCTTTCTGATCTGCAGAAATAAACGATTGCGATTCCTTTCTTTTTCTTTATTGCCTAGATCTGGCACAAAACATTTAACCAAAAAACACTCAACAAAAAGACACAAAACGCTATGTACATACCGCACTGTCGTGATCAATCAGCATGATTTCCGTTTCGTCATATTAAAATTCACGTAACATACACCACGGCCCCAGTCTTGAGAGCCACTCGGGAGGCACCGGAGCGGCTATCTGGATGGCAAGAAACCAGTCCATTCCCGAAAATAAATTCGGGCAGCACTCGGGTTCGAACCCGACCGCGGCTCCAGCGCTTCGAAGGAGGGGAAACGCACAAGGCGCCCGTGTGCTGTGCATGGCAGTGCACGTTAAAGATCCTCAGGCGGTATAAATTATTCCGGAGCCCTCCACTACAACAGCTCTTTCTTCCTTTTTTCTTTCACTCCCTCCTTTATCCCTTCCCTTACGGCGCGGTTTAGGTGTGCAACAATATATGAGAGATACTGCGCCATTTCCTTTCCGCAACAACCATTTTCATTTTCTGAAGTAGACAAGGGACAGTCGCTACACCGGCAATCTTTGCGGCTGTCTGAACGAAACTGGTCTTGACTCGCTCTTCTTTCTCCTACATTCAATTACCCCTTTTCAAACCATGCCTTATGGCACACTTCTAGAATTGGAAAAAAAGTTCTGGTTTGTGATCGAACCCGTGCACCGTCTACGAATAATTCGTGATGCTTTTCACTCTCATCTGCAGAAATAAACGATTGCGATTCCTTTTTTTTCTGTATTGACTGGCATTGGTACATAACATTTAACCAAAAAATTGGCCGTGGTTTAGGTCTGGTTAACCCTAGTTGAATTGCGAAAGATTCGTTTCCTCGGCACGTCGTCTACGCAGCGTCTCATTCCGACGCTCTCGAGAACTCAAACCGGTCTCTTCCGCAGTTGAAGAGTCACTCCGGGACGTGGCACAACTTCTAGCCGCATCTTCGTTACGCAACTTCTCATGTCGTGCGGCGCGTTCTTCTAACGTCTCTTGAGCGCTCTCCATAACCACTACAATACACTGAGGCAAGGGCAGCAAGGGTGTGACATTCCCGTAGAGTCAATGGGGCCGATTTTTGAATGTGACGGTGGCGGTGCCTGGGAGCGGCGGTAAACACATGGATTGCTCAAAATTCTCTGAGACAAGCTCAGCGGCTCAGCCAAGCCAACCCAAAAATCCAATATGGCGGCGCGTGCTTAGGCGGTTGGTTGCGGCCGGTTGCTCGCGCGTTCGTGGTGCTGGCCGGCGCTAGCTGGATTCAAGCTTCGTGCATACTAGGTGACTAACTGCTCCCGCGCTGCTTTCCTCCATGATTTCCTATGTACTTACGTTATGTGCGGCGTGTATTTCGACGTGTCTGTTGAGGCGGCATGGTGCAGGGTGGCGAGCGGCGCGACTGCATAGCAGCTGCTTAAGGCGCTCGCTCGAGAAGGAAAAGCGCAAACACTTCAGTGCAAACGACACTTTATTAAAGAATACACAAGTTTTCTCAATAGATGTACAAAAGTGGTGATTCTAGGCATCAGTAGCATGTCAATATCAGTGGCAGCCACTCCAAAGAATCAGTATCGAAAAATTCCAGTATGGTGAAAAAAGTGGAGGTACTGTCAAAATAAGTATGGTATACATAACCAAATGGTGCATCAATCAATATATATGCATGCCAATAACTTTGCAGAGATTCAGGTAAATGGCAATGAAGTAAAACATTTCACATGCATTGAAATATATAAATATATGGCAATGAGTATACGCATACAAAGTGAGCCAGCCAAAAGTTTCAGCCTTTAACTTGTGCAGAAGAATTCAGAGTGCATAAGTAGACAAAGGACAACATAATATCCTGCAGTGCTACATTCACATACACCAAGAAAAGGTCACCTTCTAACAATGTGCATGTTTACCTCCTTGCTAATGAGTTGCAGGCTTGCATGGTTTAGGGCATGGCTCGTCTGCCATGCCCTATTGCTGTTACTTGTTTAATGTAGACACAAAGGGAAGGGAAACGCGACCAAGGCAGGTCGATAAACGAATTTTTGAAAATTCGCAGAACAATTGTGGCCGTGGCTGGCGCACAGTAATAATCGGAGGTCATTAATTCAGTTTGCAGTGATGACGCACAGGAGGGTTACCCAACATATGCATGCGTATAAATAGCTCATCAGAGAAATAACAAATATATTGTACAATGTGTATACAAGCCAGTAATTGGCGGAAAATCTTCAAGCGCCGACCAATCGTTAAAAAGGATGATGTTTCGGCCCCGGCTTACGGGGGCCTTGTTCACAATGAAAGAAAAACAGGAGTGAAGGTAAGTTATATAGGTTTCATGGTATGACGCAAGCAGCGGGAGTATATCGGGGGTAGATTGCCTTCGTTGCGATTAAGCGTGTTTGCCGTCGTCTGAATATAAAAAGATTCTAGGTAAAGCCTTGTCGTCTTGCTCTTTTCTTTTCCGATTATCTTCGAGCCGTCCCAGTCGATGTCATGGCCCTCGAAGATAGCATGATCAGCTAGTGCGTTTGTTGCCACGCGCTTGTTCTTGACATCATTGTGGTGCTGCTGCAATCTTTTCCGAAGATCACCTGTTTCACCGATATAGACTTGCTCGCAATCAGCGCAGGGAACCCTATACACGATGCCCGGGAACTTCTCCTTTATCTTGTCTTTCACTGTAACCAACGCGTGTCGCAGCTTCTGCGTGGGTACATGTGCGACGTCGACTTCGTACGACTGGAATATGCGGGATAAACTTTCACTTACTCCCGGGACGTAGGGTATCGGAATCCTTTTCTTCTTCTCTCGCTGGGGTTGCTGTGGCGGCGGGTGAGCTAGGCGATTCTCGGATTTTCGTATAAAAGAACTGGGATAGCCCGAAGCCATCAGGTCGCGGCGAACGGTGTCCAGATCTGTCTTTTTCTCTTCCAGCGTAGAGCAGAGGTTCTCCGATCGGCGGACAAGCGAGGCAACAACGGACTTCTTGTGACAGGTCGGGTGTACGGAACTGAAGTTGAGGTACATGCCAGTGTGCGTGTCCTTCCTGAATACACTGAATGATATTCCAGGGCCGTCGCGTTTCACCAGAACGTCCAAAAAAAAAGGCAGACGGCCATCTACTTCCTCTTCCGTGGTAAACTGTATGGCCGGTTCCATGCTCTTCAGGTGCAAAAGGAATGTACTCACAGCCGATTTCTTGATTATGCAGAAACAGTCGTCCACATAACGAAGAAAGACTTTCGGGCGTGGCGTGAAGCATGAAAGGGCGCGGGACTCCAGTGACTCCATTGTCAAGTTCGCAGCGGTCACAGAAATTGATGCTCTCATAGCCGTACCATGAACCTGTTTATATATGCTCTCCCGGAACGTGAAATAGGTGTTTGACAAGCAGAACTGAAGAAGTCTGCTGAGGTCTGGAACTTCAATGGGTGTTCTTTCCGGTAGGGTTGCATCCGCCTGGAGCGCATCTGTGCAAACCTTCACGGCCAGGTCAGTGGGCACGCTCGTAAACAGTGACTTCACGTCATATGACACCAAAATTTCGTCGTCCTCTGCAACCATGTTGCGAACCTTTTCAATGAAGTCGTGTGAGTTGCGCACGTGCGTTTCACTTTTACCAACCAAAGGGGAGATAACACGATGGAAATAGTTCGACAGCTTGTGAAGCGGGGAGCGGGTGAAATCGACGATTGGGCGCATTGGGTTGCCTTCTTTGTGGATCTTTGGCAGTCCATACTGAGCGGGAGCGGAACCATTGTGGCAGAGGAGGAAGTAGTAGAGGGACTTGTGTTGTGGCGGGACAAAGGAGAAGACATCAGCCAGAAGTTTCTGCAAGTCCCTTTGCACCTTTGAAGTGGGGTCCCGATTAAGTGGCATGTAGGTTCTCTCATCTTCCAGCATGCTCGTCATCTTGTTCACGTACTCTCGTTTGTCCAAGACGACCGTTGCGTTTCCCTTGTCCGCGGGCAGGATCACGATGTTCTCATTGCCGCGCAATCTCTTTAGTGCCTTTCTTTCTTCGGGCAAAAGAGGATTAAGTCCTTGATGCCGGTTCAGCTTGGACAGCACGCTGACGACACGGGTGCGTGCCTCGTCGCGACGGGAAGGCTCCACATTCTTGACCACAGTTTCCACGGCGCATACCATCTTTTTTATGTCCGGCTCTGGTCCCAAATTGAAATTGAGACCGAGGCTCAACACTGAGAGCTCAGCGTCGTCCAGTTTCTGTGACGAAAGGTTGTGCACAGTGGTGCGGTTAGCAGTTCTGGAAATGTCCATGCGACGAGGTAGTAGCCTTTAAAGCTTTCTCTCGTGCACGGCTTCGTCCCGACGTGAGCGGAGACCAGCATGGAAGTTGGCGTGCAGTTGGATGCTGGCAAAATCATCGGGGCACTTGCACTCGAGCCGGCGGCGTGCGAAGAAGGCTTGGTTTTTTAGTGAGCGGACCTGTTCTCTGCAGACCATGATCCTAGCTTGTAGAAGGCGTTCGGCTTTCGAAACAACGTGAACACCAAAGCGGCTTGCAACGGGCCTGTTCAGGCGTAAGGAGCGAGGAATCACATCCCGTGCCTTGCAGGTTAAGTTGAATTGAAGATGACCTTGAAATGCTGATGCACGGGTTTCTAATGAAATGAAGCGGCGAATCTCAGTGATGATCGGTTGGCCATACGCCTCACGATGTGCGATGAAATCCAGGGTTCGGCGGAAACCCGTCTGGTCGGGTATGTTCATGGCGGAAAATCTTCAAGCGCCGACCAATCGTTAAAAAGGATGACGTTTCGGCCCCGGCTTACGGGGGCCTTGTTCACAATGAAAGAAAGACAGGAGTGAAGGTAAGTTATATAGGTTTCATGGTATGACGCAAGCAGCGGGAGTATATCGGGGGTAGATTGCCTTCGTTGCGATTAAGCGTGTTTGCCGTCGTCTGAATATAAAAAGATTCTAGGTAAGATTCGTCGATTTCACCCGCTCCCCGCTTCACAAGCTGTCGAACTATTTGCATCGTGTTATCTCCCCTTTGGTTGGTAAAAGCGAAACGCACGTACACAACTCACACGACTTCATTGAAAAGGCTCGCAACATGGTTGTAGAGGACGACGAAATTTTGCTGTCATTTGACGTGAAGTCACTGTTTACGAGCGTGCCCACTGACCTGGCCGTGAAGGTTTGCACAGATGCGCTCCAGGCGGATGCAACCCTACCGGAAAGAACACCCATTGAAGTTCCAGACCTCAGCAGACTTCTTCAGTTCTGCTTGTCAAACACCTATTTCACGTTCCGGGAGAGCATATATAAACAGGTTCATGGTACGGCTATGAGAGCATCAATTTCTGTGACCGCTGCGAACTTGACAATGGAGTCACTGGAGTCCCGCGCCCTTTCATGCTTCACGCCGCGCCCGAAAGTCTTTCTTGGTTATGTGGACGACTGTTTCTGCATAATCAAGAAATCGGCTGTGATTACATTCCTTTTGCACCTGAACAGCATGGAACCGGCCATGCAGTTTACCACGGAAGAGGAAGTAGATGGCCGTCTGCCTTTTTTTTTTTTGGACGTTCTGGTGAAACGCGACGGCCCTGGAATATCATTCAGTGTATTCAGGAAGGACACGCACACTGGCATGTACCTCAACTTCAGTTCCGTACACCCGACGTCACAAGAAGTCCGTTGTTGCCTCGCTTGTCCGCCGATCGGAGAACCTCTGCTCTACGCTGGAAGAGAAAAAGACAGATCTGGATTGCAGCAGCACCACAATGATGTCAAGAACAAGCGCGTGGCAACAAACGCACTGGCTGATCATGCTATCTCCGAGGGCCATGACATCGACTGGGACGACTCGAAGATAATCGGAAAAGAAAAGAGCAAGACGACAAGGCTTTACCTAGAATCTTTTTATATTCAGACGACGGCAAACACGCTTAATCGCAACGAAGGCAATCTACCCCCGATATACTCCCGCTGCTTGCGTCATACCATGAAACCTATATAACTTACCTTCACTCCTGTCTTTCTTTCATTGTGAACAAGGCCCCCGTAAGCCGGGGCCGAAACGTCATCCTTTTTAATGATTGGTCGGCGCTTGAAGATTTTCCGCCATGAACATACCCGACCAGACGGGTTTCCGTCGAACCCTGGATTTCAAGCCAGTAATTCTCTGTGTGGCATTACATTGCATCGACCACAATGCCGGGTGATCTACTAAATAGTAAACTGCAAGTGGTCCTTGTACTGTACAGTGTCCGCACATGTTAAGGGATTCAATATAACATGCCGACCACTGCTACTATGTCCCTCCTAGTGCATGTGTTGCTTGGCGACGTATAACCCTCAATGTTACAACTTACAGAAGAAATTCCTAAAAGAGACACTATATGTAACACTATCATAGTTTGAGAATGCCTGTTTTCCACACTAGCGTACATGACAACCAAGTCACATCTTATGTGTATAACCCATCTAAATTCTTACAGAGCCGAACACTTGGGCCAGCCTTTTTTTGCTGGCACTGGATTCCAGATGTTACTAATTTCCCCAACAGCAAAATAGAGTGCAACAGTCATGACCAGGGGATGGCAAATTATATACCACAAAACCCTTGGGTTCTGCAGAGTACTTTTTGGATTTTTTGAGCAGCTGAAGCCATGCATGTCTCAACATTAAGTTTCACTAGTTTATTTTTTTCAGTAATCACGCTACAACTGCTTATAGAGACTGATTTCAGCATACAGCTAATCATTATTAATTTAATTCTGGCATTTCTTGAGTGGCTGTAAGGCTCTGTGTTGTTGAACAGGAGGAGAAAGAAGCCATACAACACGGGGTTCCCTGGTACCTTTTGTAAGCTGTTAGTATTAGTCAGAAAAAAGTAAATTCAAAACCCCTGGTCATAACAATGCTCAGACTAACAAGGCACACAAGGGTTCCAGAAAGCAATGTTGCATTTCATAAAAAAAAGTAACGCAGCTAGGGCAAAAGCAAGTACAATATATGTGCAACCAGAGCAGAATTATAAACTAGCATAGCAGCCACATCACTCCCCGTGGTGAACCGTGTGTGTGAAAGACGCTTAGCAGAAGGGTGTTGTGGCTCAGCAGAAGAGCCACAACCCCCCTTACATAACAAATACAAAACATTTATGAACATAACAAATAAATAGTTCAACAAAAGTTCAAGAGAGATCACATAAGCAGTAGGTAGCAATAAAAAACTAAATATTTTAATCATTTACTAACACGATCCGTCATGAATATAAACAGTATATTTACACTTCTTTCTGGTGGGAGCATGTGTTTCGACTTTGTGTCTGTGCTTCTGTTGATGAATGAGGTGTACCCTTGCAGCCTTGTGTGGCACATTAAGAAACTTCAGACTTCAGCCTACTGAACAGAACATACCTTGCCGGTTTGGCATCCATTCAACCAGATTCTTACACACATTTGATCTGTGGGCACTGGTCACACTAAGTAATTTCTTGTCCGAAGGCGGAATCTAATTCCTTTAATAATATAGACATTCTTCAGAGGTTGCGGCAGCAAATATGAAAACGCGCTTAGAATCACCATTCTCCTGAGTAGTATGAAAAGTTGGTGTCGCCCATGGGCAGAGCCACCGTCTGCTGCAAGCAGTGTTCCCTCACATGTACACTCAGTAGTTCTCAGATCAAAAAAGCTCTTCAAAAGAGTGACAGTGATATGATACACATTTCCATATACTATGCGAGGGGCATGTTGGGAAGACCCTTGCGGCCTGCTGTGGCTTGTGGTTAGTATGCTGCTTCATGACAACAATACGGAAACACCCTCCAAGTTAATGAGGAATGCATTTGTTGTCACTTCACAGTCTCCTTGAGAAAGCTTGAAAACTTTGCCAATCGAGATATGTTTAGAGTGGCAACGAATTGCTGCATATTGTGTCTGAGTACGGTCTGTTTTTTTTATGAATAATTTAAAAAAGTTTGCAAAGGGTCTAGCAGAAATCAGCGAGTGAAAAGATGAGTAAATTGAAAATCTTCTTTCAGATAGTCCACAGCAGGAGCAAGGCTTTAATTGCAATCTGCCAACCTTTGATGTAGCGCGGTTACTTGTCCCGAGGGCAACCAAAATGCCATTGGGCAATTCTATTTAGGGGCAACTCAAGGAAGGCATGGTGTGCCGAACCCTCACACATGTGTACCACATGTGTCGCACGTGTACCACGTGTCAAAAAGCTGATCTGCCTTTTCCACGAGGAAAAAAGCTAAGGCGCCCGTGTGCTGTGCGATGTCAGTGCACGTTAAAGATCCCCAGGTGGTCGAAATTATTCCGGAGCCCTCCACTACCGCACCTATTCTTCCTTTCTTCTTTCACTCCCTCCTTTATCCCTTCCCTTACGGCGCGGTTCAGGTGTCCAAAGATATATGAGACAGATACTGCGCCATTTCCTTTCCCCAAAAAACCAATTATTATTATTATTTCCACGAACTCTGCTGCAAATTTGATATCAACAGGAAGCCCCTGAATGGTGATGAGTGAGAAGTGTCCCAGACACAGATTTGGGAGGTTAAGGTTTGTTGTTGTTAAGGTTTGTTGCAGTGCTGTTAAAAGAGCTGGGATCACGTCTTGTGACCAGCTTAACGGGAACCACTGTAACTTACAGAAACACAATGCATCCTTCAATTGGGGCAATTTGATTTTGCAGTTTAATGATAATTTTAATGTTGGATAGTTGCAATGCAGCTCTTGCTCTCTTATTAATATGAGGGGTAGACACCTTTGACGATGCCCTAAAATCTCAACTTGACAATTGTTATGGTCATGTTAGTGAAAGCTCATTAATTCGAACCTCGATAATTCGAATTTTCGGATAATTCGAACTACTATACTTGGTCCGGCCAAGCTTCATACAGATTTGTGGATAAAAAAGCCCGTTAATTGGAAAGCGAGTCGGTTCCGCTACGGATAATTCGAACTACGCGCCGCCCCGTCTGGGCGGCTTGGCACACAGCACGTGGCCAAAAAAAAAAAAAGCGACTGCGCGTACTTAGAGGCTGCGCACGTGCTAAACTGGGACAGAAGATGGAACCAGATAAAACCGTGGAAGAGTGGGTAAAGCCTAAATGGCGCCATCACCGGCGCGGCGGCGGCTGCCTACCCTCTTTGCCGCGCGGGCTCCGAAGCTCGGAACTACCGTATTTACTCGCGTAATGACCCCCCCCCCCCCCCCCCCCCCCGACACACACACACACACTTTTGTCGGCCAGAATTTACTTTGTTTTCCAGCCTAGCGGGTTCCTCAGTTTTCGCCCCCGTCCGCAGCGCAGACTTCGGCAGCGCGCCAAGATGCTGCTCGCCGCCGACATCACAACTTGTTTATCTTTTGAGAAGAGCTCCAGCCAGAGGGGAGGGGGGAAGCAATGAAGCGGGGGGATGAGGGGGGGGGCGCAGCGCGGACCTTGGCAGCGTGCCAAGCTGCTGCCGCCGCCGTAACATCATTTGTTTGTTTTTTTTCTATAATTTGAGGAGAGCTCCTGCAGAGGGGTTGGGAAGTGGGGGGCGCTGCGCGCTCGGCGAACTTGGCAGAGCGCCAAGACGCTGTGCACTCTAAACTAAAGCTTAAATATTCGCATTAGACCCTCGTCACTGTATTGTTCTTAACCTCGCAGTAAGAAACGCGCGCTTGGCCTTCAGGGCCGGTGTTCAGCACGTTAGCGTTATCTCGCCGCCGGCTAGCACAAAGTTGCCGCGGATCTCGTCAAACTGAACGATGCTAAACACTAGCGGCACGAACGCGTCTGACCGCGTGCGTTTGTTGACGACGGAAGGACGGACGGAGATATATGAAATATCGACCCTTCCAAAAAAAAAATCTGTTGGAAACTTTTCCCGCGTAATGAACCCTCCCCCCAAACTGATGTCAACTTTTCTGGGAAAAAAAGTGGGTCCATTACGCGAGTAAATACGGTAAATATTCGTTAATTCGAGCCCTGTTAATTCGGAAATACGGATGAGTACTGTCGGGGCGGCCCCAGCCAATGCCCATGAAAGGCTATGACTTCAGACGGGCGCTACAAATTACGTGCGAAAAACTTTTTTCCTTTGCGAGTGTCCTCCATCCTTCCACCCATCAGTTGCCAACGGAACCACGCGGTCAGCCGCGATCATGACGCCGGCTTTTAGCACCGTTCGCTGCAAAAGGCGCAAGGCGCTTGCTGCTGTCGCGCGTTCCAATGATTGAGTGGCAGTAGACGGCGTCCGCCCCAATCGCCCATGGCACGATAAGCCGAATATAGTGAAAACGAGGCTTACACAAACGGACAAGCGCTGGCACTCTGCCAAGTTCGCTCCCCCCACCTATGATAGAGCTAACGTCAAAAGGTAGCTGCGCAGCTTCTTGGCGCAGTGCCAAGAAATGCGGTGTGGACCGTGAGGGTGCGAAACGGAGGGAAGCATTAACGACTGACGCTTTTTTTTTTCTTTCAAATTCTTAAGCAAAAATCGGGGGTGGGTGGGCTCCTTATGCGACTGGGTTCGTTACCGAGTTAATACGGTACACATACCGTAATGCAAATGATTCTTGTCAGTTTTTTCGAGGCCATTCGATAATTCGAACATCGGATAATTCGAACTTTTTTCCCGGCCCCGTGAAGTTCGAATTAACGAGCTTTTACTATACGGAAAGTGTTTCAAACTGCACTTATAGATATTACAAATTTTGAGAAAAATTTTGTCTTTGGCATTGGCAAAACAGCAAAGACAAATATTAAACTTAGATCAAAATAATTATTTTACTGCACATTTTAAAATTTCCATAATTCTTGCTGAAATTTGGAAGAGATATTAGAATGCCAAAATGTTTTAAACGTTACAAATGTCCTTTGACGCCAAATTTGTCATGACTGAATATTGATATTTCTTTTGTTTAATATAAATTTTTGCTTTTTTTACCATTCAGTTTTGAACACTACAGTCAGTATTGTTTTCTGTTTTACATTTACTTATTTCCACTTGTGCACTGATGTTCAGCTTTTCATGAGCACTACAATGAGCCCTACATTTTACCACATAATGATCACATGTTGTGTTCTCTCATGTCATACTAATATATATTCCAATTCATTTTTTCAACACACAAGTAATGATTGCAAGCACCTTTTTTGCCTTCATCACTGTGATCGTCAATAACATCACCTTAAAGAAAACTGTAACTGATTTGTTGTGTTAATAATTTGTTCTGTTCACCCATTTCTCTTAATCCCTTGAGCCTTGAGAGTAAATAAGTAAGGTTATGAAACAAAATATTTGAATACATAATTTTTTTCAAATTTAAATTGAATTTTCTTCTCGTGCAAGGAGGGAGCAGCCACAAAAAGCTATTGCTCTTAGTGGCTTGATGAGGTGACCCAAAAGGTGATGACGGATGCAATGTATACACCAAAACACTGAATTAAAAGCATGGGCAAGCCGCCGAGGTGCCTTAGTGGTTATGGTGCTCAGCTGCTTACTTGAAAGACATAGGTTTGATACTGTCCCTGTTGGCCTCATTTCAATGAAGATGGAATGCTAGAGGCCTTTGTTGTGCAATAAGTCATAAACAACCCCAGGTGATCGAAATTATCCGGAGCGCACCACTACAGCGTCCCTCACACCCCGAGTCACTTTGGGATGGTGAACCCCATAGAGCCAAGCCACAGACAAGCGTGGGCTCGTTCAACTTGGACATAAACTGCACACATACTCATTGCTTGCATATTGAACAGCAGAACAAAAGCAAGTGGTCAACTGTCCTATATACAGCACAAAAAAAGAAGTAGGTGAATGAGGAGCATTATTTAAAGACATCAGACAAAGCAACAAATCATTGATTGAATTTATACAGAGGGAAGAAAGTTTGATAAATGGCACCCACCAAGCCAAAAAATAGACAAGCACTCCAATATATTCACCAGTAAACAAAATATATTAAGAGGAAAACGATGTTTCAGGCAAGTTGTTTTGATACTTTGGATGTAACTGCAGCACAAACATCCACATTCCAATTAAGGAAGACACGCATGGACGGATGCTGCAGCAGCCGCGTGTGTGTGTGTGTGAGAGAAAGAGAAACAGCTTTATTATGTTGCAACACAAAGAGCCATGGACATCCTGTGCCAGGGCCACCAAACCCAGCTGTTCAATATCAGCTTGTCCGAGGCTATCGGTAATGCTGCAATTGAAAGGCAACGGGGCAGGAGGAAAGGGAACGTTCCAGGTTAGCATAGGGATTGGTGCTAATGGGGCATGCAGGGAAGGCTCTGAGATGGTAGACGAAACAATAGCCAGGGGTGAGAGGTGTATCTTAAAAAGGATGCACTGAAGAATACAAAGTTGGGGGGCAGTGAGAGGTTTGTCTGGAACAGGAAGGCTACAAAAGAGATCCTCTCATGTTGCCACGAGACGATTATTTTGTGTCGGCTTTATGTGAATCTGGGTGCTTGTGCTGCAGTTGCATCTGAAGTATTTTAGAAGCCTTTCTTAGACATAATATTGTTTTAATGCTTATAAGGCATTATTATTATTGTTACTGTTATTATTAATTGAAAAAAAAAAACCCTGCAAAGATGTCACATATTAGCTCCTTCACAGAAGAGATCTCGCCTTGCACCGATGGTTTGCTGCATGATCCTGCATAAAAAGCTGATAATTTCAGTCAATGTTTCAGGCTTGCAGTGGGAATGGGATTAACTCAACAACATCTGCATACTAAAAAAAACCTTTACCTGCTTTAACATAGCTTCTGAGGCTCTCCAAAGGGAATCTGGCCAGGTTAGCGCAGTTTCTTGTGAAATAAGCCCGCTTCACTGTTACCACAAAATAATCGTGCTTTTGCAAACATATTTTTGATTCGTGAGGTTCAGGAAAATGCTGCAATATGATCTGTAAAACTTCTATATGGGTCACTATTCAAGGGAAGGCAAAAGAATGCATTGAGAACTAATAAATTTACCTAGCTGTTATTGATTCCATCACAAATACTAAAAAAATTCCTATTTCAATGGATGACAAAATTTTTCCACATTCTCTGTTTTATCCAATTGTCAATATGCCTATATTACAGGAAGGGGCATTGCATTAATTCTTGGCAAATCTGCAGATGCGCTGTGTTTGTCATTTGAGAAACTGTTTAACTGCGCTTTCTTTCTCAATGTTCAGAAAATCATTGATGCGGTGAGCTATGAGAATTTACCAAGCAAACTGTACTCACTTGGCTTTTAAGGTCCCTTTTGGCTATCCTTAAGAATTTTTTGCATGACTGTTTATTATTAAATTAAATAACCAAACCGGACCTGGTGATCCACTGCCAATATATAGAGGCTGGTAAACCACTGGATTCTATTTCACCGTCCGTATTCTTTTAAAAAATTTAATAACTAATAGTTTCAGCTCGATACCTTAAGGTGCTTGGTCTTCCAGTGCATGGAGAGCACAGTTTTGCTCACAGATCAAGCACACTTTGAGACAGCAATGCATTAGTCGCAGTAGAACGTAAATTGTGTGATTAAATGGTCTTCTGACAATGGAATTTCAGTTAGCACACAAGAAAATGATCTGTTTCAGGAAGGCTTATAGATAGAGTGGTATTTTTACTTCGCCATGGCTCTCTCTCCTGCAGCTGTGTACCAATAGAACATGTGAACTGAATCAAATATCCTGGCATATTCTTTGATACTAAAGTAGTAGTTTATTATGACGAGACCACTTCATTTGTGTTTGCATCACATTACGGAAGATTCCATGGTTGCTCTTTAATGTGAAGTCTTTGGCTAGCATCCATGAAAGGAAACTCAAAAATTCAGACATAGCACTCTTAGATAAGGTATTACAATATTTGTTTCATGTCCTTCATGTTGATATTGCTATGTGGACAATATAGCTTGAAGAATGTTTCAAATGTGTTTTAATAGCTATCTTATGTCATCAATTGCTCACATTTTCCTCTTTCTAGGTCTTACATCTTTTCATTGTCTTTTTTCAAACAGTTACTCATCAGCGCTTTTAGAAATCAAACTTAAAAAAAAAAAATCTACTTCTCATCGAAAGTTGCGGAACTGCAAAGTTTAGCTAGGCACAGGAAGGCAACACGCTGGCTTATATGTGCCTGACAACTTTGATGGGTCACCCAATGAGCTCTTTACTGTGACATCTGTGCACAGCCTGAAGGTGCAACTGAAATTGCTGTATTAATTTTCAACGTTTTATTGCATTACCACTCGCAGTCTTCTGGCAGTGAAAAAGCCGCTGTTGTCTGCGTGCATGTGTGTGTGGAAGGTAAATGAAAGTTTTTACCAGATGGCATCTTCAGAAAGAGCATAGATAAGGTGAGACTGAAAAAATGTTTAACCTCGGCACAATACAAACCATGTCATGTAAAAGCAATTCTACTTGATAGCACACTTCTTGTGAAATCACATTCCCACTGTGAGTGCACTATGATCAATTTGACTGCAATGTTTCAAAAAGAAAAAAAAAACTGTTGTGCCTGGGTAACTGTTCCTAGTAGCTTTTGCTTCTTTTGATTCTTCTTTTGCTTCCTGTTCCAGTAATTATATAGTCTGGCTTATCTGATGTATCTGCAATTGTCAGACTGGGAGAAGAATAGGAAAGAGGTCTAGTACATTGTCAGACATTCATGCCTTTCCATCAATGTATAGACAGGACGAGTGAAGTGCATTTTATTTTGTTCTGCTCAATAAATCACCTGATTTGAAACTTTGTATTCAGGCATTGTTCCGAACATATTGATTTATGATTGATTTATACTGCAATCTGGGCATTTAAATTCTTCTACAGGAGCTGCTGGCACTTTTTGTGCTGTCTGCATCATTTTTGCATTTTTGCACTGAGCACAGGCTCATCTGATGTACATTCATCCATGCGTCACCTTTAATGGGGTACAATGTATGTTTTACGTAGTTTTCTTGCCTCAGCAGCTTTGATAACAACAAATGTCAAGAGCTTTCAGCCTGACACCTTAATAATAAGGAAATTATTTCTACTTCTATTTAATGAGAAAAGTTCAGCTTTGTGATGCCGAAGTAATCATATGACCTATGTTCCGCATTGCAGTTTAATCCCTACTGTATCTTTCTGCTTGATAAAAATTCCATACCTTTCATTGAAAATGAACTGGGTCTTACATTGCTACAGCACTTACTTGAAGGAGCTTTAAACCTATTTTTCTCTACGGTCGAGAAGATATAACATCAGCTAGTTAAGGTGAAATATAATTTGCCTTCACTGGGTAATTGCCATCTGGATTTACATACACGCAAGGGAAACATCCTAAATTCAGAATTTGGCATAGTTGCAGCTCATATGAACCAAGATCACCCAGTCTCAACCAGAAACCTGTTGGCCAGTTTTAAACAAAGAATCGTAGTTGTTTGCTTATATGTGATGGCCCACCTTGTCTTCCAAAGCATTGTTCCAGTTAGAACTAAGTGAAACTATAATGAAAACAGGTGCACCTGAAATATAACGGCAAATAGTTCCAGTTAGCGACTTAATAGAAGCTAAATACTTCTGTCTTGGACCAACAGTAGGTCAACTTCGTAAGCATGGCTGATTTCCAATAGTCTCCAGCTATGGAAACCACAGGGTTCTATATGGTCTCAGCTTTGATATGTCAGATTAAACTGTCTACATTTTAAGTTGGTACCAGTCGAAAGCCCGCAGGCATACATTGCAGCTGTGTTAAGGCTTCTGCTGTAATCTTCGTGTGCGAGATGTGTCCTAGTTTTGATTACTTCTTTTTTATAAGGAATAGCTCTTAAAGAGATCTCTTTGACACCAGCTGAACCTGGAAAAACAGTAACAGGGAATAAAGTATATATACTTTAGTGCCCATGGCGGGAACTGCTAGAGGAGATAGCTGGGTATGCACTTGTAGGCGTGGCTGCAAGCCCCTCTGACCCATGCAGTTTTGCCCTTTTGGGCACCGTAAACTCACTGCGCTGCAGCCACGAGAATCATATATTGAAAAATCTAAAAACTGATGCGGATATTATGGTCAGCTATAATTAACCTTTCAATAAATAAGTCACATTACTGTAATTGGTAAAAAATTAAATCTTAGATTACCAGCCTGCTGGTTAAATAACTCATGTTAGTTTATTCTGACGCACTCTATTAACACAAAAAAATCTATTTAAAAATTATCACGTCTTCAGAGGAAACACACAGTAGACTATCAATTTTTCAGTGATTATAGCACGATTATAGTGATTATAGGGTACCTTCTAGAAAGTAAATTAGGCTCGGCATATATATACCTTGCCACTGAAAACTCTCACATGCACCTGCTGAATGGCATTTATTTTTTTGTTTTGTGCAATACCATGCCTTACTTATTTTCTTCTTCCGTAACTACTACATATTTCACATAGCAATAAAAACTAGTTCAGCTGTAGTTGTGAGTGCACATACAGGGATGCATTTCTCTAGTGATTATTTCTCTGTTACAAGCTATCAACCTGCATCAGCTCGTCCTGTTACCCATTCTTCTGGTCGAAAACCTTAGCTGCAGCCATGGAATCGGCATTCTTGGGCGTGTGCGATATCTGTGGTCATATCGTCCAGGTGGTGATGTACGCGATTTGTGTGCATCTGGGAGAGGATGGCCCTATAGGCCATGTACGCCCGATATCTAAATATACGATTTTTTGGTATGCTAATGTGCTGAATCATAAATGAAATTTGGTATTCCAAAGATGATTTGATCTCATCAGATATACAGCAAAACATTACTTATTTTATTTAAAGTTCCAGAGACAATATGAAGTTCAATTTTTGGCCTGCATGTACAACCTGAGGTGAGAGTTGAGTGTGCACTCGTGTTTATATATTTGTTAAATGCAACAGAACATTACCGTCACGTTCTTCATAGGACCGCGAAAAGAAAAAAAACAACAGCCAGGAAACGTAGTAGCCGTATGTTTAGCGTGAAAAAAATTGTGCAGCGCTGCCTGCAGTTTTTATTATTGTGACATATGCACCATATATGCTTCTCTGGAATTAGCGTGTGGTTCTCACGATCGTTCTCCATATGTGCAAAGCTTCAGAAACGGGCTGTGATGAGTCTCGGTTAGCCTGAGCAGCTGTCTGTGGAAGAGATTTAGCAGTGAAAAGGGAGCATGCCTAGAGCGGTGCGCAGATGCGGTACGCATGCGCTTCTTCGCTGCTATAGCGGTGGCCGCATTAATCCCATAGAATCATTGCCTATTGGAATCTAGAAATTGTTTATTTTAAGGTGGTGCAGGTGACAAGAATAAAGTGGATGGCAGAAACTATATTGTCGGAGCCAACCCACGCAACCGCATTTCGCACAGCGCTGTTTGTGCCGTCTGCCGCAGCATAGTTCAGTTTTTGTCCTGTCGTTCGCGTTAGCATCGCAACGGTGATGCAACTGTGCCAACAGACGCACAAAAAATCACATGGTCTGTAGGTGTGTTGGCGTTGGCCTGGGTGCTTTCTCCCAGAAGTCACCGAATGCAGCGGCGAACAAAAATTAAGCACCTACATGGAGTACGTGTATAGCCTCGCTTTTTCTGGCCGGCGCCGCCATTACGCGTGCATTGAACGAATTCCGGGACGGTGTAAACTACCAACGTGAGATGACTTTCGCGATGTACGACAAGGGAACTATGCAACAATTGCATTATGTAACATATATAGGCGATCCAGTTTCTGTTGTAGGGGCTTCTGTGGCATCTGAGCTATCTGGTTCATATGAAAAAGAAACAAAAAACGTAGCACCGGGTAAAATGCAGCAACTGTGAACGTAACAACGGGGTTCTACTGGATGTTTGTTTTGCAAAGAAAAAAAACCAATCCTGCCTCTTTTCATTGCGGGGGCTAGAATTAAAGGGACTATGCAATAAATTGAGATTACGTAAAGCAGACGGGAGATAGGCATTCAATCACTCGTCATCCCAGTGCAAGAATTTTTGAGCTAGCATCAATAACAGCGAAGATATAGACTATTATAAATTGCGCTCCTCCTCTCCCCCCTCAACTCGTACACGAGGAGCACCAGAAAAAAATAAAGAAAACGGCTCTGGGACTAGGCCTTACCCATGAATACGTCATCCACTGACGTTTATTTTGCAACTTCCGGTTGTCGCTTCTAGCCCCCCAGCAGCAGCGTCGGTGGCGTGGCGGCATCTCTCCGGTCTCTTCGCCTCCCTGGATAGTGGCACACGTCGGGTTTCTTTGCTTGTCATCTGAGGTAATTAGCAGTAATAAACCCGGACCTCGAGGTGCGACTCCTCACTTTTACGGCCGCGATGGGCATCGAGCCGTATGCGTGCGCACGAAGAGCCGTGCGAGTGGCTCCGGAACTCTCGACAGAAGGAGGCGGCAGAGGAAAATTGAAACCATATGCATGAAGGCAATGCCCTGGCTCGCGCTTGCCCGAGAGGGTCGCGCGGCGGCACGAGCAGACGATTTTCACGGCTACCGGAAGTGTGCCCGTGACGTCGTGGCAGCCGTGGCTCCAGCGAATGACAGCGTGTGGTGGCCTGGCGACGTCATGGGTAGAGTGACGTCTTTTTTCCCCGATTTTAGTTCCAAAATCGGTCACTACGAGCACACCAAACGGCCCGCGAATTTTGAAAACACTGTTTTTAAAAGTTCATAATAAACTGCCGGCTCAGTTCTGAAGACTCATACTTGGTGTGAATGCTTCTTAGCATTATTTCTAAGCATTGAAAACATTTACAAGTGACTTTTTATTCGTTGCATAGTCCCTTTAAGAGCCCCCCCAGCTGCGGAATTCCATCTCATATCTATATCACCGTTTCGCTGTGCCGCATGCAAGCACCATATGATCAGTGCGTTAAGTAATAACTAACCTTTTATGCGCGATCCTTCCTCAAACACACGCTCACCTAGTGAACTCTCGTTTCGTGCTCGCTTTTATATAGCTCAAACTTTCAGTCAATCTATTGGAACTGAATCAAGAGCGCCAAGAGTGGACGCGTGTGTGCGACGGTGGTTTTGTAGATAGCGGCGCCTCATAGATTGCACCTGATCGGCCCCGCATGTGCGAAAATAAACTGGTCCTACATCGTGGCAGGAACAGGAGCGCATCTGGCGAGAGAAACTGCACTTCGAAAGCACTGTGTGACAGGGGTAGTAGACGAGTGGTTCTCCACGCTGGCTGCATGCAGCACGCTGCAAACATTGCCATACTTCATCGGTCAGGACAGGTAATAAGCTGTACGGCTGTTGCGTACGCTTACATTACCGGAAGCTTTGTCGCACTGAAATATGCGATTTTGATGGCAGCGAAGTGCCAGTTTGTAAATACCGCAGGTTTGAATTAAGCGCTTTCCTTGTCTTTGTACAGTACGCACCTTACATACCTCTCTGGCAATAATGACCCTCAGCAGCTGAGAAAAGTTAGAACCAAGAAAAAAAATAATCTGACATTAAGAGGTGATGCGAATTAATCACTCAGACATCTAGCTAAGGCCACTGTTCTGCTTGAGGAAAGATATCTCACAACAGTAAGAGAAGACTATAAATCAAATTTAGCAAATACTTAGGGCCTTTTGTTAGCAGTTAAAGCCTGATATTACCCAGTTTGTGCACCCGAAGCATAAATCATGAAAACCAGGTTAAACCCAATTCCTGCTCAAAAAGTGCCTTCAAGAGAAATGTAGTTTTCCAGTGCAACAGTCTGAAGCTACCGTACAGAAACTGGCAGATGTCTTGAACCTGAAGGCAATGGATAAAATGGCCAAGTGGTGGTTTCCATGTCATGTTGCATGGCATGAATTACTGTAGAAGACATCGTTTTCTTTATACTCTTTTACAGCGCAGTTTCGGGTAATACCAATTTCACAAACTGCCAGCAAGGGGCCAGTGCTACAGAGTCCGCCTCGTTTGCAACGAGTTGCAATCCCAGTAGCACTGTTAGGACAGTTACCTTGCCTTTGTAAAATATCTACAAGGAATACTCAATTCAAAGGGCCTCGATTACAATGTTCAGCAAGAGCTTCCCTAGCACTGTCAATGCTCAAGTGCTGAGTGAGGTGGTGGTATCGGTACAAGCAGCCCACACTCAGTGGTGATGCAATTAGAAAAGGTGCTACCCACCTGTAAAAAAGTTGAAACTGTCCCCTCCTATGCATTAAAAGTACACACGTGCAGTGCCCACAAACATCCTGTTCATTACCTGATTTACATTTTCATTGGGCTTCAGCACCCTTTTCGTAGTTGCCTCAAAGCAGCATGTTGTTGAAATTTCTTTTCCTCATAACCTTTGTGGAGAATTTTCCGCTGCAATTGCATAAACAGGAAGGCAATATGCGGTTCTGCAGCAACACTTCAGACTGTGATGTGACACACGGCAAGCACTTACCGCAAAGATGAGTAGGTTACTCGGAGGAAACAATGTGGTGGCTGGGTATGGTCTTAAAAAAAAAAAAACTGCTTTGTAACACGTTTTTTCTATAGGGCCAATGAAGTTGTTACTCATTTATTCATACGCTTCATTAATTACTGAGAAGGCGTGTCGGTAGGAATACTTTGTTTGGCATGGAAGCCCTGGCCAATGTGGGTCTAATGCGACTCTGCTTGTAGGCAAAGGTGCAGACTTGTGGGCACAATCTTGAGCCAGTAGCCTGGAACCAGAGAATGCCGCGCCATGCAAGGTCGGCTGCTGCAGTCTCTCCACTAGTGTCAGTCATACACAGGGTTGGATGCCATGAAAAGAGAAAAAAAGTATGCAAGCTCAGAACAATAAAACGCAACTAACAAACCATTAAGAGAAGCCCACAAACAAATACACAAAAAATGGAGTGCATATGAGAGAAAAAAAGATGAGGACATCTCCCAACAGACTATAGCAGCAGCCCACGCACTCCTGTAGTGGCTTTGCGTATGGACACTAGAAAGGTCCTCAAAAAAGGATAAAAGGAACATTGTTAAAGATGTGCCGGAGAAATCACACACAAAAAGAAGTGTGTACAAGGCAGAGACCAAGGATGAATGAAAATAGTCAAGACAAACAATGAAAAAGTTCCGGAAAGGCTTCTGACACTGGCACACAGGAGGTCACAAGCTCCATATGCTAAACCCAAAACCTTAAATGGGCGGAGACACCAAATTTTTGGTTGGAGTGTTCTTAGTTTCAAACATAGCATACTCCTACCAGGCACGTGGTACGTGCTCTGCGATTCAAATATGTGCATTAAATATTATCGCATTACTTATACTGAGCAATTTCGGTTTCTGAGTGTCAGGGTGCGTTACGACGTCCCTCCCGAGGAAGAGCAGCAACCCTGGTCATGTGGGCTCCAAAAGTAGTGCCACAGGGACCGCTGCATCGTCTGCTCTCGTATACATGCTGCGCATACCAGGGCCTTTCGAAATGCCGGCCAGTACTGTGAGATGCTTTATTTTCGAGTAGTTCAAATATTAAAACAGATATTTGAAATTACAATACAAACATGTTTCCACGAAATGCAATGATGAAAAGAAACATTTCACACAAATATTTTATTCCTCCTCATCATTTATCACATCCTAAAGCTTATTGAGCATCGCAATGAATGAGGGGAAATCATGTAGAATGGTACAATTTGTCTGAGCCACAACTGTGTTCAGGAAAAAAAATGACAGCTTGACTTTGTAAGCTGCCGAACGACAATCTTTCGGCTTTTCACTTCTCGACCTTTTGGCGAAGATCATAGCACCGAAGCACGGCCTTGTGGTAGAGCATCCGCCTCACATTCAGGAGGTGCTGTGTTCAATTCCAAGTGCCGCCAGGGGTACCCACTGGTTTTTTAATGGGTACAAGATTGCCCCCGGCATGGCGCTCAGCTCATCTAGGGTGAGGTGCTTGGAAAAAGGGTCTTCGACCAAACCGATGCCTTGACGGATCAGAAATAATTTCCGCCATCAAGCAACCCTAAATCCGCCTTGTGCGGTAGAAGCCCATCTTTTTTGTAGCGATAGCTACACTACAGTAGCATTTCGAGCCTTTAGCATGGTGGCACCGCCATGCTGTCACGTGGTGCGGAGCAGCTGCTGGCAGCGCGACGCCGTGCCTGATCACGTCGTTCATCACGTGACCAAGTTCCACTCAGCCAGCTGTAGCTATCGCGTCACTCCAGGTTTAAGCAAAGCTAAACCACCGCCAATTTTTTCCATAACCCGTCATGCACACCTGCCGATGTGTCTGAGCCAGCCGCAACAGTAGCGAGCAAATACCGCTGCACTTTGCTCGAAGGGGGTTTGTGAGCGGAGAGTGCTATGGCACATCTCTCGTGAGGCTAGAGAAGTGAACGTTTCATGAAGTTTTGTAACTGGCACAAGGCGAGAGTTTTGGACTGCGGGTTTTAACCACGTGAGGTCAATTTTGCGCCCACATTTGACGGAAATTTTGAGGCGCAGGCTATCCTTCCCACGCGGTCCACCCCTCGAGAGCCGAGCACTAGGCCAGGGCCTGTTCTTACTGGATTAACCGGCTGGTGGACCGGAGACCGCGAGAATCGAAACCACGACCTCCTGTAGTCAAGGCGAGCACACAAGCACGAGGCCACGGCTGCGGTGGAGATGCTCTTCTTGTCACAGTTCAGACAATGAAAAGGCATACGACGTGATGTGGCATTGTTGAGAAACATAAAATGACACAAAAAATCGATGAACAGCAGCTTAAGCTAGAACAAGAGTGAGAGCATTAACAAGACGACCTCTTCCACACTCCCTTGTGACACCTCCAGCCATGGAATGCTGCCCCAGATGCAGCATTCTTGACGGGACATGGCCCACTTAACTCTCGTGCATGGGTTTCACCACACTGGAATCCCTGGCCGTAACGGACCCACAGATGCTGGCACATTTCAACTAGGAATCTGTGCAGGAATTTCAACAGCTGTTTTCCTTCTCACTGGATGAAAAGTGTGTGTTGTGTTTTATGGCACATAGGCAGCTAAGGCCATCATGCGCCAAGCTCAAGGTATAGAAATGGTTTTCTGTAGAATGTTTAGGAATATGAAAAATCGTCGATGGTGTAGATGGCCTAAATATATTGAACTGCCCGGTAAAAAACAGAGAAGGTAAGGTAGCCTCAGCGGCTATCCTTGGCTGGGCAAGGATCCTGAGGCGCCCCACTAATCAAATAAAAAGCCTCAGCCTTCTCTGGAATGAGAAATTGGCTGAGATGTACCATGCAATAAAGTGAACAAGTGGTTCAAAATTTAGTTTTTCAAGTGCCCCTGCTTCTTTTAAAAAGCTGAAAATGGAAGGTATGTTAACAATGGCATTATCATCTAAGAGTAGTGCTGGATGAAAAGGAATGCATTCATTATAAAATTGAGTAAAATACTTTTTTTCTTAGTGTTTCAAGTTTCACACATGAAAATAAAATGTGATTAACAGTAAGATCATCTCCGCATTAACAAAGAGGTTTGCCTTGCTTTGTTAGCAGGAAGTTGTGTGTAAGGTGCGTGTGGCCTATCTGGAGACGGCATAAAATCACTTCCTTAAAACGTTCCCGGTTAACATATGATTAAAATTCACCTAAAACCGGTTTCACCAAGTGTAGTTTTTCACTTCGCCATTCCATGCGGACTGCCATTTTCTCTTAATTTACAATGTACTAAGTTCATGCAATCCTTAAAAGGTATATTTACTTTTTTATTTCCTTGCCACGAGCTTTAGCAGAGCAGAAATCCGCCCTCTCGTTGCCTCTTATGCCGACATGACTGGGAACCAAGCAGAGTCTTATGTTTTGTCCTCGGTCCTCGAGCTGTCGCTGTTACTATCTTGTGTATGATGTCACCAAGAATCGGAGTGACTGCATTTCTGGAGTGCATAGCTGTAAGTATACTGAGGGAATCTGTGTAAATAATACTGTTTTTGTTTTCTATTTTTTCTACGGCCACACAGACTGCGCAACATTCTGCAGCGAAGATGGAAGAGCACGTAATTTTGGTGGCATAGGCACGTAATTTTGGTGGCATGTTTTCTTCTCTACAATGATGTGGAAAATACTACCACGCATGAATCACCATGTAATATTTGGCCACGGCCGCTATATAATTTATAATATTTTTCTCTCATGCTGTTTTGGTTTCAACAGCCGAACAATGGCTACGACGTCAAAGAGTACTTTTGTGTCACGTGAGGCATGGAAAAACGCCCATATAATCGCTGCTTCATCGTTATAATTTACTGCAGTGCTGAAGCCAGCCTTCCTCAAGAGCTGGAAGGACAACTAATGTGGAAGCAGCGATTATATTGCAGTTTTTTCATGCCTCACGTGACCTGTAGGCACATGTTGGCATCAGTCCTCATTCGACTGTTGAAACAGACCGAAACAGCACTAGAAAGAAATGCGATTATAAATTATTTAGTAGTTATAGGAGAATACCAGGTGGTAATCCATGTATAACAATGCCTTACACATCATTACAAACAAAAAACAAGCACCCAAAAGTTAGGTGTCTATACACCTTTAATACTTTAGACCCACCATTCTGCTCATTGATCTTGCTAATCTTGCTTTGCAGTTGATCTCTTGAGCGACTTAGCGATATCTCCTGCGAATCGCAGATTACTAAGGTGTTCTCCATTAACTCTTATCCCCAACTGTTCCCAATCCAGGCCTCGGAATATAGCAGGTACTCCTAACTACCTCCTGTTTACAGGATTACAGGAGGTATTCTGTTGCAGAGGAGGCATTGTAGACACTCATTTTTCTGCATGATTGGTGATGTATTAGACACTGCAGTCCAAGACTTCTTCAGCCCAGTTTGGTATTGACACTGTTGCTTCCATCAGTGGCAAAACGCCATCCAATGAAAGTAACGCCTACATGGAAGCTGAAGACAGCTAAACCCGTACTGTTGGAAAAAACCGCATGCGTGCTAGACACTTGCTTGTTAACTCAAATACAGCTTAATAGAGCAGCTGGGACACGGGACCTGGCTTACATGCCTTCGAGGCTGCACTCGTAGCTATGTGATTAAAAGGTTTCGCCTGCGCATTAATAGAGCAGCTGGGACACTGGACCTGGCTTATATGCCTTCGAGGCTGTGATAGTAGCCATGCGATTAAAAAGTTTCACCTGCGCATTCTTTGAAATGCCTCACGTATCATCTTTTACCAGGTCAACGGATATACTCAGGCTGCTTTCAGTTTGGGCATATTGTTACGTGGCGACCAGCCGAATAATAAGAGGCGATGAACGATGGCAGTGAGATGATTTTAATGGCTGCTCGCCTATAGCGCGACCTTTTTGTTCCCGTGCCACTGCCAGCTTTGTCATTTTCGTGACACTACCCGGGGCTGCCAAGCGATCGTCCTGATAGTGAATAGAAGAAGACAACAACGGAGAAACGCGCTCAGTGGAGATGGGTTCAGAGGACGGTACAACAGAAATGGCATGGGGGGAAGTGCTCACCGCCACGATGAAAGATATGTGTGAATGAATCCTGGTCCACGAAGCTTCCGGGTCACAGGTCGCCAGGAGCCGACGGCTGAAGGCCTTGGACGCACCGAATGGCATGGGCAGGGGGGCGGTGTCCTCACGTGTGGGTGGCGTCTCGGGTCGCCCCAGCGTAGTCATGTTAACATGTCATGTGGCCAGGGTGGGGGACGGGGCAGGGGTGAGCGGCGAGGTCAGCTCAGGTCCGGTGGTCTGGGGCACAGCTGGGCGGGGCGAACCAGGTGCACACGGCCGACGATCATGGCAGGCGGAGGACTCCAAAGCTCCAGGACCATGATGAGGATGATACCCCGCATCTCACACCAACTGTTACGTGGCGACCAGCCGAATAATAAGCGGCGATGAATGATGGCAGTGAGATGATTTTAATGGCCACTTGCCTATAATGCGACCTTTCCGTTCCCGCACCACTGCCAGCTTCGTCGTCTTCGTGACAATATTGCTGCTTTGCACATAGTTTTTTCCGCAGTGCCACGAGGTACGTCTTAACGAGGTTTTACTGTACCTGTGAGTACTAAAGTTGCTGAATTTGATGTGTCTCAATGTGAAATCTGATCCGATTCATACACCTCCTGCAGTAAGGCCCATGAGCCAACTATAAAATTGAAGTTCTGATCTATTGCTACGCGATGCGTTCAGAACAGGTGCTGCCGTTGATTGTCTCACAGATTACTTTGACCACAATGGCAACACAGGCATCAAAGGTTGCCTCCAAACTATAGCTCTCCACCCTTCGTGGCATGTTTTTTGCTGCTCTACTGTCTTTTTCCACAGTGGCCCACTCATAACTCACCTCAGTTCTGACTGCGGGGCCAATCCAGCAAACAAGCCTTACGCAGTGCTGTTCGGATGGACCTTATGGCCATGCCACTGCTCTTAATTACACCACACCACTTTCACTCGGCCCCATGGCGACATTACTAACAGAGGTGGGGGAAGGAGGAAGTTGGAGCCTAACAGAGGTGGGGGAAGGAGGAAGTTGGAGCAACACGAAAGCCAAATGTGCAACAAGGACATAGTGCAGTGGCCTTGCTCAAAGCTCTTACCCTGAGCTCAAACAGCACAGGTATTTCTGGTTGATCTTACAACTTTGTCATGCCCGAGCTGACAGCTCACCAGCCACACACATCGAAACAAATTTTTAATTACACATGCCAACAACGCCACATCTATTAAGATATGGAAGATGATGTTAAGCTATTTATGCTCTAACCAACCCAAAATTCTTACCACTGTCAAGTAGATGACCTCGGTTCTCTTTGGCAATGCATCCAGCTCATTATTGTTCAGAGCCATGATAAATTGTCATTTTGACCTCTCAGATTTCCTTATCAAGAGGCACAAGGGCAATTGGTTAGCTGTCTGGTTCTTGGGACCAAGTGACATTAAGCAATCACTACAAGCTCTGGGCAAACACTCCCTGAAAGGGCCACCGAAAATCTTGCACCAAAGTTGCAAATTATACTGTTTGAAAGGGCACTACTTTTCTTTCTTTATTTGTACCTCAAAGGCCCACAAGGGAGTATTACATGAGGGGTGGGCTGACATGTATTAAAGCCTCCTGTCACAGAATTTTTCAGAACAGGCAAACTGAAGAGCTAAACAACTCATCTACATCTTTGAGGTTCCTTTGCTCCCATAATTCCTACTGCACTAGAAGCCGTGTGTTGGTGCTTGAATCTGAATGCCACACACCAATATGCATGCACCACACATCCTTTACCAGCATAGCACCATGTAAGATCATGTCAATGCCTCATTTGGGGGCAAGGGGTGCAAGCACACAGAACAGTAGGAACAAAACGCAAACACTAATGTTGTGAGAGTCACTCCTGTGCTCTGTCTTTTGGGCCACATGTTTCAAGATGAACAACCCCCTCCCATTTTCCTCAATGAGTAAAACTACAATAAACATCTACTCCTAAATTGTGAAAACAAAGCGACGAACATAGAAGGAAGAACATAAACATGTCTCATCCTTGTCTTTCCATGTATTCTTCAATTATGGGAACTACTTCCTCGTTCAGCTACCTGTCCTACCTACATTCGTCCGTGGCTTCTCGCCTCTTGCCACTGCTTGTATCTAGGGGCACAAACGTTGCCAGTTTCACAGCAGGAGGCCCACTTTCAAAATTGCAATTTGATAGATCTGTGACAGCCTAGTTGCTTTATTCACTATACAGGCAGGCTTTGTTCATTTGGGGTCTGCAGGTGAAAGCTCATAATGGAGACAAGTTTCGCAGCATGAATAAAACGCACACAGAAGACAAGGAACAAACAAGACAGGACTGTGCTAAAAACAATATAGCAGCACAGTCCTGTCTTGTTTGTTCGTTGTCTTCTGTGTGCATTTTATTCATGCTGCGAAACTTGTCTCCATTATGAACTGCAACTAACTAGCCCAAACCACCGTGTGACTTCAAGGTGAAAGCTGTTGTCTTAATAGTGAATGTTTCCACGTTTACTTTCTGTTTCTTCTTTCTATGTAATGGCTAGGACAAACAGTCGCCCACCCAATGCAAAGGAAATAGCCACATAATCATAAGTTCTCTTCCATTTGGCTGCACTTTCTGCACTAGTTCAAAAAGTGCAGCACGAGTTCTAGGCTGGCTTGCACTCGCCGAAATGGAAGCGCAGCTGCGGTGCAGCAATATGGCGGTGCCCATGTGTAGGTTGAAGAAGCGGAGAAGGTATGGCACTAGTTATTTAATGAAATTTGTTGAAAGGTTTATGGCTTACGGGGGTTTAACGTCCCAAAGTGACTCAGGCTATGAGGGACGCCACAGTGAAGGGCTCTAGAAATTTCGACCACCTGGGGTTCTTTACCATGCACTGACATCAAATTACACGGGCCTCTAGAATTTTGATGGAGGCAAAATTCTAGGGGCCCGTGTACTGTGCGATGTCAGTGCACGTTAAGGGAGCATATAGACCTAATTTTGGTGGCATATTTTCTTCTTTATAATGATGCGGAAGGCACTACAATGCATGAATCACCATGTGGTATTCGCCTACGACCACTAAATAATTTATAATCGAATTTTTCTGTCATGCTGTTTTGGTTTCAACAGCCGAATGAGAGCTGTGACGTCAAAGAGAGGTTTTAGGTCATTAGAGGCATAGAAAAACTGCGATATAATTGCTGCTTTATCGTTTTAATTTACTGCAGTGCTGAAGCCAGCCTTCCTCAAGAGCAGGAATGACAACAAATGTAGAAGCACCAATTACATTGCAGTTTTTCACGCCTCACATGACCTACAACCTCTCTTTAAGGTCACAGTCATTGTTCAGCTGTTGAAACTGAAACAGCACAAGAAAGAAATTCCGTTATAAATTATTTAGCAGCCGTAGGAGCATACCACATGGTAATCTGTGCATAATAATGCCTTACACTTCATTACAAAAAAGATTGGTTGGTTTATGGGGGTTTAACCTCCCAAAGAGACTCAGGCTATGAGGAACACTATAGTGAAGGGCTCCGAAAATTTCAACCACCTGGGGCTCTTTAGCGTGCACTGACATTGCACAGTACACAGGCCTCTAGAATTTCGCTTCCATCAAAATTCGACACCCGCAGCCGGGATTGAACCCATGTCCTTCGGGTCAGTAGCCGAGCCCCATAACCACTGAGCCACTGCAGTGGCGTCATTACATTAAATAGAAGAAACCACGCACCCAAAAGTTAGGTGTCTATGCTCCCTTAAAGAACACCAGGTGGTCAAAATTTCCGGAGCCCTTTACTACGGCGTCCCTCATAGCCTGAGTCGCTTTGGGACGTTGAACCCCCGTAAACCATAACCTTTCAGCAAATAACTGTCATCATTTCATTAAATTACACGCGCCATAGCTTCTCTGCTTCTTCGACCTACACATGGAGGAGGTGAGTGACTGTTTGAGGCGTCATATTGAAAACCTAAGCGGTCACGTCGAGTCGCATGGGCAGCATTTCAGCGCTAATTCGTAAGTCGCCTGTGTGTATACAAGCAACGATTTTTTTTTTCTGTGAAATTTCCTAGAGAAGGTTCATGGTAAGACTTCTCTGCGATTTGCTGCTTGAAAATTCTTCCCAAGTGTTTCAGGATTTTGGAGGTCGTTGGTGTCGGCGGCATGCAGCTGGCTGTAATTTCGTGACGACAGGAAGGCTATCAGACAATCGGGCCTGCACTCAGCAATTCGTTTTGGAAGCGGCCAGTGCCAAACTGCACTTGAACTGTCTGAACTGACGCTGCAGGCACCACCGCGGAACTTCACAGAACTAGTGCAGAGAGTGCAGCCAAATCAGACGCCTATCATGACCACAATATTGACAAAGTGGTATTTGGGCTTGTTGGTATAGCATATTAGAAGACATAGCACAGCACATCAGGACAAAGAAAAGGAGCACACAGGACGAGCGCTTATACTGTGTGCTCCTTTTCTCTGTCCCATTGTGCGGTACTATGTCTTCTAATATCACCACAATGACCTGTCGCACACTGCAACAGTGCCTTGTGAGCTTTATGCACCTCACAAGCTTCCAAACAGTCAAAGGACATCAAACACATTGTCCACAATGTTCATCTCTTTAAGGCCTCTTTACAGCATCAGCCGTAAAAAGGTCTTAAGATTAGACACCTTAAAAGGAAGCTTGCTTTTCCAGTTGCCTCATGCGTTCCATGCTAGTTGGCCACCTGGGTCCAAACACCTTCCCCACGTAAAACCGATGTTCGATGCAGGTGGCACAGCACTCATTTTAAAATTCTCACAGAAGGTGGAGGGCTCACCTTGTGGCACCTTAAAGCCTTTGCTGCCTCAGCATTTTAACGTCCCATTTGTTCAGCCTCTGCACCAGCAAGCGAACGCCGGACTCGAAGCAGGAATCGGGAAGGCCCGTGCATACCAGAAAACTGCCTGCCAGTTTTTCAAGTGCTGTTTTCTGAAATAAATATGAATTTAAAAGAAGAACATGTTTCTCTCTGCAGACACCAAAGCGTAATCGCTTATCCCGCCGCAATTTTTGCACCTGTTTTAGAAAGCGAAATGTAACCGCAGCACTCAATTGTAAAGTGCAATTAACACTACAGACTTTCCCAGCCGCGGGGCCACAAAAAATCAGACCGCGTATAAAACTAATTGCACAAACGGTTTGTTCAACTCACGACTGGCTTTATTAGTAATAGAACCGGTTGTGGTTCAACTGAACTGTTGTCAAAAGCTTCCCGCCTTTTTACGAGAGCACGCAAAAGCTGGTAAATATGCGTGTTTTACATGACCATGAGTTACGCTGGGCTAGGTTTACAAAAGATATAAATACACGCTCAGCGCTTGCTCTTTTCCGTAGACATGCACAGAGCTTTTGAGCAGAACTTACGATAAAACAGATGAGTCTTTCCCTCCGGGTCTTTGGGTCCACTGCCGGGCAAGCGGGCTCAGTGCTAGTCCTAGGCTATCTGCAAACACAAAATATTCGGGCGCAAGGAAGTTTACAACGGAATGCCGAGTGTCAGATAAAAGGCAATCACTCAGTGTGTGCATACCAAAAGATTGAAAGCACAAATTACTCACGTGCAACACGATCGCGCGCACTTTCCGGCGACCGGCCATAGAGCGACTGAAAGCAATGCTCGGCTCGGCTCAAACATGGCTCGAACAACAATAAAAAAAAAAACTGCCGGACGTGACGTCTTTTTTCAAAACGAATGCGACGTCATGGGTTGCAATAACGCCAATAACGCGTGCGTTATCAGGAGCCAGATTACGCAACTGTGACAAATTTTGTAAAAAGTTATTGCGAACATGTCTGAAGCGTCTCCTCGATATCAATGGGCCCCGAGATCGCCACAACATTGCGCTTACTGGCCGCTAGGCGGCGCTAAAAATTGAACCCTCAATTTCGGTTTCAATGTCTGGGAGACTGTGATGCGCGGAACCCGAACATGCTGTTTCATCCTTTTTTCAGGCAGTGAGCAATAACTTTTATTTTGTTAATGGCAAAAATTATGTTTTCTAAAGGCTTAGAGAGCAACAATTGCTTAGAAAGTCTGAGCTGACTTCCACAAAATACTGAAAGAGGATCATCAGTTTCGTTTTCGAAATCTGAAAGCGTGCTCTGCACGCCGTTCTATCATGCCGTTAGGACATTTTGTCTGCTGCATAATCAGTAAGCTTGGAACGATTTACAACGAAGTGAAGACGTACGAAACATCCATATTGCAACAAGTGCTTGAAGTGGCTAGAAATGCCGCAAAATAAGTATTTATACTGCATGATTCATGGTTGTATATTGTACTACTGCCAATGGCAAGAAATCAATAACTACTTAGGACAAGCAAAAAGGGAAAATAATTCATGAGGTAGAATAAGGACAGGAGGAAGTCCGGAATTATCTAAGCTCTCAAATGTAGCCAGGTGACCCGTGGGAAAGGAGGACTGCATGGCGCTCAATGGTTGGAAGCCGGAGGCGTCAGCAGTAATCTGTCCGGGAAGTCGTTAGCCCGCAGGGGGCACATCCCTCATATCTAACGTTCTTAGAACTTTGCGAAGCGCAAGTCTGTTATAATCTTGCTGCGGAGCATTGCGAGAGATGTTTCGATCGGGTGAAACAGATCTTAAAGGGCCCCTGCAGCCTGCGCTGTTTCTGATCATTTTTCCGACGAGCTTTCGCCGAATGGTACTTCCTTGAATAACGTTGACGAATTTAAAATAAACCCATGCCCCTTTTCTCTATTCTTTCCGCAAGAAACACAGCTCACTAGGTTCCTGTGTGATGCACACGCGCACAGTGACTTTGGGAGTAACACAGCAGGCCTGACTGACCGGATTTCTCGAAATGACAAGCGCGTGCGTTGATGAAATGACAACTGAAACAAGGAAAGTATCAGACATGGCGAACGACTTGTGAATATAAAAAAAAAACTGTTCTCGAAGGCACAGACACAAGCGCACTTACAAGGAAAAATGGCATGCGTCGGCGCGATGAAGGCGGCGGAAATCGTTTCTTTCTGCAGTTTCAAGAATTTTCGGGAAAGAGGATTCTTGTACATCTTCGCAACTCCGTTCTTGTCCGTTACGTCAAGTGCATGGTTTGTTAGATATGGTTTGATGAACTTCTTGCATATAATCTGCAGTAGTGCTTCGCTGTGGCCGCTGTCCTTGTTCTCACAGGTCAGGACTGCAGGGAAACCCGCGATTTTATTCACACTAGTTGTAATGCAAGCATGTGTCCAGTGGTCTTTGAAGATGCGTTCGGTCTTTGAGCATGACATCGGCGAACTTCTTGAGGCCCTGTAACAGTCTTAGGAGTGCTAACGTCGGCTAAAATAATCCACCCCTGTCTTGGTGGGCAGTCAAACTGTCTACAAGTAGCATTTCCTTGGCTGGAAATGCAAGCTACAAACTGCAGAATAATTTGATGTTGTGTTTGTCTCCAAGTTTTTTCTTCAAATTAACTTGAGCCGTCTTTCTCGGAATTCTAAGTCGGCAGGAATTTCATGGAACGAAACGCCGGGCTTCTTGTTTCGCTGACTGGACATGCAAAGCGGAACGCAACAGCAATGCATTTTTGCTCGCTACTCCCTCCAGCAACTGCAGTCATCGACGCGTCACTTGTCAAACGGTAACACTAGAAAAATATCACAAACAATATCAGACACAGCGCACCACAAGCCCTAGTTTTTGCTGCAACGGCAGTCACCAGAAAATTCTGTGCTGCAAGCGTGTCGTCTGCTAGAGGGTCATCTGACAGCGCCGCCATACGGCGGACGCGCGTCCTTCTTCTGTGATTCTATTCTTGGAAATATTTCTGTGCAGCGGAAATATACGGCGGGCAGAAAACCCCCTACGCTTCAGGCATGTTCTTCAGGAGGCATTGGACAGTGACGTCAAAATGACGAAATGATGAGACTTCACCACGTGACTCAACGAGGAATCAGACAATAATTATAGCAGGGCGGCGCCCCAGAACATTCGAGGGGCCGTATGCAAAAGTTTTTTGTAAAAAGAAATAAGAAATAAGCAACGATGAATATAACTATATAACATTTTATTTTGCCAAAACATTGTGTTTAAAGTTCGAAAATATTAAGCAAAACAAAAAGCGTTCGAAATTGTGCTATTAAATTGGCTGGTGGGTAACTTTCGGTGCCGCGGGGGTTTGCTGACGGCAGTAAAAAGGCCGATTTGCACGAAAGGAGCTGTTTCACGCCATGTTATTGTTTTTTTGCGGGGCGTCTGGAATCGAGCTACTGTGCGGTTGACCTAAGTGCGCAGAAAAATTTCAGCGAATGCAGTGAAGGCTACCGAGCGAACTTGCAAGAAGCGCTTGGTACGAAATCGACGAAGACAACTTCTTGAAGTATGTGTTGTTCGGCTCTTTCTATCGATGACAAAAATGCCAAAGGGTGATGTGTTGCAGTATGTGATGTGTGGTTGTTTGTTTCTTTCCCCTTGGGAAACAGAAGACGACCACGAAGTGCCATTTGCTGGGAAAAATAAAGGGCTTTGCCAGCATAAGCGTGTCTTATTTATATGTAGCTGTGTGTCACAGAGGTGACGACGGCACCCACCCCTTCTGCGCACTAACTTTACAAATTGCCTCAAACACCCGCTGTACGCATTTGCTCATCGCCGGTTGTGCGATGCAGACGTACGCCTCATTACCAACGGCAGCTTGAAAGCCGCCGGTAGCAAAGAACCGCAGTGCACATATAGCACTTGCCGCCGCACCGACAACGTGCTCGCACGCGCACCTCCCAGTTCATCGGCGACTTCGTCGCACAGCCGCTCCACCGTCTGCTTCTCCAGTCGAAAAAGGAGTCGAAACAGCTCGTCCGGCAATTTTCTGTCACAAACGCAACGGTCAAATTGACGGCCTCAAAACTGTCACAAAAACTGTCAATTAGCGGCTGCATAATTAGGTGTGCAACGTCACCACTTCTGCCATATTCCGTGACATAATCTGCTGCCACCCATGGCGCAAAAAAGCAAAATGGCCGCCGGCAACGACCGACCAATAGGAGCGAGGCTTATTGACACCTTTTTGACAAGTTTTTGACAATTTTCCTAATTGGCAGTTGCGTAATCTGGCCCCTGGTTGCAGCAGTCACTGCCTCTCGGTCGGTCGGTCGGTCGGTCGGTCGGTTGGTTGGAAACATTTGTCTTAAGGGGACTATGCAATAAATTGATTAAGATTACGTAAAGCAGACGAGAGACAGGCATTTCATCACTCGTCACCCCAACGCAAGAATTTTTAAGCTAGCATCAGTAACAACGAAGATATAGACGATTAAAAATTATGCTCCTCCTCTCTCCCCTGAACTCGTACACGCGGGGCACCAGAAAAAAAAATAAAGAAAACAGGTCTGGGACTGGGCCCTGCCTATGAATACGTCACCCGCTCACGTTCCTTTTGCAACTTCCGGTTGTCGCTCCTAGCACCCCAGCAGCAGCGTTGGCGGCGTGATTGCGGCGTGCGTCGGTTTCTTTGCTTGTCGTCTGTTGTAGTTAGCAGTAATTAACCCGGACCTCGAGGCGCGACTGCCTGCTCTTACGGCCGCGATGGGCATCGAGCCCTATGCGTTCACGCCGTACCGGCTGAACGCCAGCGACGACAGTAGCGACTCGGCGAGCGACTGCGAGTGGCTCCGGAACTCCCGACAGAATGAGGCTGCAGAGGAAAATTGAAACCATAGGCGCGAAGGCAATGCCGTGGCTCGCGCTTGCCCGAGAAGGTCGCGCGGCGGCACGAGCAGACGATTTTCACGGATACCGGAAGTGTGCCCGTGACGCCGTGGCAGCCATGGCTCCAGCGAATGACAGCGTGTGGTGGCCTGGAGACGTCATGGGTAAATTGACGCCTTTTTTCACGATTTTAATGTCAAAATCGGTCACTACGATCACACCAATCGGACCGCGAATTTAAAAAAAAAGCCCTTATTAAAAATCAGTGTTGTCGGTAACGCGTTACAAGTAACGGCGTTACCGGTGACGAGTTACTTTTTTCGGTAACTTAGTAGCGTACTCGTTACCAATTCGGAACTGTAACGGGTAACGTACTTACGTTAACATTTCTCGGTAACGTGAGGTGTCACGTTACAAGTTACTTTTTGTTCCAGTTGTGACCCACTCCGCTCCCTTATCTAGAAAAAAAAAGAGCAGAGCACCTAATGTGATGTAAATAAACGTCACGTTACAAGTTACTTTTTGTTCCAGTTGTGACCCACTCCGCCCCCTTTCTTAGAAAAAAAGTGCAGAACACCTAATGTGATGTAAATAAACAAAATGTACAGGTGCTCCCGACAGGCCTTGTTGGGGCTCGCATGCATGCCAGAAAACAGCTGCCCTTGACAACGCACCCAACTAAATAAAAAAGACGGAATAGCCATAAAGCACGAAAAACCTGCACGAACACGCATTCACACACTCGCCTTCGCCTACCTCCCCTTCTCAAACCACTCTCACACACAACTCTACAGAGTGGAAGCATGCCGAGCATTTTGGGACATCACATTTTTCAAAATTACTCTAAATCTGTTGAGAGTTCAGCGATGTTTTCTTTGTGAAGTTAGAATCGATGATGGAGTGTCATTTTGTGTTTAATGCCACATTCAGAAGATGGCTTCATCATGTGCCAAAAAGTTAGAATCCAACACATGTAACTCTACAAGCAACTTTAGGCCACTATAACATTGCTAAGCTCCTGCACATTTGTGCAAAGTATTCTCGTTAAATCAGGATATCGCGCAAAATCGTTGTTCGGGCTAGATGTTATATGTGAAATTTGAGCTTAATAAAATTGTTATCGTAAGTTCTTAAGGTGAAGAAAACTTAAAATTGATGGTCATGAAGTAACGGCAAAGTAACGTGCGGTACTTTTTTTCCGGTAACGGTAACGATAACGCGTTACCTTTTTTGTAGGTAACGTAGGTCGGTAACGCGTTCCTTTTTTTTTAACATAAGGAGTAACGTATTTAGTTACTTTCGGTAACGCCTACACCACTGTTAAAAATTCATAATAAATTGCCGGCTCAGTTCCGAAGACTCATACTTGGTGTGAATGCTTCTCAGCATCATTTCTAAGCATTGAAAACATTTACAAGCGACTTTTTATTCATTGCATAGTCCCTTTAAGCGTTAATTGCTGATTTGCCCCCTACTACTGTCCAGATATTGTCAATTTTCTAGTTCGCTCTCCCCATTTCGTGTCAACATTCCTTATGTACAGGTATCTGAAAACTTTCATAGCCCACCGCTTTTCCGTCATCTTTCTCAATCGCTCCTCAAATGCTATCTTACTGCTAGTTTCTCTGCTATCGAACGACGCCCATCCCATATCACCCTGTACCCCCTGATTTGGTGTATTGCCATGTGCTCCCAAAGCTAGCCTCCCTTCGCCACGTTGTTTAATTTCTAACCTTGCTTGAACATCTGGTCTCATGCACAGGACCGCATTACCGAAAGTCAGGCTAGGAACCATCACCCCTTTCCAGATCCCTCTTACCACTTCATACCCATTGTAATTCTACAGTGCCCTATTTTTGATGACAGCTGCATTCCTACTAGCTTTATTCATTACATATTTTTCATGCTCTGTCAGATACTCAGCACCGTAATTAATCCACACCACAAGATACTTGTACTCATCCACTACTTCTAGAGTGAACTCCTGTATTCTATGCTCGCCGCCCTCATCATTAAATATCATGACTGCAGATTTTTCCTTACTAAACTTGAAACCTAATCTGTCTCCCTCTGTTCTACAAATGCCTATCAATTCTGCAAATCTTCCTTGTTGTCAGCCATTAGCACTATACCATCCGCGTACATTAGTCCTGGTAATGACTGTTTAATCCATTTTCCTTGCTTGAAAAAAGAAGGGTTGAAGCCTAGTCCGCTCCTCTCTATAGCTTGGTCTCCAACCCTTGCAGGTACAACATGAACAACAAAGGAGACAGAGGACATCCTTCATGCTTGCCTAAGCCCCCGCTGTATCTATCTATATAGGCCCTTATACATTTTTTCCCCATTTTATAAGCAATCTGTAACCTTTATATATACATATATATATACTTATAAAGGGAGCCCACAGCCACCGAAACCAAGGAGCAAAGGGGAATGTTTAATTTTTTAATGAGTAGTGCTGACCAGTGGAATAATAATACTTCGATTAATCTATCGCTTAACGAAAATTACTTATAAAGCAGCAGAAAAAACAGCCATGCCGCCGGTGGGATCCGAACCCACGACCTCAGAATATTGCGTCCGGTGCTGTACCAACTGAGCTACGGCGACGGCTGTCCAATCTGCTGCTTTCGTGGGTATTTATTTTTATTGGGTGTAAGCGAACCTTGAGACTGTTCACCAGCACCACCCCCGTCCATAGCGGCGGACGTAGCACGTCCTGTATTACCACGAGTGTGACGTGGAACGTCATCTAACGGCGAGGGCGGAAACTGTGCGAGAGCCCTCTTATGCTACCTATGGCATGAAGACTGCCAGAACCGAGACTCTCGTTAAGCTATTAGCAGACAAAGTTAAGGAAATGAGGGGCTCGTTTGACAAACTTATGAAGGGAGCCAACAGTCACCGAAACCAAGGAGCATAGGGGAATGTTTATTTTTTTAATGTGTAGTGCTGATCAGTGGGATAATAATACTTCGATTAATCTATCGCTTAACGAAAATTACTTATAAAGCAGCAGAAAAAACAATCATGCCGCCGGTGGGATCCGAACCCACGACCTCCGAATATCGCGTCGGGTGGTCTACCAACTGAGCTACGGCGACAGTTGTCCTATATATATATATATATATATATATATATATATATATATATATATATATATATATATATATATATATATATATATATATATATATATATATATATATATATATATATATATATATATACAGTATTGTGCGTTTTTATCGTGAAGACTCAAAAGTTTCCCCGCCTCAACCGCTGGCTCATTTGCGATGAAACTGCACACAGAGCTTGCGTATTATGGTAACTTTTGTATCGTAGGAAGTTTGACAACGGTACTTACTTAGTTGAGCCGTGCATGATGCGAAAACATAATTGTCTACGTAGAGATCGGCAACCAAAACCCGCAAACTACGCTTTTTCGCTAAAACAATTATTATTATATTATTTTCGCTGAAGGCCGGCAGTGGCGCCATCTGTTTGCAGTAGCGCAAAGCGTCACGACAAGGCCGTCGAGGAGTGCCGTTCCTGTCGTTTCGTCTGCTTCTACTGAAGCGCTTACAACATTTTCGACTAATTAAGCGGAAAAATATCAGAACAAATGATTTAACGAGGCTTTACCTTTTATAGAATATAGTTTGCAATGCTCGCCTCGGCGGCCTTGTCGTGACGGTTTCCACTGCCCAAAACAGATGCCGCCACTGCCGCCCTTCAGCGAAAAAGCGTCGTCTGCGGGTTTTGGTTGCCGATCTCTACGTAGACGATTACGTTTTCGCATCATGCACGGCTCAACTAAGTAAACACCGTTGTGAAACTTGCTACGATACAAAAGTTACCATTATACGCATGCTCTGTGTGCAGTTTCACGGCAAATGAGCCAGCGGTTGAGGCGGGGAAATTTTTTAAAGTGTTCACGATAAAAACGCACAACACTGTATATAGGACAACCATATATATATATATATATATATATATATATATATATATTAAAAGATTAATTACTCCATCTTCCACATCCAATGTGCCCAGTATGTCCGAAAGATACTCTTGAATAACGTTGCCGTAGGCTCGCCTGATATCCAGAAATGCTAGCCATAGGGGCCTGTGTTCCTTTTCAGCAATCTCTATACACTGCGCCAATGAAAACAGATTGTCCTCCGACCTCCTTTGTTTCCGGAACCCATTTTGTAGTTCCCCTAGCACCCCCTCGTTCTCCACCCAAGCCTGCAGTCTGTCCTTTAAAATCTGCATCACCACCCTGTAAACCACTGAACCCACAGGGTGGCTAGAAGCGTAATACGCCACCTGTCAGTAGTGGCAGGTGGAGTGTGAAGAGCTGCGCTGAAATCTCGCCTTACCGAGTATCGCAATCGTCTGTCAATTTTTTTTTCAAAGTTAATAGACACTTGCCATGATTCACACCATGCAGTAACCTTTTGCAACACATCATTCAGTTGTAGTTGGTCTGAGACACTTGTCACTTCTGTACAAATGACGCAATCATCAGCGTAAAGTCTGATTTTCACAGAAATGTTAGCGACGATATCGTGAATGTATATTAAAAACAACAAAGACCCAAGAACAGAGTTAAAAACATCGAATTGATGTCTATTTGCAAGATAGGCTGAAAAACAATTTACTAGTTGTTTGTTATGAATTATTGTGTATAATTAGAAAACATACCCAGCAATTCGGGAAAAAAGAATTTTTCAACGTGTAAAAGTTTACGAAAGCAGTTTTTGCATATATTGAAAGATTTCACTGTAACGATCAATATATGCGCAGGTCTCCCTTCTGCAGGCTTGCATTTTTTTTTCTATTAACGTTCTTGCTATCGTCAAAAACGCTCCCCTTTGGTTCTCTGTGGCAGTCTTAACTGTACTCGATGCGATCGCTGGAAATACTTTAAAACAAAGATCTTGTTACGTATCGGGAGAATGGACCATTACCTGAAATCTTCCCATAACAGGAGAATACAATATTCATATATCCAAATTTTTGTCCAAGAATGCTGGGCAGGAACTTTTCACGAGGGACCCGGTCGAAGGCTTTCGAAAAAGCCATAAATGTTGCATCAATCCGCGTTCCATCGTTAAATAACGAAGAAAAATAATGCGTAATTTCAACTTGCTGTGTACTATGGTACACAGCAAGTTGAAATTACGCATTATTTTGCTAGTTAAATAGTTAAATGAGCGGCCCTGAGTCCGTGCTGATATTTGGTAAAAAAAAGTTTAGCTCCGAGGAATTTCGATATGTGATTGTGAATTATGGGTTCAAGTAGTTTACAAGGAGTCGATGTTAGTGAAATTGGGCGGTAGTTCCCGATCAGTCGCTTTTCTCCACTTTTGGGAAGCGGTTGATGAGTGGTGATGATTTCATAAGCATATACAATTTTGTTTCCGAGCGTGTATGAAATCATCGTCATTATAGTAAAATACGTCCGTAATATTATTTTGCTAATTAGCTAGAAGAATCGCACTTTTGCCCTTGATTTTCTGTCTTTTCTTCTCAATTGCTATACGCAGCTGCGTTTTTACTATAATGATGATGATTTCATTCGCATATACAATATTGTTTCCGAGTGCGTACCCGCCGCGGTGGCTCAGTGGTTAGGGCGCTCGGCTACTGATCCGGAGTTCCCGGTTTCGAACCCGACCGCGGTGGCTGCGTTTCGACGGAGTCGAAATGCAAAGGCGCCCGTGCTCTGTGCGATGCCAGTGCACGTTAAACATCCCCAGGTGATCGAAATTATTCCGGAGCCCTCCACTACGGCCCCTCTTTCTTCCTTTCTTCTATCACTCCCTCGTTTATCCCTTCCCTTACGGCGCGGTTCAGGTGTCCAACGGTATATGAGGCTGATACTGCGCCATTTCCTTTCCCCAAAAACCAATTATTATTATTTCTGTGTGCATTGGGCTTTTGATGCTTATATTTGGACATACCCTCCTATATTTTTCTATGCCTGCTCGTGCCCTCCGGCGCGGCCGTTCACCGCTCTCTCCTGACCTCCTCTCTCTTCGCACGGGAGGCGTGCGTTTGAGGCGTCCATCGATAAGTGAGACAGTTACCCTACAGTTACTGCGCACGCTTTGCCTGAAGCTGTGACGCAGGACCACCGTCAAAGATTATGCGGCAGTCTTTATTAGCGCATGTCGCTGGCATACTGTATTGAGAAACCAGAAAAATGACCTACGAGCACGGATGGGAAGAACCATGTAGAGTGAGTGAACCCGGAAAATAATCGCTTCCAAGGGAAGGAAATGACCCGAGTTCGACTTTTCTCACAGCGCAACCTACCGAGTGTCAAAGGTGTGTTGTCAAATTCGCCCGTCCGCTGAAGAACAGTGACGTCACCAGACCGGATGTGACGTCACTTCCGGTAAAGGCATTAACCGCTGCTAATGCTATCACATTGCCAACACGTAATGAAATTAGGCGTCCCTGTAAATGTTTTTTTTTTTCTCCGGTAGGTGTGAGGGGAAATGGTTCACCGGCTGTTCCAGAGGGATCAGCTGAACGCCAGCTCAACTTGCCACATAATGATTGCCATCTAAGGAGCTGCGCATGCACTTATCCCAAAATTAAAGCAGTCGTGTCAGGTAATTCCGACCGCCATTCTACAGCCACCCATTATTAAATGGTTGTGGTACGCAGCATAAAGGTAATTAAATTTGATCTGAAATGGTCTTAGGAGACAAATATGATACTATGATTCAAATGTAGAGGTCATGACGGACACGGCACTGCAGGCCGGGGTCAAAGGGAAAAAAATGTTTTATTGTTATACAATTGCTCAGGCAGCAACAGCTTTCGGGGCAGCGGCTCCCTGTTAAATATATCCTGCATTGAAAACTTTGTGAATACTGGGCGAAAAATTTCGATAAAAACAGTGACAAAAACTGTGCGTAATGTGTAGGCACTGCCACTTCAGTATCTCTCGCTTCCTCAAGACTTCGGCGGCGCTATCGACCTGCCGCTTCCTTGAGAAGCTGCTTCAGAGTTCTCCTTTTTGCTCATTTAAAGGGGCTCTGAAGGGGGCTCTAATAAAGTTGCGGCATGCCTAGAATATTGAAGCACGCCGCTTCACGAGTAGTGTCCAGCAAGGATTTTTTAAATGCGCTTTGTAGAAGCAGAGTTATCTGTAGTTAAAATTTGAATTTCACCGTCTTCGCGCCTTTCCCTCTCCTCTCGTCACTTTTTGCACTCTGGAAGGTAGGCGCTCCTTCGCCGACCCCCCTCTGGGAGCGGAGCTTCCCGACCCGCCGGAGATAAGCGGCTTATTAGCCACGGCTAGGGTAGCTGCCTGACGTCTGAAAGAATGTAACCAATGGCCACCTCTCACATTGTCTACGCAAATGCGGGGGACGGAGGAGGGTGCCAGCATGAAAAAGTCGCCGGAAAGGGCTCGCCAACTTTGACGCATGATTGTGGGTCGTCTGCTGCGTGTAGAAGGGTATTATTTGCCCCTGGTTTTCATGGCAACACAGTGCAGTGATTAAGTTAGTTAATGTGCTCTCCTCGGAAGGCGTTTCAGAGCCCCTTTAACTTCAATATGCAGGTGCGGACACAAGTGCACGGGGCACGCTATTCCATTCTGAGTGCAGTCACGCTTTCCCTATGGGAAATGAAGAAATGCTGTTTGCCCATGAGAAAGCGCACATGTGTATGCACATACCGTAGTTTCCATTATAAGCAACGCGTGAAAGATGTTAGAACGAAACTGTATGCTACGTTTACTTCTGTCCGCACCTGTGCATACCGCATCTGGTAGTAGAGGGCCACAAGCAGCTCTCCAGAGGGTTACAGAAGTTCCCTGCCCTGAGGTCAATAAAGTCCAGATTTACTAGGTCAAAAATGCACAGGAGAGCACCTAATTTCCTTATGTGTCGGCCATGCGATATCAATGCAATGTTTACATAACACGCTGTGCACTCAAGAACACACTCTGTTTCATGTCCAACATTCTCGGAAAAAAAATTTGAAACTAAAAAAAAAAACAATTGTGACACACTGTTACGGTAATGTTGAAGGTAATGGATCATTATTCTGATGTGTAGCAAAATCTTTCTTCTAAAGTGTTTCCATCGATCGCATTGAACAGTTAAGACTGCCGTAGAAAACCAATGGGAAAAGGTTTTTATTATACCAAAAACATTAACAGAAAAAAAAAATGACTGCCGTCGGGTGATCTGGTGGTGTAAGGATTTTTTGGGGAAAATTTAACATTATATGAAAAACTGCGTTCATAAACGGTTTCGCGCTCAAAGATGCTTTTGTCCAGAAATGTTGGGTATGTAGCAGTTTGCCTGGGAGTTATGCAAAAAACGTTTAAGAGAGCGTAGATGCAGAGAGGACCGATTGACGACTCGAACGAATTCGGACACCTCTTCAACAATTTCGTCGCATCTGCACCTGTCTAAAATCCGTACAGTGTCTTTTCACTCATGCACGAGAAAAAAAAATCAGTTGGTGCCAACAATTCGACGCATAATAAACAGCGAGGTCCCCAGCCTGCACAGTTTTTATGCACGTAAATTTGTCGTTTCGAGCACTGGATTAGGGCCCTCAGGGCGCTTAGACATCGCATAACGTTTACTTTTTCTGGCATGTTTGTCGTTTTTAGCCACGATTGCCCGCGTTAAAAACGCTCACCGCGTAAATCCCCCGTCATTAGCACCGCGTCGCAAAAGCCCTGGCAATATTTTCCCCGTGCACCGATCACCGCGCGCCAGAAGTCCTGTACCAGGATCCCCGGGTCAAAGCCCCGCATGATATTCCCGTTCTCCGCGACACAATGCGCATTGGTTGCGGGTACTCCTGCAGACACCCCTATAATATATGACTTCCGGGGGCAGATGTTCCGGTCTCTCAAGAGATACCCTCGACTCAGGGTGGCAAGCTCAGTCTGAAACCAGCCACCAGGTGACAAAGGGGGTGGTCTCTTGTCGCCCAGCTTTCGTCGGGCGCAAGCCAGAGAATGGATCGTAGTGTAAGGTTCGCAAACAAAAACAAGCTTTATACAGCAAAGAGACAATTCAGAGGAATTTCTAACCACTCGTAAGAACACATACACATACAACGCAGCACATACGCAAAGCAATGCTAGCAGAGGCTACAGTACAAAGAAATATTTTACAACAAAAGTGTTGACCCGGGAGGCCTGCGGAAGCGCTTCTTCGAAGCTTGAACTATACGGCACGGGCTGACCGAAGGCTCTAAACGTCGGCGTCTGTTTTCCACTTCGCGCCAATGCAGGTGCGCACACACACACTTGACATCAGCAGTATACAGACGCTCACTCACTCTGCCGCGGAGACACGCATCGCCATTGGCGAGAGATTCGAGGCGCTTCTTTCCGACCCAGCGCCGTCGCTTCCGATCGAAGTGGAGGGCGCATCATTCAGCACACACAAGGTTACGCGGTCTCCATGGGTAACCAGGGGTTGTTCCTCCAAACCTCTGGATCTCCCGACGGCGCGCGCCCCTTACAAAATTTTTTTTGGATAGTCTATAGACTGTCCACAGACTTCTGTCTATAAAGTCTATAGACTCTTTATAGACAAACCCCAGAGAACAGTGTATAGGCAATACAAATCACATAGACAGTCTAAAGGCAATCTATAGATTTATGGCCATAAACTTTTAGTAGACTTTTTCAATAGACCGTCTATAGACTACGAATAGCCAAAAAGAAATATCTACAGGAAGGCAATAGAGTCTACAAGAAGTCAATAGACTGTCTATAGACCATTTTAGCAAGGGGCGGGCGCACCGCGCCGACTTTCCAGATGCGAGCATTTTTGTGACCCTCACTGTCTCGTAAATAGTGTGAAATCACCAAAATAGGCGAGATGACTGTTCTCAGTATCTTGTGAGCGGTGTGATGTCACTACAGGTGAGCTGACTGCGGGCTAAGGTTCTGCCTCTCCCAGCTCCGTGGGGTTAGTGCGAAGAAAATGGTTGCCAAATCCTTCGTTAATTTCTCGGTTTGAGTTCAAGGACATCACACTGCGGCGGGACGTCTCAATTGCACAAGTAGCAAACGAAACGTTAGGGCTGGTGTGCCTGCTTAGCGGGCAGCGCTTGTCGACACCTCTTCGCGCACGGGACCCATGTGCTGGCTGCCTGCTGCGAACACTAACTAAATAACAAACACAGAAGGAAGTATACATGTGTACCGCAATGAAGGTTAAAACGTGCAAAAAGAAGTCACTGGAATTTTCTGCTAGCCTGCAAGCAGTATAGTGACAGAAAAGATTTTTCCTTTTCTTTTCCGAAAACCGAGGTGCGTAACTTACACTATATATGCCCTGCATAGGTAAAAAAAAAAGAAAACTGACCAATCCCTTTTAGACGTTTAAAGGAACTGAGGAAAAAATTGTTTGATAAGGCAGCGCTGCCACATGAAAGTTTCGTGCGTGGAAGTGACATTGAGTGAAGTATACCAGGAGAGGAATGAGGGTGACGCCGAGGAAAGGCGGAATAAGCACAGCCAGCCGTAATCACGTCCACAGTGGCAGTCGCGCCCGTCCCTTTGTGCTTCCAAAACTAGCGCAGCTCGCGGCGTTTTAAAGCCCGTGCAGCTTACAAAAGCGGCCCTAACAAATCGGTCGCGCATCTATGCGCAGCCTGTGAGGATCGAGGCAGTGTGACAGGGCGCGCGAGGCGCCCACGCGGGCTGCGGTCTCTCATTATCACGGCGTCAGATAAACGACCGCGTCCACAAGACGGAGGGTATGGCTGCGGGCGACGCGGCCAAGTTGCCATCTGCACCGAGGGCCGGCAGGATCTAGCCCGAGAAAACCTCCTCAAAATCCCACGGTCCGGGCTGCTACATGCCCGGGGCCATAATTGAACAGCTCATAGTTTTCATTGGCCGCGCCACCTAACGAGCGGCGGCGGCGGTAGAAACGGGTCCCTAAAAGCCGCCATAAAAGCTGGCCGCATGCGGCGCGTCTTGGGCGCATTGTGTGGACGCGGCTGGGACACTTGGGAGACGCGTACTGGCGATGGGGACGGGGGTCGTCGTTAGGGGGCGCTCCTTTGTCGCGGCCATAACGACGCCGCCACCGCGTCAAAGGGCCGAAGAAGCCGACGCCGGAGACGGCCGGAAAGTGCTCGCGGCGAAGGACGCGCCTGCCTCTGGCCGCTGCTGCCGCCATTGTTTGACCCCTTGGGCCGTGAGCTGAGTGCTCGCCGAGAGGAGCTTCGGGGGCGCTCATGAGCAGCATTCGGGGGCGCCCTAATGGGGAGTAGCAGGCAATGACCGAGGCGATTGGGAGTCGCGAAGCGGCGCACTCAGTCAACGAGCCGCCCCATAGCGCGAGAGGCGCACGGCGCCGCCGAGCCTATTTCCGCGAGTAGCCGGCAACAGGTTTTGCCCCGGGACTCGAGGACGGCGCCTGGGAAGCAGAATGCACTGCGGTCACTTCGCTTAGCGCCCGCGCTAAGCGACCCGGGCGCGAGCAGCGTCAAGGTGTTGGAAAGGAAAGGCGAATTGGACGCTTTCGTGCTCTAGACTCGCGGCGTACGGAATGGTTCCGTGTGGTGCCTTTCTCGGGCTTCGACTGTGGGCTACCCCGCGAGAGCTACGAGGCGAAACAAATGAATTATGTACAAGCGGGGCACAAATGGAGCGCAGTAGAAACATGTGGGGTACGGAATGTCTTAAAATCAGCAAAGTTTCATTATTTTGAAATAACGCTCCCCGAATTCATCAGAAGCAATCCCCAAAAGTTTTGGAAATTTTTAGGTCGAAAGAATGAGCAGTTGAGTAAGGTTCGAATTAATGACGACATTGTGACCGACTGCACAGTGATTGCAGAAGGTTTTAACTCTTTACTTTCAAAGCGTATTTCTGACGGAGAGGGCAACCACAGCTAGAATTCGAGGTGATGATCTTGGTAACGTACCGGCTATTTCTGTGAATGGTGTTCTGTCGATGCTGCGTAAACTTGATGATAAGAAATGTTCTGGTCCTGATGGGCTTGCTAATGCTTTTCTTAAACGTTTTGCAACGCAATTATCCGAGTTTTTAACACAGATATTTCAAGTCTCTTTAACTTCTGGTGATGTGCCGGAGGACTGGATAATGGCCCGCGTTGTACCAATCCATAAAAAAGGAGATAAGCTAAGTATTTCTATCTACAGACCGATTTCAATTACTTCTTCTTGTTGTAAATTAATAGGACACATAGTCTCTGGGCACCTTAATTCGTTTCTAGCTGAAAATAACATTTTATCCCCTTTGCAACACGGCTTCAGAAAGGGTATGTACACCGTGACGCAGTTGGTTTCTACTGTTAATGAGTTCCAAGTTGTTCTTGATAAATCCGGGCAGGTTGATGCTCTTTTTTTAGACTTCCGCAAAGCTTTTGACACTGTTTCTCATGGCAAACTCATTTCTAAATTAGATAGTATTGGCGTCCCTACTTATCTTGTCAACTGGATTCATGCTTATCTTAAACATAGGAAACAATACGTAGACGTTAATGGCTGCAGATCTAACGATCTTCCAATTACTTCAGGCGTACCTCAAGGCAGCGTCTTAGGGCCACTGCTTTTCCTAATCTATATAAATGATCTGTCTGCTTCCATCCCCGGAAATGTCTCTTTAAAGCTTTTTGCAAATGATTGCATACTTTTTAAGACCATAAATAACCAGAACGATCACTACTTCTTGCAAAATGCGCTTCTAGCTGTTCATCAGTGGTGTGTAAAATGGGATATGCAACTAAACCTTGATAAAACTATTCTCTTACGCATTTCGCGCAAAAAGCATCTTAGTCCTTTCTCTTACATCCTGCAAAATCATGTAATCCACGAGGTTACACAATATAAATATTTAGGGGTAACGTTAACTCATGACTTAACATGGACTTCACACATTGCAGACATTTGCTCCTCGTCCTTTTCTAAGCTTTGTTACTTAAGGCGGAAGCTTAAAGATGCCCCAAGTAAAGTTAAACTCCTTGCATACTCAACATTCATTAGGTCCAAATTAGAGTACGCTTCGGTATTATGGGATCCATTCATAAAGAAAGACATATACAAGATAGAGATGGTGCAAAGGAAAGCGGTTAGGTTTATTTATAACAAATACAGGAGGTTAGACTCACCTACAACACTAATGAAAACCAACCATATTCCATTACTTGAAGTGCGCAGAAAAATTTCCCGTCTGTTGTTTATGCATAACCTTTTAACACATAAACTAAACATACCCCGCCCTGAAATTCTCAAACAATTGTCGCGCCGAACACACCATTCACGAATTCATTTGCTGGAACCCATTTTTGCAAAGACTGACTCATTCAAGCACAGTTTTTTTCCACGGACTGTTTCCGACTGGAACTCTCTTCCCGAGGCCATTTTCCAGTCCTCAAATTTTAGTAAAGCTCTTGAGAAGCATTTTCTCGAGTTAATGAGCGTTGTATTTCGTTATTCTGCTCATTGTTTGTAACCCCATGTATTTTCTTAGTATTTGTCATTTTCAATGCCTTGTATAGCCCCTCTTGAATGGGCCAATCTATTGGCCTGCAGTATTATGAAATAAAATAAATAAATAAATATGTTGCACGGCTACATTATCCGGTCTACAGTAAATAGAATACCACGCAAAGAACTTGTACGGAAACGATTTCTTTTATTTTGCGCATTTTTGCCGTCTTAAGAAGGTGCCCCAGAATCCAAACGGCAAGTTTTCGCAGTGAGAAGATATTAGAGAGCTATAGCATATCGTTACCGTGTTTACGTTAGCGTTTACCGGGCCCTGCAAGCGACGTCTGCGCATGCGCCGCCACTTACCGGTCCGCAAACACTTTACGGAATCCCTTTTAGCGTTGCGGAGAGTAATACCCCTGTCACACGGGACGTTTAATGTCATTCGCAGCGAATGACATTCACAACGAATGTCATTGCCTGCTGGCGTTCCCGTTCTACACGGGTACACAAGGCTGCGTTCCAATACTCCCAAGTAGACGGCTACTTAGACGTCTAGCCGGACAGCCGCCATCTTGGGACGCGTTCCATTTCTCGGCGAAGCAGTCTCATAAGACTGCTTCGCCGAAGTCCGCATCGATGCAGGCTAACTTGCTGTCTAAAGATGGCGGAGCTGATGTACGCGGATGAGCGAGGCGTGCTCTTGCGGGCGTCGGACTGTACACGGAGTATAAAAAAGGAAAAATGTGAGTCATTCCATAATGTTATTTGGTACGCAAACTAGTGGCTAATTAATCTTCGTGGACGTGCGATTCCTAGCAGTGAATCACGCAGGAGAAAATCGTGCAGTTGAGAGCTTTGCTACAGCAGCGGACGCTGTAGGTCTGTTTACGTGATCCGGACGATGCCGGATCTTAATTAGCACTTGATTTTAGAGAATACTCGTCGCTGTCGTTGGTTTCCTCGACGGGCGTTAAGACGGCTGGCGTGACGGTTAACAAATGTGTTCTTCTGTTGCTGTATTAGTTGCATCAACTCTTTCGCGTGCATTCTTTTTTATCTCTACACTCTCAGAACAAATACACCGGCATGTTGCGAATTGATTTTAGTCGTTGCAGGATTAAAGATCGCTGCTGTATTTAGGTCTCTCGCTGTCTCCGAGTGCCACGTAGGGCAGACAGCGGGTTTAATGTCACGTATGTGTTTTCCTGTTGCAGTGTATATTAGCCGTATCGTATTTCGCGCATATTAATTACAGTCTTTCGTATTCTTATGTTTACAGGACCGTCTGGACGAGCACGTTCGAGGAGCATGTACAGTTGAGCATCAATAATAAAAGAATAATCGCATATCTCTTTAGCGTCGTCTTCGGAGAGCGGTCCCGTCTGCTACAAGTAGACTGACCGATAGGCACATCCACCAGTCCGGTTTACGCGCAAATTCATTCCAGAAGAAATGTGTAAACTTGTTGAAAACACGTTTTTAATTATCTTTATTGCTCAGTTTGTGAAAAATAGTAGTACAACTGTTCATAAGCTTTAGTTACATTATTATGCCGCGAGGCGGCGTGAGCACTAGACAAGTTCCAATACATGGACATGTAGACTGCTTCCTAGACGTCACACTAGACGTCTTGTTAGACGTCTAGAGTATTGGAACGCAGCCCAAAATGGCATTTGCAAATGATGGCGATGTCCATCGGCTAACTGCTACGACAGCAGAACGTTACAAATCATGTTTTTCATACACATATTTTATGTTTATTGCTGGTATCACACTGTTACACATTAATACACTCTTTAAAAACTTTTTGCAACGCCTTGCGGCAGCAATAGTCAACAAGCAATCCACTGAAATATCCAAAGCAAGACAGGCTCAAAGCCGCTCACGATCCCTCCCGTACATGCCGCCCGCACTTCCTCCCGAATTCTTGACGTTTCGTCGTCAGTCCAACACGCCTTCTGCTGGGCTGGCGGAGCTGCAGAGTTGTTTTCCATTGCGAGCACTGAAGGCAAATGGAGTGACGACCACGCTACTCAGGCAAGATGGAGGACGGCTTGTAAACAAACGCGGCCGTCTCTACAGTAACTGGCGGCAACTGGGAACAAGAGTGTAGTTGCGCAAATCGCTTCAAATACCTTATTTTACGTCAAAAATGATTCAAAAGTTCATTGCAGCAATTAAAATAAAGTTTTCTTTGAATACGTTTTGTTCTCGCTAATCAGTTTTGTAATTTTTCGCCAAGCCGCTGTCGTCGAGATTACACAGGTCGCGCGTGCATGAGTTCGGGAAACTCATTCAATGGGCGAATGTCGTTAGCTGTGAATGTCATTGACTGTGCCCGTGTAGCAGCGAAAAAAACGCCATTCAAACGTAATGTCATTCGCTGCGAATGACATTCAACGTCCCGTGTGACAGGGGTATTAGCGTTCGCTCGTAAACAAACATGGCGGCGCCCTGCACGGCCGCTTCGGACCAAATACAGCACCGCCGCCGCGTTCTTCGGCGCCATTTCTCGCCATACATGAAGGCATTCGCTTTTAATTTGCAAACTCTCACTCGTACGTTGAGGTTTGAGTAACAACTAGGCCATGTTTTTGAGATTATTTGCCGATTTTTGAGCAGTTAAGCCTGACTATACGTCGTGTACGTAGCCAAATAGCAGCGTCTACACTGCAGCTATTCAGTTTCGTGCCCGATTTAACATTTTTCTATATTTTCGTGATTTTTTTCCTCAAAAAAGAGAAAAGACTGGTAATTCTCTTGGTATATTCATCAGTAATTGCAGAAAATAAAAAGTTTCTCCGGCCCAGAGTTGGCGCACTTTAACTTACTGCCACTAGATGGCGCCACAGTGCTCACATCCAAACGCATACAGAAGCGACGATGCTGCACGGCAAACAGGTGTCGTAGTTGTGCTTTTTTTTTTTTTTACAGCGCTCGGAACGCAATGTGCGCTGTGTATGCCAGCTTACTGAGGTCTACGTAGTGAAATTTTCTACTCCCGTAGGCAAAGGTGTCTAGCTTCACGGGCACATTTGAAAAGCCGCTGAGTCAGCTGTTAGATGAAGTGTAGTCGGTACGTCTTTATATGCAGAGAAAAAGATTATTAAAGTGTAGCATCTCACTTCATAGAAAATGATTGTAATGCATCCGTATTTTTATGATTAAAAGCTGGGCATCTGCAATGATCATCACTCGTTTCAGCCTTACGGTAACTCGTTACGGGAGAGACGGTACGCTAAAACGTCTTCTGGCGCGCGCCGAGCTAACCGGAAAATCCGGCTTCCGATAACACGGTAAACGGTAACGCAAACACGGCAACGATATGCTATAACTCTCTATTCAGTGCTGCCCGGAATTCTGTGAACGCAGTTTTCCACGATATATCACGGATACGTATATGCGGTGTTAGATATAATAAATTGCCCTACTCAGCTGCGAATGGTCGAAATAACTGAAATATAATGGTTTGTACCTGTGTAGTCAGATTTAGCGGAAATGCGAGAACACAGCGATCCAAGCGCATGGGAAGCTATTGGGAAGCTCATCAGGACATGGTGAAAGCCTTCGAAGGCTGCTGTCAGTTTACGACACGTTCTTACACTTTAACTTACGAACGTGTTGGATCGCAAAGTACTGAGTACTCTGAGAATGTCACGTGGTGCCTGCGCGCACGCACGTAGGATGTTAATCCAGGATTGACGGTGTTCGACTGCGTCCAATTGAAAGAATATGAGCGAGGAGTTGAAGACAACGTTGAACAATTGAAATATGGCTCTTCACCGGATGCCGATTGCAGCTAGCGGTTGTGTTTAAGACGCAGTTAACGGAAGCGGCGCCATATATTTTCCCTCCCCTGAGCATTGCCGGCGTATTTTCCCGAAAAAGGGCCACCGCACGAGGAATTCGGTTTCTGCCGACCCCCGGTGCGCTCTAACGCTTAATTACGTCAGCATAAACGGCGAAGGGAAAGAGAGAGAGGGATGAAAGAAGAGAAAACGCGAGCAGTAGCGGCGAAAACAAAGCAGAAACCAGTGCCTCTGTCGCGCCGCGACATGGTGCGCGGGGCAAACACGTTTGCGCACCGCTCAATAAGAGGAGGCGGCCGCGCGCCAAATGAGACGAACGGCGCGCCGATCAGCTCGCACGCATGCCGGGAATCGATGCCACCGAGGCGCGGCGGTGGGGAGTGGGTGGGAGAGGCCGCTGCAGCGCGGGGCGCTCGGGCGGCCCCCCGGCGCTAATGAGCAGCCGCGGCGCAGGTCGGCTCACTTGACGCGATCGATGCCAATTAACCGGCGGCGCACTGACGGACGGCCGTCGGCCAATAGGTGTCGCCCGGCGAGGGGCAGCCGCTCGGAAGGAGCCGCTCCGCGCTCTGGCCCGCTGACAGTTCCCGCGGGTCACCGGCCTCCATTCTCCATCCATCAACTGACACTCGCTCCTCAAGGTAAGGCGCGCTCTGGCCCGCTGACAGTTCCCTTGTCCTGGAATGTGCTCGGGAGGGCCGCCCCTGGAACCGCCACGCCAATTGGGGAGGATAAAGCCTGTTTCCCCGCGGCGGCGGCGGCGGGTCCGGTTGGGTCCGGTTGGGCTTAAACCCCTTCGTTCTGGTCGTCACTCAAAGAGCATGGCTGGGTAATTGATGATGCCGCTGTCATCTGGGTCTCTGTCTCCGCCGCGCCGTCGAACGCGGAACCTCGTAGCACACACAAGGAATGTCACAGTAGGTTCCCTTCGCCTTATCTGAGAACAGAACGAGGCTATCTGGGCCTGTGACGCATGTATATGGCGCGGGTGTGGTGTTTGGCAAGCCAGAGCAGGTGAAGGATTCTCAGTACAAGAGCCTTGTAAAAGTCTATGCATTTGGAACGCCGTTAATATATATCGGAGCAAGAGTCGGGCTTGTTTTTATCTTGGCCCCTCTGAGTTTTACGCTAAAACATTTTTGGGTTCAACACCGGCCGCGGCGGCCGCGTTTCGATGAAGACGAAACGCAAATGGCGGCCGTGTGCTATGCGATGTGAGCGCTCAATAAATAACTCGATGCGGTCGAAATTAATCCAGAGTCCTCCACTCTGGTACTTGTTTATCTCTTCGTTCTTCCACTCTTTAAATCCTTCCTTCCCTCACGGCGCAGTTGAGGTGTCCACCGAGGAGGAAAAAAGTAACTGCGCCCTTTTCTTTACTAAAAACTGATATTTATTTTTATTTTCACTTTTCTAACCATTTTGAATCCGCGCTGCTGGAACAAGCACGTTCCGTCCTTGGAGGCTAACCCAGAGTTCCTCACTAAAGTGTTTTCTTTACATATTTTTTTGTTAAGTAGAACGTTCATTTGGGCGAGTTGGTATAGATGCATCTTTAGTAAAACAGCGCGAACAACGTCGGACAAGATGAAGGAGGACACAGGACGGGCGCTGACTCTCAACTAAAGTTTATTAGGCAACACCTGGTGTTTTTATGAAGAAAAAATCACATGGACAAAGTACATGACATGTCACACTAAAAGCGATAAAACAAGAGGCAGAGATGCATACGACGCTCAAATGCCACCAAGAAAGGCTATCTCCTTGTCACAAAGAATGACTGACGGTTTGCTGACACAACTGGCCTCTTGACTGATATAAAAGGCTTCCATTAATTCCCGCGTGGTCTGTTCACTGTGCGTATAAAGCACCTTCGTGCTACGCCAGATGGCCGTGCATTTTTTCTTTTTCTTTTTCATTACCTCACACTTTCATTACCTCACACTTTTGGTCAGCCACTGCATAAAGTGTGAGGTAATGAAAAAGAAAAAGAAAAAATGCACGGCCATCTGGCGTAGCACGAAGGTGCTTTATACGCACAGTGAACAGACCACGCGGGAATTAATGGAAGCCTTTTATATCAGTCAAGAGGCCAGTTGTGTCAGCAAACCGTCAGTCATTCTTTGTGAGAAAGAGATAGCCTTTCTTGGTGGCATTTGAGCGTCGTATGCATCTCTGCCTCTTGTTTTATCGCTTTTAGTGTGACATGTCATGTACTTTGTCCATGTGATTTTTTCTTCATAAAAACACCAGGTGTTGCCTAATAAACTTTAGTTGAGAGTCAGCGCCCGTCCTGTGTCCTCCTCCATCTTGTCCTACGTTGTTCGCGCTGTTTTACTAAAGATTTTTTTTGTTGTTGTTGTTTCTCGTGCATACTTCTACATATATCTTGCCGCTGTTGTCTTTTGCGTTCAAGAGCCTGTTGTCACTGTACGCCCGCAGTCCTGACAGGGACTGCGTGGCATTGCCATGGTTTACCAAAGCGATTATTCATCGTCGTCGGTAAGAGCGCGAGGCGAGAGAATGAGGGAGAGATTGCAGAAACGCCGTAATGTCGTTTTGTCGGGCGCCGAGAAAACGTCGTCCATTGCTTCGGACGTCTCTTTAACAGCTACCACAGGGAAGAAGGACGTCAAACTTGCAGCAACTCGTCGTGACTTTCGATGGTACGGCATCAGTGAAGGAAGCGGAGTGAGAACAGTGTTGCACATTGAAATCCCCTGCACATTCTGAGCCTAAGGAAAAAATCATTCAGGCACGACGTGATCTGGAGGCGCTTCTCGCAGTAGAGAAGAAGGCGTTTCAGGGCGCAGAAACACACTCGCACAAATCCATTTATCCATATATGAAGTATACAGTATATGTTCAATATCTTCCATCTCGATATCACTGTTCTTTACTAAAGCAAAACTATTCAGGAAATTATTCCGTTCAGCTAAAGCACCTACCGCGGAAAGAGCTCTTCGTGCGCTAAAATGTATATTTGCGACGCATCTTTCAAACATACACCTTGCGTCACTGCACAAAAGTATGTGGGTGGCTTGTATACGCTCTCATCTTGTCGGCTTACATGAACTGCCGCGCTCGATATTCGCTCAGATTTTCCAAGGCTATCCTGTGTCATCCTGCTCTCTTCAACCGGCAACTTGAGAAGCAGGATCACGAGCCGTTCTTGAAGCTTGCCGAAATTGAAAATCTCCGCCGGGCAGAAATTTCAGCATGCACGCGTTTCTCGTTTGAACAATCGATATGTCCTCCCCGAATTTAATATGAAAACCCCTCCCATCCCCTGTTTTCTTTAAGCTGATTTCGTGACCCCACTTTCGTGCTTTCAAAGTAAACTTCTTTAGGCGACGTTCTATAGGAGATACGTTACTGAAATTGAGTACGGGCCTTTTTCAGTGCATCCCGGGGCAGTACAAAGTATCATTTCATTATATACGCTGGTTAATTAGTTAATGCTACTTTAAAACATGGCGAGCAGGTGTCGTAATAGATGGGTTTCTATGCGTGGAGATTGGTCCCGTAAAATGACTGAAGCTCCCAATGTAACGCACATATCGTCAAAAAAAAATAAGAATTGACGGATGATCACAAGGACTGATGCGGCGAGGCTGCAGCGACAGCAGGGGGCTTTCGCATTTCGCTCTATACGTCAGTCTCCTTCCCAAAATTGTCTTTTATTTCGTCGACACTTTTTCGTCCTTCTGCTCCGTGGACTTGTGGTGGGTGTAGGCTTGTGGAATATAGAGGTGGTGGCTGGGGGGCACTTCTGGAGATGGGAGTGAAGCCCTTTGCTCTCAGACGCCGACACCGCGATTTTTGGGAATGTGCATATTACTGCTATGCCGGCAGAAAAAAAAAGGGGGAGACAACGTATACACAGAGTTTGTCCGCTAAAACGACTCTCTCTGTATAGCCACGCCAAGTTTCAAGCCTTGCCAATTAATAGAAATTGAGGGTGCAGTTGCAAAAAAAAAATCAAGGGACGCCCCCAAGTGATACGCACGATGTCCTGGCGAAACAGCTGTGGGCTCGTTTTAGTCACTGCAGAGGCATCTTCCTCGAGAGAAGACGGAAGGCACGAGAACTAGGTAGCGAAGCAGCGCCTTTGTTGTCGGCAAACTCAGCTGACATCGTACGCAATCGTTGCGGATATGGGGCCAGGATTTCTATGCGTCGTGTGTACAACTTCTGCATCGATACACGTTCTATGCACGGCATTACTGTAAGGAGAGGTCGGGTACCCGGCGTGCATTCAGTCGCCGTATAGTCGCTTCGGCGCCCACGGTGTGGGCGTTATACGCGTACAATCTCTTGTTTTCTTGTTCTTTCTAATGTGTCTCAATCAAATGCATGCGGAAGTGATGATGGCACCGTTAGTGCTAGCCGACGGACCTCCGTTCCTCCTAACTACGTGGCTTTTAGAGCGACTGATATATATATCAAGCGCTGCGGTTCTGCGTTCAGAAATTCAGACGTTCTCGCCCTTCCTCGTCGGTCGGTAAAGAGACGTTTTTAGCGAACCGGAGACGTATACGCTTAAAAACGTCTAATAAGTACAATCACGATGTGCGATAAGCCTTCGCTGCTGCGCTGAGCGCACGCCCCTTTGGGCCTTGCTACATGCGGAAAGTAGACACTAAGCTCCCGATCATGCAAAGCGCGACGCGGTTGACTCGTACACGTATACCACTGTGCACTTCCCGCGCTCGTCCACGGCTGGCCTTTCGAGGTGTGTACGTGTAATTGTTCATCTCTTCCCCTCTTCAGCCCTTCCTGCGTTGCCCGGTTCAGTTGCGTGTGCATCCAAAGTGAGACAGTTGCCGCGCCTTTCCGTTTTGAAGCGAAAAGCTTCACTGCGCTTGTCAACACCGCGCTTCGCGCGAGCCGGCGTATGTCGGAGCACGAGTGACGTCACGCACGGCGCAGGTGGCCGCCGCCGACTCTGCTGCCTGACCTTTCGCCGCTGCCGCGCGTGACGTCACGCGCGGCGCAGGTGGCCACTGCCGCGCGCTATGCGTCATCGTTTGACGTTCGCCGCAAGCGCGTGTTTATCGCGGAGGCCGACTATATAACCGCTTGCCAGAGAATAGGCGTGCGCATTCAACACGGAAGGAGAAGAGAGTGATACTAGCGATACAGAAGTGCTACCACGGGAGTTGGCCGAAAAGGAGCAAAGAAATGAAAGGCTGAAAGCTCAACGAGCGTCCGAGACACCCGAACAAGAAGAAGAACGTCTCGCTATACGACGCAGTAAAGCATAACCATAAGCTAAACCATAAGCATCACCGAACCTTTTCGCTTTGACATATCCAGGCTTAACCTTAGCTAAGCCCAAGCCAATTTTTTCACTTAAAAAAAAAAACCTACCTCGCTACGAACGCTCGGAATAACGCGCCTATAGCTTCTCCTGTAACCAACGACCAGCAGTCATTGCGCTAATAAATTAACTTCTTTGAGGGCTCCGCTCGTTTTACGTGAGGCAGATACGCTGTGCACCACTGAACGCTCCTCACGGGGATCTCCCGAGAACTTCCTTCGCTTTCTTCCTTCGTTGGCGGCTTTTGAAGCCACGGTATAATGGCCTGTTTTGATGCTCTCCAGCAATTAAGCTGGGACAAATATTTCCATGCTTGACCGAGATCGAGATGTGCGGCAGTAATGTGGCGCGCGAAGGAGTACAGCTGAAGCCTATATTACGTGAGGCCCTCCAGTGCTATAAGCCTAGTGTTGAATAACGGCAGCCGCTTGTTATCTAAAGGAACCGCAGCTTGGGTTACAACGACAACCAATTTCGTATCGATTACGCCTCAAACGACAACGCACCGCAGCCATAAACAGTGGTCAATTGTAGCTCCGTCGTTTCAGACCTCGTAACATAATTCATTTCCTTTGTTTTAAAACTCCGCGCTGCGCTCAGGCTTGTGATCGCTATAGGAGCTCGAAACGCAGTAAACATATGGGCGCCTTCCAATGAGACGCTTACGCAGGCTGTCCTTGAGCATGCCGTGGGAATGATTACGTCTCCTTACGTAGCCATTATGAGTCATGGGTTCTATTCGTATATCGCGATGCAAGGGCGAGATGCATTACCCAGTGCTCATGCCCCGGAAATGCTATCAAACCTGTTTAATTACGATGTTGCTACGAATTGCGCATGCGTGCTGTAATGGCGGAATGCGCAGAAGGCTCGTGCGCCTTTGTATACTGCTCTTTACAGCGCGCGACAGGCGCACGCGCAGAAGGAAGCGCGTAAAAGACGAGGTAAGTGGAAAAACTCCGGATTAATGCGTGTTCTCTTTATTTTTTTCCTTTCAGCTGATCCCGGCCTCCAGAATAAAGCATAGTTTTCGCCAAACGATTCGAACGAAAGGTTATACCACCCCGTTGCCATGTGCGGGATCATTTTATGAACCTTTATGAGTCATCTTATGAGCGTCTCTGTTTTTCCTCTGTTCTGTCTGTCCACATGACGAAGCCTTTCAAACCACTGCACCACTGTGGTAAGAAAAATCGTTCAGAAATCCATGACTATTAAGATGACGCATGCACTAGCGCGCGTCCGTGACTATAGCGTGACCCGGGGTGTGCCAAATCATGTGAGTTGTAATTTAGGACGCGGGAAAAATCAGGCATGCCCTCAAAGCGGAAATATCTGCTGCACGCTCGTTTTTTACTTAGAGGTATACAACATGCTGACAGCGTTCACAAAACGTTTCTGTTCTTCAGTGCCTTTGTCTTACACATTTTTTTTTCTGGGGGGGGGGGCGGGGGGGAGGCAAATAGTGTCAAACCGGATGTACGGCGCTGCACAGTATTGAAAAGAAAAATCGAGAGATCTGACACATACACTCCCAAATCACACGACGACATTGCCGCATCGCAGGTTCCCTCATCATATATGCCGCGCATAATACCTGCTTCTGTACATCATCTCCGCAAAGACCCAAAAACAAAAATTTAGTCGGCCCACCATCGGACGGCACCCGAGGTGTCTCATTTAGAGACCACCTGGAGGCCACGGATCGATTTAACGCGGCGAGGGGGGGGGGGGGGGGGGGGAGGGGGGAGGCACACACGCTGTGCAAAAACCGCAGTTTCCAGACGTCCTGTCAAGGTATTATAGCGTGTTCCCTGAATGCCCGACACCTTCAGCAGCATACCTAGCTACCGTCCATCTCAGGAGGCCCCATTACAGTCTTCGGGACGTCCTGCTGGATATTGTCACGTTTCATTCCCGTACAGCTTAAATAGTCGCGATTTCTGACCCCTCGTCCAAGCCTCCGTCATGAGACATTTTGTCTGGCGATACCTGTCCTCTTCACTCTGCTCATTATATCGACCCGACAAAACAGCCGGCAGGCCAGTAAGCCACAGTTAAGTGCCTTACTTCAATTGCCCGTTCGCCGGGCTCAGCTGTACTGCATATAACGCGGCCGCAGCCTTCCCAGAAAACAAAAAAAAAGAAGCAGATGTGCGGAAAAGCTTCTTTTCATACCGCAGTTTGCAAAACAAAGTGTCCGTGCCTCGGGAAACAGAACTGCGGACAACCATATTTTGTAAGTATACCTTGCGTCGCTTGCAACCAGCATTGAACTCGCTCGGCCCAACGGACAGCTGAGCTACACCTGCAGAGCCACACCTGACACCATTCTTTCCTCCCGCCTACAGGTTGTCCTTTCAAACTCATCGACATCTCAGGGCCAACATTTAGTGGTCCTCCTGCAGGTAAATTTCATGCAGTACTGAACTGCACCATGTCTTAACAGGTTTATTTCTCGTTTCCTAGCTAACAAATCGAGTCCAGCTATCTCGGGCAAAAATTTTGAAAATTGTAAGACACTGTTATCGAAATATTGAAGGTAATGCTCCATTATTTTGATATGTAGCAAAATCCCTCTTTTCAAGTGTTTCCAGCGATCGCATCGAACAGTTAAGACTGCCATATAGAAAACCGTGTTTAACGCTTTTGACGATATCAAAAACGTGGGTAGAAAAAAAAATGCAAGACTGCCGTCGGGTGATCTGCCGATAAATTGATTTTTATAGTGCAATCTTACAATATATGAAAAAATTGCGTTCCTAAATGGTTTCCCGCTCAAAAATGCTTTTGTCCAGAACTGATTGGTATGGATCAGCACAAGCGCGCACTTAAAGCGGTAACCGCAAGAAGCGACGTATCTGATGGCGACGGCCATCGCCTGTATATACCGCTGCCGCTGATACACCCGCACGAAGCGACGACGACAGAGCGGCGCGTTTCCAGTGTTGCTCGGTTGCCGCGTTAGTGTATATATGACCTCTTCCTATGTCCTTTCTTGCTGTCCACTCACCTCTTTCATTTCTCTTCTTCATACTGCCTTCTATCCTTTATTTCCACTGCCCCAGCTCAGGTGCCGCCGATACAGTGATGGCAGATGCCGGGGTGAGCAAAAATCTTTTAACTTCCTTTTTATTATATTTTTGATTAAACACTTACTACTACTACTACGGTTGCCTCCGCCTCTGCGTTCACTCACCTCGCGTTTTTAAGGCTAAACAGCATAAAGTACGATAAAAGCACTCGTGAAAATCCTTCTGCTAATGCGCGTGTCTTCCTAAGGGACACAGCACAGCGGTGCCAAACTACATCCTGCGGTGCTGATAGCGTGGCGTTCCTCCCCCACACCCTTACACAATAATTATATATATATATATATATATATATATATATATATATATATATATATATATATATATATATATATATATATATATATGCCGCAACAGCCTTTCTACTTCGATGCGTGGCTACGACAACACTCAGATGTAGCGAGCGTTGGCGGCTTTTCCGCTGAAACCGTGCTGGAATAAAACGTCACTCGCGAAATAGCTAGATCAGAAATAACGTACTCCCAAAGCACTCTGCTATTAGAGAGTTATAGCATATCGTTACCGTGCTTACGTTACCGTTTACCGTGTTACCGGGCGCCGGATTTTCCGGTTAGGCCGGCGCACGCCAGAAGACGTTTTAGCGTACCGTCTCTCTCGTAACGAGTTACCGTAGGGCTAAAACGAGTGATGATCAGTGCAGATGCCCAGCTTTTAATCATAAAAAATACGGATGCATTACAATCATTTTCTATGAAGTGAGATGCTACACTTTAATAATCTTTTTCTCTGCATATAAAGACGTACCGACTACACTTCATCTAACAGCTGACTCAGCGGCTTTTCAAATGTGCCCGTGAAGCTAGACACCTTTGCCTACGGGAGTAGAAAATTTCACTACGTAGACCTCAGTAAGCTGGCATACACAGCGCACATTGCGTTCCGAGCGCTGTAAAAAAAAAAAAGCACAACTACGACACCTGTTTGCCGTGCAGCATCGTCGCTTCTGTATGTGTTTGGATTTGAGCACTGTGGCGCCATCTAGTGGCAGCAAGTTAAAGCGCGCCAACTCTGGGCCGGAGAAACTTTTTATTTTCTGCAATTACTGATGAATATAGTAAGAGAATTATCAAATTTTTTTTCGAGGAAAAAACTCGTGAAATTATAGAAAAAATGTTGAATCGGGTACAAAACTGAAGAGCTGTAGTGTAGTCGTTGCTATTTGGCTATCTACACAACATATAGTCAGGCTTAAGTGCTCAAAAATCGGCAAATAATCTCAAAAACATGGCCTAGTTGTTACTCAAACCTCAACGTATGAGTGAGAGTTTGCAAATTAAAAGGGAATGCCTTCATGTATAGCGAGAAATGGCGCCGAAGAACGCGGCGGCGGTGCTGCATTTGGTCCGAAGCGGCCGTGCAGGGCGCCGCCATGTTCGTTTACGAGCGAACGCTAACTCTCCGCAACGCTAAAAGAGATTCCGTAAAGTGCTTGCGGACCGGTTAGTGGCTGCGAATGCGCAGACGTCGCTTGCAGGGCCCGGTAAACGGCAACGTAAACACGTTAACGATATGCTATAACTCTCTAATGGTTAGTCTCGCCAGCTGCTTCCGGGTGATGAGTGAATTTTTTTCTAAAAACCCGTAAACTGCGCGACAGTGGTGGTTGGTTGCTTCTGATTTAATGTCTGCTACGGATCCCATTTGGACCCAAGATATTAAATTTATTTCTGGAAATATGGCGGAGTGCTTGAGGCACTCCGGCCCGGGTTGGCCCGGTATTGCACTACCTCCGGGATCGGCACGCACGCGTCTTTGCTCATCTTTCCTCTCCTATCTTTCGACTCTCCTACTTTCAGCCCGTGGCAGCGGTTGTGGCTCAGCTTGAGCCAGTGGGCTGGCCCGTGCACTTTCCTTTTCATTCTTCCTGACAGCAATAGCAGCAGCAGCAGCAGCGACAGTGGCTCCAAGGCCATCAGCTCATCGCGCCGCATGTCGCCGCGAATCATCGCCAAATGCGGTTAGCCGCGACGGCTGCGTTTTTATGGAAGCGAAACGCTAAGGCGCCCGTGTGCTGTGCGATGTGAGTGCACGTTAAAGATCCCAGGTGGTCGAAATTATTCCGGAGCCCTCCACTACGGCACCTCTTCTTCCTTTCTTCTTTCGCTCCCTCCTTCGTCCCTTCCCTTATGGCGCGGTCCAGGTGCCCACTGTTATCTGAGACAGATACTGCGCATTTCCTTTCCACCAAAAACAATTATTATTATTATTATTATTATTATTATTATTATTATTATTATTATTATTATTATTATTATTACAATGATGCGACATAATCGATGCACCTGACCCGCACCTCAGCCTTGCCTCTCGCGACAGAACAGCGCGTAATGATAATTTCCTATAATATTCTAGACTGGCCAAACATTCAAGCACCCGCCGCGCTGGCTCAGTGGTTAGGGCGTAATAATAATAATAATAATTGGTTTTGGGGGAAAGGAAATGGCGCAGTATCTGTCTCATATATCTTTGGACACCTGAACCGCGCCGTAAGGGAAGGTATAAAGGAGGGAGTGAAAGAAGAAAGGAAGAATACGTGCCGCAGTGGAGGGCTCCGGAATAATTTCGACCACCTGGGGATCTTTAACGTGCACTGACATCGCACAGCACACGGGCGCCTTAGCGTTTTTCCTCCATAAAAACGCAGCCGCCGCGGTCGGGTTCGAACCCGGGAACTCCGGATCAGTAGTCGAGCGCCCTAACCACTGAGCCACCGCGGCGTGGCGTGGTTAGGGCGCTCGACTACTGATCCGGAGTTCCCGGGTTCGAACCCGACGGCGGCGGCTGCCTTTTTATGGAGGAAAAACGCTAAGGCGCCCGTGTGCTGTGCGATATCGGTGCACGTTAAAGATCCTCAGGTGGTCTAAATTATTCCGGAGCCCTCCACTACGGCACCTCTTTCTTCTTTTACTCCCTCCCTTATCCCTTCCCTTACGGCGCTGTCCAGGTGTCCGCCGATATGTGAGACAGATACCGCGCCATTTCCTTCCCCAAAAACCAATTAATATTATTATTATTATTATTATTATTATTATTAAACATTCAAGCCTACCTCCCGCGATGCCTGCCTCGGACACCTGCTCGAAACTGTCATATTTCGTGAGCGAACTGGCTCACATCACCACTCGTTTTCTTTTCCCCTTGCTCTTTAGTATTAAGCAAAATTTTAACGCGCTATAATTAAGGGTCCCCTGTCGCAGAAGGCCGGCACCGGCGTGGTTGGCCATTAGCGAAATATCCACGAAAATCCCAGAGAAGCAACCTAAGGGCAGGTGGGCCACGTAGGTCACGTGACCTTGTGACGCCATGACAACATGCCCATCGGATTGTGAGGGCACTACTCACCGTGGCAATTAAGTTAAAGGGGCTCTGAAACACCTTCCGAGGAAAACATATCGACTCGCTTAATCCCTGCATTGTGTTGTCATGAATACCTGAGCCGAATAATACACTTCTACAGGCTGCAGAGGACCCGCAATCACGTGCGAAAGTTGGCGAGCCCTTCCCGGCGACTTTTTCATGCTCGCATCCTTCTCCGTTGCTCGCATCTACGTATACATGTTGAGAGGTGGCTACTGGTTAGATTCTTTCAGACGTCAGGCAGCTACCAAGGCAGCGGCCAATAAGCCGCGTAGCTCCGGCGGTCCAGGAAGCTCTCCCCCAGGGGCGGGGAGGTCGCAGGAGCTCCGACCTTCCAGCGTGCAAAAAGTGACCAGAGAGGGAAAAACGCGAACACGCTGAAATTCAGATTTTGTCTACGGATAACTCAGTTTCTACAAAGCGCATTAGAAAATTTCGTGCTGGACAGTATTCGTGAAGAGGCGTGCTTTAAAATCTCAGCCATACTGCAACTTGATTAGAGCCCCGTTAATGATTGGTCGCGCGAAGTTGCTCGGGGAGAGGGACCTGGGTCTCACAAGCCCTACTGGTGGCAGCACTTAATTGCCATCAGAGGGCAGTGGCGCGTCTCTGAACTGCTCACTGCGCCAGGATTGGTGTGAGGACTCCCAGGCATCTATGGATGTAAGCTAGAGAACGACCAACTCAGCATATATGGGCATTAACCCATTAACGCTCTCGCTTCATACCGCTAAGGCGGAGCTTGAGTGTCCCCTGCAGTTTATTTTACGACCTGAAAAGCTATAAACTGCAGCGACAAATGGCACTCGGATATTTCCTACTTCCACTGAATTCGAACATCTTTCAAGACTTTAGTCCACTGGCTGTTTTTAATCCCTTCAGAAACCAATTAACGAAAACAACATTATCAAAGTGCCAGCGACAAGTTCGCACGATAACCGTAATCTTTCTAATTTTGACACTCAGCCATTAAGAGTACTTCCACAACACAGAACAAGGCAGTAACTCTAATCATCCGGTCACGGCAAGCCGTTTTACGGCTCGTCGCCACTGCGTCACGAAATACAGCACATGTCGTCGATTCTTTCCGCGGCACGGCGTTCTCCAGCGTGAAAAGAATTAAACTCTTCCCATATATGGGAGAAGTCTGCTCCAGACAGTGTAAAGAAAAAATGAAGCGTTGAAGTTCTGCACCAATTGAAACACGCGGTGAATAAATATATGCACCCTCAAAGCCAGTTCCTAAACGCATCTCTTTTTTTTGTGTTTGTGACGTATCTGTGTGCCTGCCAAGTTTTTGTTTTCGGCCATTTGTACCGCGAGTATCATGAACAGTTTTAGACAACTCGAGGTTATCACACAATGAAGTAAAATTTCTTTTTCCAACCTCGATTATCTTATCACGTACTTAAATTTTGGAATAATTCGCCACTCTGAAATCCGTGGGATGGCTGAAAGCAACCTCTCGAGGTAACCGCGACACGAGTAGAAGTGGTTACCAAGATGAACCACGTCTCCGTTCAGGCCAGGTGCTCAACATTCTTGCAAAAAAGCGGCCGAACATTAATTGCGGAAAATTGAAGACGGTCATGATGAAACCATTATCTATTGGAACGCTATATGTACTCAAGATGTGCGTGGAGAAGGGATCAGTCTCCCACGTTACAGTAAGAAAGTTACCGATTACAATTACCTCTGAAATGTAACTGATTCCCAGTGGTCAACGGCAGCCTAAGAAAAGTAATGAACAATTACAGAGAAGTACTCGATTACTATTGCGTTATTTTCCATCCATCTTTCATTAGCATAGCACAAATATGCACGGACGGTAATGAGCTGTTGCGGCTTGCTTTAACTATACACTCTTGCAGGGCATACTTAGGTAATTTCACCCGCAGTTGTTTTTCTAAGTTGTTTTGTGGAATCACAAGACAATGCGACAAGGCCTATATTATATGACCTCATCCTGGTTCATTGATGTGCACGTAAGTCTAGAAGCCATCAAAGCTGCTCTGTGGCGAGTATTGTATGAAGCCTGCACTCCATGTACGCGAAAACTCACGCGAACGCGAAGGCGACGGCGGCGGCGACGGCTGGCGTTCGCTCTGTCGCTTGTGGGCAACCTCCATGCAAGCGAAGGCGGCAGGCGACGCGAACCCGCGACGTGCGCAGCGGATTCCGTGCTTTGCGCACTCAAGCTTAGAAACACGCCCGTAACCTGTTCTCTCTCTTAAAATTTTGTGAGTGTGCCTCATAGTCAGGGCCAAAGGAATATTTCCTCTACGGCAGCGGTGTAGCGGCAGTGGAGATAGCCAAAGGCGTGCTTGCGGAGACGAAGTCACATCACGGGTTCACGGGGGAGGTGTGCTTTCGTTCGGTGCCTGTGCACTCCGGCTTAGTAAAAACACTCCCATGAACTGTCACCGCAACCTGACTGTAAGTGAGCAAACTATAATATACCACTGAGAATGCGCGCCGCGAGTGTTTCTGCACAGTTGGAGCGCAGCGGCACGGTGGATCGAGCGCCGGTACCCGCGGCTCGACACGCATCTCTCCCTGCAGTACGCCCGCTCGCGTAGCCCGCTCCAAATGCTGTTAGCCCTCCGCACCCAACAAGTAGATTGTTTTAATTATTTAAATCGTGCGGGTCTGCCTCTCAGCTACAAAACCAAATATTTTCTCGACGGTGGCGATGACCAAGACGACGGGCTGGTTTCGTGAGATGTACCCGTGAGAAACCATGGACAAACCGGAAACGGCTTTGGCGGGCTCTGATTGGCCAGTCGCGTGGGGGACTTCCGGGCGACGAGCGAAATTTTCTGTGGGTGCAGATCCGAGCGACACGGCAAGCGACACATGCATTTTGCTTCGCGCGACGGCGTCGCTCGTCGCTTGCCGCCGTCGCCTTCGCGTTCGCGTGAGTTTTCGCGTACATGGAGTCCAGGCTTGATCCTGGCAAAAAGCCTTTGCAGATGACCATCACTTCTTGCTTGTGCATTATAACCATGGTAAATGCACAACCGCAACGCAACAACGCCTGAATTTAATGAAGTTAAACTTACACCATAGGAAGCGTAAGGCGTTTAGAAATGCAACTTCATTTGTGCAAGGCGCGAACAGTCGCGGCACCGATTTTCCGCGGATCATGTAAGTTATTCGGGAAAATATAGAAAATTAGGCTCTTGGCAAAATTAATTTTAGAGCAACTGCTGCAAACATCAGAGTCCTGGACAAATGCTAGTTTCCGCAGATGCTGAGACTGCATCAAGAATTAATGGTTACTAGTCGCAGCTAAACACCAGGAACAGGACGCTTTTCCCTAGGGCCTTCTGTTGGCGCATGATAAGCCTATTAGAGCAGTAGTTTTGCGCCTCTCAGATGGAAGGCCAAAAATCTCTATGAGGCTCACCTAAAGTACCTACGAACACTGGCGAACATAACTCATGGTTATTAGTGTTGAGGACAAAGAAATTACGGCAGACTGGGACGCACGCCAAATACTTCGTAAATTGCTCGGTTCAAAAACAAGTTCAGGATTCTTGAACATCATTTTTAACTTTGAGGCAACGTGGAATATTGTAAGGCATTGTTATAGAAAAATTGAAACTAATGGTTCATTATTTCGATGCGTATCTTTTTAACTTTATCCATCGCCCGCATTGAGTAGTCAAAGACTGCCACAGAAAACTAATTGAGAACGTTTTTGACGATAGCAAAACCGTTAATCTGCCGAGGAGAGATCTTCCGATATATTGGTTGTTATAGCGAGGTCTTACGATATATGAAAATATTGACTTTATAAAAAATTTCCTGATGAAAAATGCGCTTGCCCAGTATTTCTGGGTATAAAGTAGATTTTGACTAGCACACAGGGCCGTATTGACACTGAACCTAAACTAGAAAATAAGCCGCAAACACTACAAAGACATATGACTGACGTGACTGGAACGGAGGGCAAAAAAAAATCTAGAACATGATAAGAATCGAGAACATATTTTTTCTCCAAGCAAAAACCTTCGAAGACGGTGCACTTGCACCCCAGACGACCATAATAGTTAATCACCGAGCGACACAACAGCAGTTATGGCTGCTGTCTTGAATAACAACTGTGCCCCGAAACCGCAACTACTACTGCTAAAATTAAATAAAAATAGCAGTGACCTTCGATAACCCTTAGCAACCGACACTTCAAAAGAGAATATAGTGAAATCAGATTAAAGAAAAAAAACAAATACTCAACACAACCAAAGAGCAGATTTTCGAAGGAGCGGAACAAAATAAACGCACAGAAATAAAACAGACGGGCGAGTCTGCGCAGTACCGGCCAGATTAAAGTACGAACTGAGAGCGTAAGCAGCTTACGCAGGCACAGGCTCGGGGCGCCTCCTCGAGACAACGCGAAGGGTTCTGCGCCTCTCCACAGCCGAGCGTTGCAGGGAAGGCGCCCCGGCCGAAGGATGAGTGAAGAGGCAGCGGCTGCGCCCAGGGAGCCGTCAGCAGCCGCCCGCTGGGCGCAGCACCACCGCCCAAGCACACGAGGGGGGGCTGCTTTTCTCAGCGTGGTTTATTGGGCCGGACGTATGTACACGGGAAGGGAAGGGTTGGGACGGCCGCTCATAGAAAATGGGCGTCTCTCGCGCACTCTGCAGATATAGGCACATCTTATGTACAGGTCTCTCTCGCGGGGAAGTCACAGCGGCGGCAGCTTGGAGGCGGCGTGGGCGAGCCGCTGCATGTCCAGGTGCTGCTTCCTCCACTTGATCCTCCGGTTTTGGAACCATACCTTGACCTGCGCCTCGGTGAGCCTCAGTGCTGCCGCCAGGTACAGACGTTCGGGGCCCACCATGTACTGCTGCTGCTGGAACTCCGCCTCGAGCCGCTCCAGCTGGTCGGCGGTGAAGATGGTGCGCACGCGCTTGGGCCTCGGTTCCGATGAGCCCTGTCGGCGGCCGCCGCTGCAGGCGTCGGGCCTCCGGCGCCCTTCGGTGCCGCCGCAGCTCTCGGAGTTGGAAGACGGCGCGGGCGTGGAGGAGTCCGGCGACGCGGGTCCCAGGCCCAGCAGCGCCTCGATGCTGAAGGCCGCCCCGCGGGGAGTGAGGCCCGCGCTGAGCGGGCCCTGGTCGGACGGAGCCGGCGGTAGGGCGGTCGTTGCGGGTGTTTCGCTGTGCATTACTGCTGGTTGGTTGGTTGGTTGGTACTATGGGATATTCTGGGGAGGGGGTACTGGTCCCGACGTATGTTGGCCCTTAGGGCATCACTCTTGGGGACCAGGGGAAGGGGTTAGGGGGATGTAGGGTGGGGAGGGGAGGGGGGAGGGTGCATCATGTCCGGGGGAAGCCGTGGCCTGGGGTCCGTCAGGAGGGTCCTTTGGTCCCGCCATCTCGACGCCGCAGCAGCAATTCCAACTCGCACCTGGGAGGGGAAAAAACCGCGGTGCACTGGGAGTGTGTGCAAGCACCAGCGGGGGGGGGGGAATAGACCTGGTGCACTGGAATAGTGTGCAAGCACCAGGCCGGGGAAGGAGCCGCGGACCTCTTGTGGCCAACGCCTCGTGCTAGACGGGGCGATGGACTAGAGGAGGAGGCTCAGGCCAGACTCGCCAAGAAAGGAGAGGAGAACCCGGTGCGCCTGGAGCTGGTTGCGGACCGGGAACAGGAGGTCGTCCTCCGTGGTGGTCCGGAGACCAAGTGCCCGGTAGCCCGACTCCAGGCGCTGCCTGGAGAGGTCGTGGGCCGGGCACGCCAACAGAAGGTGACCGAGAGTGCCCGTGTCACCGCAAGAAGGGCAGGCAGGGGAGGAGGCCCGGCCATGGACGTATAGCCTGGAAGGCGTCCACGTACATCCGATTCGGAGACGCAGAAGGAGGGAACGGTCCCGCCGGGGCAGCTGGTCCGAGAGCCGGCGGAAGGGCTTTCGGGCCGCTATTCTGCGGTCCGGGTGAAGGGTCCGCACCACCTGCAACAGGAGAGAGCGGGCAAAATCGTGTTGGGTCACTGCCAAGGATACCGGGGACCCATCGGCGTGAGCTGACTTGGCCGAAGCATCAGCCAGGTCGTTGCCCTCAGTGCCGGAGTGGCCCGGCACCCAATGCAGCGTGATCCGGCGGCCCGCATCCTCCAGGGCGTGCAGACGGGCCCTGAGCTGAGAGGTGGTGGCCACGACATCGTGAGACCTGGTCAGCAGCTGCAGGGCTGGCCGGGAGTCGCAGAGGACTGCCACAGGACCAGGTGGGAGGGCCGCCATGAGGTCAGCCGCCAGGTGGAGTCCTGCCAGCTCGGCCGCTGTCGAACTGCCTGGGAAGGAGAGCCTGCAAGTCTTGGTGACTCCCAACTGCGGGGCCACGAGAGCCGCAGCTGCCCGACCTGAGGCCGGCAGTACCGACCCATCGGTGAAGAGGAGAGTGGAGTCTCCGCACTCCTCCAGAAAGGCAGCAGCAGCCTGCTTGATGGCTGCAGCCGGTGTGCGGCGCTTGGACGTTCCTCCAAAGTCCAGGAAGACCTGCAGAGGAGGACGCGTGGGGAGCGGGGGGAGGGCCAGATGGCTGCTGGGTTGGCCCAGGGACTCCAGGTAGGCGCCAGCGAGCATGCCCATCCTGGAGTGGGGGCGCCCCAAGAGACGTGCACAGAGGGCTTCACCGTCAGGTACATGGTGGAGCCGGTCCGTGTGTGTGAGGCCTCTCTGCAATAACAGAAGGTTTAGTGGGAGCACCCCCGCTTCGGCAAGGGTGGCCGGGGTCTGGGAGTTCCGTGGGACACCCAGGAGGCGGCGGATCCACTTCCGCCGAGCAATCTCGAGGCGGTTGAGCCGGGTGTCCCTGAGGGCCACCAGGGGGAGGGCGTAGAGGACTGCCGAGGTCCCAGCAGCCTCGAACAGCCGGATGGCCCAGGAGGCAGAGCAGCCATTCCCACGTGCCAGGAGGCGCTCGGCCGTTCGGCCGACGCGGTCCAGGTGGAGCAGGAGGGGCTTGTCTGCTGGGATCCAAGTGAGGCGATGGTCAATGGTTAGCCCAAGGTACCTCACTTGTTGTCTCCAGGGCAGGTTGGTGCCGTCGATCTGCAAGGTGCGGATCCCGGCCGTGGCCTGTGCACCTCGTGGGTGGACGAGAAGGGCCTCCGACTTTGTGGCGGAGAGCACCAGGCCCTTGGAAGTCAGGAAGGACTTCACCGCGTCGAGGGCCCGCTGGAGAGCCCGCCTTGCAGAGACGATGTGCCTGCGGGGGGCGCGGACCCAGAGAGCGATGTCATCTGCGTAAAGAGAGCAGAAGACACGAAGGCGATCCTGCTGGATGGCGTTCGGGAGGCCGGCCATGACCAGGTTGAAGAGGAAGGGGCTGAGGACTGAGCCCTGCGGAACCCCGGCGGTGATGGGGCGAGGAGAGCTCAGGGTGCCCCCGACCCGAACCTGCATGGACCGGTTAGAAAGAAAGGCGGTTACGAAACGGCGCAACCGCCCGGTCACTCCAAGATCGTCTAGAGCCTGCTCGATCATGGAGTGGGGCAGGCTGTCAAAGGCTGCCTGGACGTCCAGTAGGACCAGGAAGGCAACCTCTCCCTGCTGCTTGGCCTCCTCCAGGCAGGAGACCACATCGGCAATGGAGTCTGCTGTGCAGCGGTGCCTGCGGAAGCCCGTCTGGCACTCGGAGAGGAAGTCGCTCGCCCTGGCTATCCAGGAGAGGCGTTGCAGGGCCACGAACTCCATTGACCTGCAGGCTGCTGAGGTCAGCGACACAGGTCGGTAGGAGGATAGAGCCTTGAGGGGTTTCCTGGCCTTCCGGATCGGGACCACGATTGCCGTGGACCAGCTCTCCGGGAGGATGCCGCTGTCCCAGATGATGTTGAAGGCATCCAGGAGGCGGGCCTGCTCTGGGGCACCCAGGTTCCGCAGCATCTGCAAAGTGAGCCCATCTGCCCCAGGAGCGCTCCGCTGCTTGGAGCGGTGGAGGGCTCGGTGGAGCTCATGAGGGGTGATGGGGGCTTCACACAGGGCTGCAACGGAACTGGTTACGCCTGCCGGAAGAGGGGGTCGTCCGGGAGGAGGCTGGGCCAAGGGGACCAGAGGAGGGACAGAGACCGTGAGGCTGGCTGAAAAGTGGTCGGCCAGCTGCTCAGCCATGGCCAGGTAGGAGACCCCCCTGGCGATGGCTGCACCCAGGACAGGGTGTCGGCTGGTGGCCACCTGCAAGAGGGACCGGAACAGTCGCCAGGCCCTGGAGGACTGCCGCGCAGACTGGAGTGAGCGGCAGATGCCGGCCCAGCTCTCTCTTGTCCGTCGGTTGGCCTGGCGGCGGCAGGTGGCGTCGATCCTGCGGTAGGCCTTCCAGTCCTCGGGGGCCCACGTCCTCTCCGCCCTGCGTTCCGCACGGCGCCTGGCAGCGCGGAGACCCAGGAGGCGAAGGTCGGGAACAGGGGCCTGCGCATGACACGATACCGACATCGTGGCCGCCTGGGCGCAGGACTTCAGGCAATCCAGGAAGTCACCTGCGAATGGGATTTCTTTAGCGAGCTCCCTGAATTGGGGCCACTTAATGAGGCGATACACCCTGTCCTTTGGACGCTGTTGTTGGGCAGGGCTCAGGTGGATGGGAAAGTGGTCCGATCCAAGGGAGTCCGCTGCCCGCTTCCAAGAGTATCGGCAGGCTTCCGAGTGGAGGGCCAGGTCGATGACCGAGGACTGGCCTGGGCGGATGAACGTGGCCGCCTTAGGCCGCAGGAGGTGTAGGCCAGCAGCCGCGACCGCGTCCAGGAGCTTCCTGCCGCGGGTGGTGGTCGTCTGGCTGCCCCAGTCTCTGTGGTGGGCATTAAAATCGCCACAGATTAATGCATCCCTGCCTAAGCGGGAATAGAGCGTAGTTAGACAGGAAGGGTCCCAGGGAACGCAAGGGGGAACGTAGACCGAGGCCACCGATGTGTCCTTGCCGCCAAGGCGGACACGGATGGCGCAGACTTCCATCGGGCTCATGTCTGGGGAGGCCACGTCCAGGACGGTGTGGGGCAGGTTGCTCCGCACGTAGATGGCAGCACGGGGCCTCTCCTGCGGGTGAGAGCTGTCCAGGCAGGGGGCCGCACTGCAGGTCTGCAGTGAACAGCTGGAGCAGCCTGCATAGCCCGTGTACCCAGGGAGGCGGGCGGCATCGACTGGAACGCGGGTCTCCTGTAAGGCAAGCACATCAGGTGTTAATGTGCCCTGCAATAGGAGGTCCCTGAGCTCGGCGTGGCGCGCACGCAGGGATTACTGCTGCCCTCTCTGCGGCCACCTCTGGCGGCTGGCATGTTTTTCTGCCGCGCCGGGGCTCCGCCGCCAGCCAATGAGCCGCGCCGCGCGGGTCACGTGGCCTTGCTTCGCCCGACCAATGGGGCTCTCGCGCTCCCTCCTCTACCCGCCGGTGCCAGCGGGGCCTCTCATGGCGGCCGCCGCATACACCCCGGTATAATGAGCACCCGCCGCCGCTGTCGAAAGGGAGGCCGCGCGCACCTGACCGAGTCGCGGCGGTGCAGACGAGCGACGACCCCGCACGACCTTCGCGTCGTTGTCCAGCACCGAATGCACCCCTTTACCTGGCCGCTAACTGAGAGCCCCATTAGCTGGCTCCATTACGAGATAGCGTAGAGGAAGCCGCCGAGTGTTGTTGTTGTTGGCCGAGTGAATGCTAGCCTCGGGCGGGTCATTTGGGGAGGCGTCTTTTTCTTTCTCTCGCTGAGTACACCATGGCTCCTTTGCCTCCTAAGGGACGAAGTTCCTTGACCCGTTGCCCCCACTTATCCATGGTGCGACATTAGGGAAGGAAAGGGCGAAACACTCGTTGGAGTGGCGAAGCGCTCGAGGCGACCTGGACCTATATACCGCTGGGCGGTAGTAAGAGCGCAGCGAGAAACCAAAGAGTATGTCAAAGAATGTTTATAAGTGTTCAGCTTTCCTGTGGAACGCCAGAACGTTAAAAAATGTTGCTTTCTTGTTTTGTTCAAATGCATTTACGTTGTTCCTAACGTCGCTTATTTTTCTGGCGTTTCTGAAAGTTGCAAATAAGCGTTGCAGTAATCTTTCTTCGCCTTAGTTAAACATTCCAATAACATATGTGCAACTTTCGCAAAAACGGAAAGGCTACCCTGCAGGGCCACACAGCTTCAATTAGCATTTTAGAAGGAGCAAGAGGCAAAGAGCACAACACTATAAACTACAACACAGCACAACAATTCATGCAACTTATTCACTCACCTTCGAGCGGACACCACGAGCTCGTGCGCATATGCCTGGCCACGAAGGATGTTCCATAAGCGATAATGGTGAGTGCGTGATAATGAAAATTTTTTGAAGAAATTTTAAAGCTTTGCATGCAGTCTATTACAGGCGTAATCCAGGAGACTTAACTGCGAAATTCTGCGAGTTGAATAGCATAATTAAACGAAAAGTCGCCTAGAAATTCTGGACAAGGGAATTTTTTTTCTACCGGAAGATGTTCGTGAACTCAATTTTTGGGCATATCTTAACAGTGCACCTTATAACAATCAATGTATCGCAGATCCCTCCTCGGGACGCTTGTATAGTTTTCTGCTATTTAATTTCGAAAACGCATCCCACTGCTTTTGTATGGCAGTCTAACTATTCGGTGCGAGTGCAGAACAATTTTAAAGTGCAGATTCTGCTGCACATTGGGAGTTTAGACTATTCCGGGCAGTATCTTACAATAATCTACAGTGGCCTCACAATTAAAAACGATCTCCAAGAAAGCTGGTCCTGCTCTCAGAGACAGCGTTTGAAATATGCTGTGATGGTGTCTCACAGTTATGATTTAGAACACTACATTAGCATGATATTTAGTTTGAACGTTTAAACTTGCGTTTAAGATACGACTTAAACGTTATTTGTTAATTTTAACATTTGCATGACATTCCAATGAAACATGTAGCATTACTGCAACTTATACAATAATTTTATAACACTATTCCGATGTTTGTTGCCACCGGGGTGTTTGCAGCTTTTATAAGACGAGGCGAAATAGTTCGGGAAACAAGAAATTTAGTTAAGGTGTCGCTTTGTAACAGTATACACCGCTCTTCAGCTTTCACGAAGCATTTTATTGCGGCAGCGTAGATGTCAGCAAAGTCCTTGCTGTCAAATATTTCTTTTTCTTCCAACCGCAATATTAAAGGGACACTGGGGAAAAATTGAAGTTGCCCTGTATGGACAGATTAGCGCGTTTAATTGCAACACTTTAGCTCGAAACGGAACTACAAGATAGTAAGCTTACTAGAGCGAGGAGGTTAGGTTACACCGGCGATCGCTTCCAAACGT